>NC_090807.1:30311958-30635291 GCF_036512215.1 Solanum lycopersicum | reverse complement strand
TCTATGCAGTTTATCAATCACAAATCAATAGACACATACAAAAAATAGCACAGAGACTTGAGAAATTATTTTTTTTGTCGTCTTTATCAATGAAAGTGTATCAAATAAAAAACAAAAGTGTGAAACCAACAAATATTAGCGATCTAGTGGTAGAAAACCTGGATTATATTTTCAAATGATGCATTTTATAATTGCGTAATTGAAAAAATCGATGTATTGAACTTTTTTATTTTTACAAAATCGTCCGAATTCGTTTGTTTAAATATTTTCCCTCGCCTATTAACAAATGAACTTTGTCTATTTCTTATAAAGCACTTGTATTATTCCTTTTGTAAATTATCACTTGTAATTATAAATAATTGTAGCAAAAAAAAATGTATTTAGCTAAGAATTTTTTCGTAGCAAATAGTTAAATTATTCACTACAAATTTTAAGTCGCCACTATTTAACACCTTACATATTTTGTGACAATTTTTTTGTTGTCACTAAATCGCAGATTGATTAGAGACAATAAAATTTTTGTCACCAATTATTTATATTATTAGTGACGAAACAAAATGTCATAATTAAATCTAAATTCTTATAGCTAAAACTTATAATATTTAACTATGAACTCTAGTTTGTCGATATTGTAACAATATATTTTTTTAGATGAATTTTTTTGTGTCCAAAAATTAATAAATTTTAAGACAAAAAATAATTTGTCATGAATTAGATACATTATTAGTGAGGAAATAATGTGTCATCGATAACTTTAAATTCGTGAGTAACACTATATAACAAATGGCGCCAACTAATTTTTGATGGAAAACTTTTGTGGACAAAAGTTTACTACAAATTTTTATGTTTCGTCACTAAAAGTATGCGTTTCATATGTTTAAGCACGAAAAAATAAATTTTTACACTAAAAGCAAACAATTAATGACGAATTTAATGTGGTAGCTAATAATTTCTTAGCTATATATCATATTTGTTGTTGTAGTGATACATACCAGTGTCACCGTCTTTTCATAATAGAAAATCCTTCCAATCGTGCATGCTCTTTGTACAGTGTAAACGAAGATTTTTTTTTCTTTAAATATCATTCCGAAGATTGTACCAACACTCACATCCTCTTTGGCGAAAGTAACATATGGTTCAACATTAATGTTGTACTCTTTCAAGTCATTTCCTCAAAAGTGTTCCTCAGCTTCTTCGTTGTCCTCATCTAAGTGTACATCGTTGTTCAAACTATAGTATAATCATAATTCAAACTATCATCTGATGTCATCCCTAAAGATCTCTACAACTCATCCCTAACTTCAGTTGTGTTTATATTTTTTTTTGGAGAAGTGACCGAGTAGAAAAGAAAAGGAAAAATAATTAGCAGTAAGATTTCCCTTGCAGTAATGCTACGTAAGAATAAAAACGCTAGTGTATGAGTTGGAATGGAAGAAAAAGTAGTGTCTCAATGTACAAGACTTTTCATATTCTAAAGTCTAAAAATATGCGTTGTAATTGAATTGTAATTTTAGGAAATGAAAAACACACTACTACATTTTTTCTTTATTTTAAACTAAAAGGTTGGTATAGTCGATCAAATTCGAACCACATTTTTTCACTAGAACACAGATTCTTAGACTTTTAGAATATGAAAAGTCTTATACATTGGGACACTATTTTTTCTTCATTCAAACTAATACTCTAGCATTCTTATTCTTACGTAGCATTACCGCTAAGGGAGTCCTACTGCTAATTCTTTTTATTTTTCTTCTCTACTCAATCACTTCTCCAAAAAAAAAATGAATTCAACTGAAGTTAGGGAGGAGTTGTACAGATCTTAAAAAATGACATCAAACAATAGTTTGATGAACGGAAAATAAATGAATTGATGATGATTCCTACTATATAGTTTGAACAATGATGTACATTTAGATGAGGAACACATTTTAGGACATGAGTTGGAAGTGTACAATGTTAACGGTGAACCATATGATACTTTCACCCAAGGGGATGTGAGTGTTGGTCCGATTTCCGAAATGCAATTTAAAGATGAAAAATTCTTTATTTGTGTTGTTCAAAGAGCATGAACGATTGAAAGGATTTTCTATTGTAAAAAGAAATTTCAAAGAGATAGACAGTGACACTGTTAAGTATTTAACTTATTGTTGTAATCGAGCTAGAAATTGCTAGTCCACAAAGAGTAACAATTGTAAAGCTATGATTTTTGACATGAAAGTTTTTTAATGAACACAAACATGTATTGCTTCCCGTCATAACTCAGTTTATGGTTGATCACATGTCGATTAGTCAATCTTTGAAACGAAATCTTGTAGCTCACAATCGATCTGGAATTACATCATCCTAGAACATTAGGTTCAAAGCGGCGGACCACAGAATTTGGGTTGCACTTCAAAGGATTGTAGAATTTTACTTTGAAGAGTAGGAATTTTTAAATGCAAGAAGAGCGCAGTTATTGCTTAATTTTTTCATGAAATGCACATAAAAGATTGAAATTTTTTCTATTCAATAGACATTGATAATTAATAGTGGAAGGATGTTGTTTCTCTACTTGCATTAAAAAGAAGTTGTTGATTTTATTAACTGTTGATGTAATAGCAATAACAAAAGTTAGTTTGGTAATACAATTATGCTAATATGTATTCCATTAACAATTAGTGTCTCTACTTGGATTTTATGAACAATTGATGTATTGTTTTTGCTTTTGTGAAGCTAAAAGCAAAGGACAATACATGTCATTAGATTCCAAAATCAAAGAACGATTCTTTTTGCCAAGAGTAAATGCAGACTTTTTGTTGCACTTTGATGAGAAGTCCAGAACATAATACCATTTCTATCACATAACTATGTATTTCTTTATATGCACGTACTTTTCGACTACAATCATGCAAATGACAACAAATTAAAACTGTCACTTTTATAGTTTTACTGACAAATTACTTAAATTCGTAAAACAACATAGACCATTTCCTTGGACTTAATTACATATCCTACACATAGTGCTATGACTTTTAGGTGAAATAAAAATAACAGAATTTTTGCTTAAATATGAATAAAGTTGTACATATTATGAATTTAAGTTATTCATTACTGAAAATTCAAATTATCCTTCTTAAATTGCTAATTTTTCTAGCAAAAATTTAAAAAAGAAAAGGAAAAACAGAATACAACAATGTATAACCTAATAACTTTAATTTCATTAAGATGAATTATAGAAATAATGCATAATGCTCACATGTGTTGAATCAAAGAAAGTTCGACATTAATAGTATTAATCATACAAGTATTTTCTTCTATATTACGTCAATTATATTTGATAACTTGTGATTCATTGCTTATATTCGTTTCTAAAATGACCTCCAATTAAGTAATTTTTCAATTATTATATTGAATAAAATTAAACTATATAATTTACTCATTTTTAAATGTACTTTATAAAATATTGAGATAACCACTCAAAATACATTAGACTTGATAAATATTAAAAATCATGCCTATAGTTCATATGTGTCGAATGAAAGAGAGACAAACATATACTATTAATTATATAAGTTTTATCTTCTATGTTATGTCGAATCAAAGAAAGTTCGACATTAGTAGTATTGATCCTACAAGTCTTATCTCCTGTATTACGTCAATTTGATAAATCGTGAATCATTACTTATATTTGTTACTAACCCCCCAATTAAGTAATTTTTTAATTATTATATTTCAATGAAATTAAACAATATATTTAAATAAATTTTAAATATAATTTGTAAAATATTGAAATAACGACAACTCAAATGATATTAAACACGATAAATATTGATAGTTATCAAAATCATTTGTATAGTTTATACATCTCGAATCAAAGAGAGTCAAATATTAATAGTATTATCATACAAATTTTGTCCCCTATATTACGTCGATTGAATAATTATGAATCATATTATATTTTTTATTAAAATGACCTACAAATTTCAATTAATTTTTTTAGTATCATATTTGAACTAAAAAAAATAATGTTTAGTAATTTTAGTTAACACTAATATTTTGGCCATAATTTGTTGTAATATTAGATAGGTAAATTTTTTTTATTATAATATAATGAACAAGAATATAATGTGAAATATCTATAAGATTTTAGTGAATCTTTGCAAGATTTAGATATACAGCATAAACAAGAAATAGAAATAATATATGTATGTTAGTAAAAATATAATTATAGTTTGAAAAATTATAATTTTTTCAGATTGCACTATCTGTAGAATTCTCACATATATGTGAAAAATCAAGGATTGTATTGATGATTTAATGATTGAGTTACATACTCCTTATATAGGAGAAGAGTCATATACTAGCTGCACTAGGAATCATAGAAGAGTCTTATATCTACATTAGGAATCCTAATACAACATAAACATATTATTTACACCTTATCCTAGTCAACTACATCAGCGTTAGACGTACCAAGTATAGACTTGTACACAAATTAGAATTTAGTAGTCTAGTCCTAGTGTAACTCAAACTCTAACTTGTCAGACAGCTTCACCGAACCTATTCCTTTGACACGTTCCATCAGCTTCCTTCAACACTTTCCCTCAATCTAGTGAGTGGAGGGACTGTAACCCCTAGCTTGCGACGAAACTCAGTAAAAACCTGTTTGGTTAATGCTTTTGTATGAGTATCTGCTAGTTGATCCTTAGAACTCACAAACTGAGTAACAAGTTGTCCTCTGGCCACCTTCTCACGAACAAAATGATAGTCCATTTCAACGTGTTTAGTTCTAGCATGCATAACTGGATTAACTGTCATGTACGAAGCACTCATGTTATCACAATATAATGTAGGTACAGATCAAAGAAGCACCTCAAGATCATGAAGTAGATACATGATTCATGTCATTTCTGAGGCAGTGGAGACAAGTGCTCTATACTTAGCTTCAGCACTTGAGCGAGCAACTGTGGACTGTTTCTTGGAGGTCCAAGAAATACAGTTTGCACCTAGGTAGATGCTATAGGATGTAGTTGATCTCCTAGTTGTGGTACAACCTCCCCAATCAACATTTGAGTATCCATACAACCTACATGGTGATTGTGAAATAAGTCTAACTCCAAAGTTCAAAGTGTCTTTGATGTACCTGAGAATCCTTTTTACACCTTGAAAATGTCCATTGTTCAGATTTTACATAAATTGGCTTGCTAAATTCACAGCATTAGTAATATCCGGTCTTGTGAGAGTCAAGTACTGAAGGATCCCTACTATCATTCTATAAAAGGATGCTTCAACCAGGCTTCCTACAGCTTCATGTAGACCATGCTTTGGAGACAAAGGAGTGGCTACAGCGTTTGCAAAAGTCATTTCAGTCTTTTCTAGCAGCTCAGAAGCATACTTACTCTGGCTTAAGTGTATACCCCCATCAAAATACTTAACCTCAATTCAAAGAAAGAACTGTAAAGGGCAAAGATCTTTCATAGCAAATTCTTTCCCAAGTTGTCGAACGAATTCAGACATGGATGGGTTTCTACCTGTGATAATGATATCATCCACATATAACAAGAGAAATATGATGCCTTTGTGACCTTGCAATGCAAATAATGAACAATCTGCCTTACTACAGATGAAGCCAAGGTGTAGGAGATGTATGCTAAACCGATCAAATCAGGCTCTTGGTGCTTGTTTAAGACCATACAATGCCTTTTTAAGTATACACACATGTTGAGGATACTTGGGATCAATAAATCCAGGAGATTCACTCATGTACACCTCTTCTTGTAAGAACCCATGAAGGAAGGCATTTTTGACATTGAGTTGTCTAACTTCCCACCTTGAGCTAATGGCAATGGATAGAACTGCTCTAATAGTTGTTGCTTTAACCATAGGGCTAAAGATTTCTTCAAAGTCTATCCCTTCAAGTTGAGAGAATCCCCTGGACACAAGTCTGGCCTTGTATCTATTTACTGTTCCATCAACTTTTAGTTTGATCTTGAACACCATTTTTGAGCCAATCAAATTTATAACAGGAGATTGGGGAACCAATATCCATGTCTTGTTAGTGTGTAAAGCATTGATTTCCTCCTGCATTGTTGCAAGCCAATGAGGTGACTTAAGTGCTTCCTTAATAGTGTTTGGTTCCCTCAGAGTATCTTTGCTGTTGTGAGCAACAAGTGATAAGTGATGTTCTTTCGCCTTGCATCTAGTGATCATATGATGCCCTTGTGGTGCATGAAGTACCTCAACTGGTACATCAACAAAAGTAGTTTCAGATTGATGGTCCACAGATACATGATCCACAGGTACATCAACTAAAGTGGTTGTTTGATCATGCTCAGTGATTGAACCTTATAAGTACAACCTATTCCTCAACGTCTCTGGCAGATTCAAAATCTGCAGCATCGCATTCAACCTGTTGGTCAACATCTAATCCTGCGTTCGAGTGGACAACAGAAATTTCATCATCAACAATTATAGGAGTAGGAGCAGTATTATCACCATTAATGTGTGTACCAGCAGCCTGTACTTCCCCTAAATCAGCATCATGTGTCTGTAATTTAGAGTAAGATTCAACAAAAGAAGCAAGGTGAGGTGAGACATCAATGTTAGTTTGAGATTGATTTGGAGACACATAGGGTAATGTGTTTTCATCAAACACAACATGTTTGGATATGTAAACTCTCCTTGTAGAGGATGATAAAATCTATATCCTTTGTGTAGACTGCTATACCCTATGAACACACAAGGGTAAGTCTTTGGATTGAACTTGTTGCTACCCTTGATATATGGAAAACATCTACACCCAAACACTTTTAGACTATTGTAATCAGGTTGTTCCCCATACAACTTAACAAATGGAGTCACCATCTTTAGGACTGAGAAAGGCAATCTATTTATAAGAAATACTGCAATGAGGAAAGTCTCAACCCATAGAAACAAAGGTAGGTTAGCATGAAGAAGTAGAGTTAAGTCAGTCTCCACAATATGCCTACGTTTTCTCTCTGCAACTCTGTTTTGTTCAGGTGTGTTAGGACATGAAACATGTCTCACAATGCCACAATCTTCCAAATGTTTGATGAAGTCTGTTTGTATAAATTCACCACCTCCATCACAGTGAAAAATCTTAATTTCTTTAGAGAATTATTTTTCCACCATTTTCTGAAATTTTACAAAGACCTCAAAGAATTCAGATTTCTTTTTCATTGAATAAATCCATGTATATCTCGTGTGATCATCAACAAAAACGACATAATATTTCATATGTTGTGAAGATTCATTAGGAGCAGGTCCCCCATAAGTCACAATGGATTTTCAATAAAGGTTGTTTCTCAATTTTATTTCTCAAGCCAAATGAAAGTTTACAACTTTTTCTCAACTGACAACTAGAACAAATAGTAGGCATTTTATTCCAACTACTAATATTGATGCAACTATTATTATTGAAAAACTTTAAAGACTTCAAACTAGGATGTCCTAATCTAGTATGCCACATGTTGTCTGACATGTTCCAATCGTGTGCAGCAGTTAAAGCATAAAGATAGTTATCTTCCAAGGCATAGAGTCCATTCCTTTTAGTTCCCTTGGCCAGCAGTGTCCTTGTCTTTTTGTCCTTTACAACAAAGTTAGTTTCATCAAATTCAAGAGTGCAACAATTATCCTTTGCAAGCTTACTAACTGAGAGTAAATTCTTATTAATCTTAGGGACTACAAGAACTTCCTTCAATTTTAGACCTGATCTAGATATGTTCCCAACATGTGTTATGTCAAACTTTGATCCACTCTCAATAATAATTTTATCTTGTCCATTGTAGTGTTTAAGATTAGTTAGGATAACTCAGTTATGTGTCATATGACTACTTGCTCCTGAGTCCACATACAAGGTGTCATCAGTGTTTTGAAAATTAGTGGCAGCCAATGCTTGTGATAGCTCATCTGCGGCTTGGTAAGAGTAATCCCACCTGTAAAAACACTTCAGAGTAGTATGGTTATTCCTATCACAAATTTGACTTGCATCGGAATTTTTCCTCTCATGACTTCCACTTAAAGGACTGTTTTTAGGACCAGGCCCATTTCTACTATTATAGGAACCTGTTCCCTGTTCGGCAAGCTTAAATCCTCTTTCTCTGGAATCTAAGTTATTCTTTGAGAGTAGTTTCCTCTTCCCCTGCCTCTTTGGGCAGAGAATGACATGTCATGATTTTTGTTGAGGCACTTCTTCTTCATCCTTCCTCATATCAAAATCACTAAGAGCATTAACAAATTGATTAAGAGTATGATATGGTGCTTTGCCTGACATGACGGTCCTGAAAGTCTTGTACTTAATACCTAGACCTCTTGCAAAGTTAATCACTTTATTATCCTCATCTACAGGCTTGTGAATGACTGCAAGACCATCACAAATGCCTTTGAATTCCTTAATGTATTCATCAATTGATTTGGTTCCTAGCTTTAAACTTTGCAGTTGTTACTTGAGCTGGAACTCCTTATCTTTTGTTGCTTGAAGATATGCTTCTTCCAAGCATTCCCACATCTCCTTGGCAGTTGAGCAGCCTATGATCAGGTACATGCTTTCTTCTGTCAAGGTGCCTGATATCCAACTCCTTAGTAACACATTCTTCTCCTCCCATTCATCAATAATGTTGGTGTCATCCTTCTCGCCTGCTGCAGTTTTCTCAAGAGTCTGTCCAGAGGAACAGGTTGCTTTACATGTTTCTGTGATGAGATATGTTAATCTCATCACTTGAATCAATTAATTCATTTGTGTCCTCCATATAAGATACTTTGCTGGCTTAAGTTTAATAGAGCAGGATGAAATAAGATGATGAAGTGAAGAGGTATAAAGAGTGTTGGTAGAAGGGGCCATTGCGGTTTGATAATTTGTTTTTTTTTCTTGATCTAATACGTTAAAGAGCGAAAAAGCTTTATTGCTCTGATACCATGTAGAACTCTCACGTATATGTGAAGAATCAAGGATTGTATTGATGATTTAATGATTGAGTTACATACTCCTTATATAGGAGAAGAGTCCTATTTTAGCTACACTAGGAATCGTAGAAGAGTCTCATACTAGCTACACTAGGAATCCTAATACAACACAAATATATAATTTATACCTTATCCTAGTCAACTACATCAGCTTTAGTCATACCAAGTATAGACTTGTACACAAATTAGGATTTAGTAGTCTAGTCCTAGTGTAACTCAAACTCTAACTCGCCAGACAGCTTCACCGAACCTGTTCTTTTGACACGTTCTATCAGCTTCCTTCAACAACACGTTCCATCAGTTTCCTTCAACAGTATCCAAATTCAATGTAACAGAATTTTTATTGGTTCAACAATATGACTCTTAATCTATTTCCTCTGAAATATTTTTACTCGATAATGTCATTATATAACTCGAACATTTATTTTGATTATAAACACGTTATTCAGTCCAATACAACCAACAAGAATATAATGTGGAACATAATGTTAATTTTTTCTTATTCTAATACAACCAACAAGAATATAATATAGTTCAAAAAAATATTTTTTTAATTGCTGATGTTAAAATTTTTGTTGTTTTTCATAAAACATAATTTGAAAACAGATTGCACGAGAACACTTAATATTTTTCTGTTGAAATTTGTAGTCTTTTTTTCATAATTGACTATGGAATCATCATCAATATCATTAATTATTTTTCAATATATTGGAAACATAATGGAAGAATATAGAGATCCCAAGAATCTATTCAATTTTCAAGCTAAAAGAGTAAAATTGTCCAGAATAAAACGTTAGCATGTTCTTTTACTATTCTGGCCAATGTTCTTTTACTATTCTGGCCAAATTATGACTATGACTTTTTTGCTCAAAATGAATTTTCCTTTTAGAAAATGACAAAACACTTTAGTGCATTTTTCCTTTTATCTTAAACTAACAGATAAATATATTCTTTATAAGAAACTATATTCGGGCTGTATTTTTCTATTGTTTAGCACTTCCCATTTTAAATTCATTCTAGTCTATCACGTCCCCACCAAGACGAACAGAAATTACAGGTTGGCAGTCCAAGTTGGGCTGCGGGAATGTTCCAACAAAAGTTGCTAACAATTTTGACTATTTTTATTTTTTAATATGTTAAATCAAATTATTTGGAGTTGGATTTTTATCCTCATACACACGATTTATTATTTTTAATATATTAGAACAATTTATTGATCGACTCATTTTTAATATAATAATCTCAACTATTTTGAACATTCATGTGAAATTAATTATGTTTTTAGGTAACTTAACATTTTAGAATTTCTTGCACTGTGTCAATCTATAGAAGAACTCGTTATTACTCCCTCTATTAATAATTGTTTGTGTTTTTAGTTGTTCTTAATTACTTGTTCATTTTGACAAATTAAGAAAGGATAAAAAGATAATTTTCTATTATACCCTCAATTAATTAGTTGAAAAATGCAGAATTTTTTGAAAATTTTAAGTTTTTTATTCATCAACTTCATAATTAATAGGGGTAAAATGATAAACTCATTATATCAATTATTGTTTTCTGAATAGGTATGTCAACTAAAAAATAGACAAATAATTAGGAATAAATAGAGTAGTATAGTAACAATGATTTTTTTTGGTCACATTATCATTTATCATGGTTACATAATTGAATATCATGATGCTATTACTTTTTCTTTTAAAAATTATCATATTAATTTTACAATTATATATGGTATTAGTACGACATGGTAATGAAAAATATTTTCGAAATTATGAGATAATTTACCTGTTGGATCTATTTTACTCTTGTTATTAAATTTTATTTACCATCTATGCACTAAATTGAATAAAGTCAAATAATAAAATTACCTAATAAGCCCAATATTAAAAGTTAATAAAATTGAGAACAAATTATTCAAACTTGTAATTCTAGTCAAAGTGCATGCAAGACCAAATGGGATCCTTCCGACATGTTTGTCTGGTAGTAATAAAATTCTTTAAAATACATGCATGCACCATTGGCCAGCCAAAGAAAATTATTTAATATATGACTCATTTGAAACACAAACTAATGAACTCCTCAACTATATGTACAAATGCATTGAATAGAAGAGGTAAGGCAAGAAATAAAGTTAAATCAAGAATAAGTATGACTTGTTTTTTTCCATATAATAGCAGAAACTTGGATACAAGTTTCTTCATATTTAGGCCAACAATAGTGATTGTGGATGATGTTGTGGAAGCTCTCAAGCATTTCTCTTTTTCTACTCAAAATCTTGGATGTGTACAAAGTGCTATTTTTAGAAGCATTCATGGGAATATGGTGAGTTGCATTAGTTTTGAACTTGAAAAATTCTTTTATCATAATTACTATATATCTTGTACAAGTATTAAGGTGTACGCACATACTCCAATCACTAGGAAAATATTTAACTAACTATACAGGGAGTTTGTAGGCATTGATGTGAAGTCATTTTTCTATATGTTTGTTTGTGATTTATAAGAGATAAGACTCAATTAGTATAATGTCATAGAGATTTAATTTAGTAAGCATCGTGTCATATCTCTCTACTATTTCCTTTGGCCAATATTATATGACTAGCAACTTTATTACGAAACTTCTTATTTTAATTAGAATTTTTCAAAAAAATAGCTTAGTAGCAATATTAGCAGTTTGGACGCGCGCGATTGCTATTGCATATCATGATTCACGCGTGTGGCTAAAAAACTCAAAAATTTGAAAAGATTTTATTTTTTCCAACCTAGTTTTCAATAATGCATTGAAATTAATCAGGGTGCTTACATCATTTTTAATTGAAGATTTTTTTTTTTTTGAGATAAATAGCATTGACCAAGTCAGAAACTTTATAAGGTACCCATTCCAAAAAAGAATATTCTGCCTAAAATTCGAAACGTAAAAGCAATTTGTAAGCCATATTTTCTATACTAGAAGTTGTCCTATCTCAAGGGGATTCAATAATATTCTCTATATATATATATCTTATCTATCTATCTATATATCTATATATATATATATATATATATATATATATATAAACAAAAAAAGTGTTTTAATCCAATTTACTTTATATAATTATTTGAATAAGAAGATTCAAATATTTCACCTAGGACTGTTCATAGTTATGGTTAAAAAAATTAAATCAAATTGATTTAAAAAATTGATATTTGATTGGACTTGGTTAGTTTTGATTTTAAATTTTGAAAATTGATATTATTTGATCAGGTTTTGATTATACAAAAAAAATTCTCAAAAATAATCAAATCGAATCGATAAATTAGATATATAAAATTTATATTAAATTATATAATATTTATTAAATAAATTATAATTATTCTGTTAAGTTTTAATTAGTTTAAGTCTTTTAACTGAAATTTTTTATGATGTGCGAGGTACCACTAGTACTGTATGAGGGCTTATTTTATTATATTTTTATTTGTGGGACCCATGTTTTGTTGTCTTCTTCTACTTTTGTTTCTCTTTCTTACTTATTTCTCTCTCTCTTCCCTAGTTTTTCCTAGAATTTTTTTAAAAAGTTATATTCGGAAATCAATTTAATTGCTACCTTAGTTTGTTTAGATGAAAATAATAATTTCTCTATCTACTATTATTTGTCATGATTTCTATATTTAGAGTCAAATTATAAGAAGTTAACTTTGATTAATATTTTAAAATGTATTTTTTTGTTATATTGATATGCAAAAAAAAAATTTGCAATTTATAATACTTTTCATATAGTTTTTGAATATCTAAATTTTTTGTTTAAAATTTCAAATTAATTTAATTTAATTTGACTTTGAAAATTAGTGATACTGACTTTCGAAAAAAGAAGCATGACAAATAAAAGTGGACGGAGGGAGAACTAATTTATTTATTTTTACTTATTTTGTTTTAAAAGAAATTGTTTTGGAAACTATAATTTTTATTATTCTATAATTAAAGGCCATGGGCATGAAAATGTTAAAGTTAATTCTTCGGATGGCCACTTATCCCATTAAAATTGATTATTAAAATTATTTTTGTTTCTTTTCCTCCCATTTTTTATTTATTGTATATTAAAATTTTTACCTTTCTATTTCATTAATTTTTTAACTTCTATTTTTAGAATTCATTTAAACAGAGCTATTTATCTATTTATAAAATAATATTCACTTTATTGGAAAATTAATTATTGACCATGAAAATTTAAAACACAACATTTTTTTAAGGTATATTACGAATATAATTCTATTTTCAAATATATATATATATAAATAGAGAGAGAGAAAGAGATAAAGAGAGAGAGAGATAAATTCTATAGCTACTAATACTAATACTAATAATAATAATAATAGTAATAATAATGCATTCTATGTCCATAATTTCTAAACATTTCATGTGTAGGATATTCAATTGTATTTGTATTAGAAATTCATTTTGCTAAACTAGTTTTATTTAATTATGTTTTAAAATTTTATTATTAATATACTATGTAACAATTTAATGACAAAAAAATAATTTTAAAATAAAATCTGTTAAAATAAATAAGTAAGAAAATAAATTATTTTTGGCTATACAAATAGATGGAGTAATTATATTTGTTTCGAATTAGATTTAAAAAAAAAACAAAAAATAACAAAAAGATGAAAGAGAAAAATAAGAAAGAGAAATAAAAGTCAAAGAAGACAATAAAGCATGGCTTCACAAATAAAAATATAATAAAATAAATTCTTATACAACTAGTACTAGTTGTACCTCTGACATAATAAAATTTTATCATTTAACTTAATAATTTTCTCAAGTCCAACTATATAACAATCTTAAGTCTAAATCCATCAAAATCAATTTTAGTTTTTACCTATCCTACTTCATATAACATAGTTACTCTTTTTCTTAATTGAAATTTTTTCCATATTGCTTAATTGATTAATTGAACAAACTATAATTTTTTGTGAATTGTTCATCTACTAGGTGTTTGTGTTCATTGACGTAATTCCTCAAAAAACTTACTATTACTTTCAAACTAAATAAAATAGAAAAATTGAACGAAACTGAACCATACCAACAATAACCAAATCGACGATTACTTTTATTTTTAATTTGGTTTGGTTTTAGAAATATAAAAAAGTAACTAGATTGGTTTGGTTTTGATTTTAATCAATAACTGATCCAAATCAAACTACAAACACCCTAATTGCACCCTTATGAACAATGATAGGTATATATATATATAGGCCTAAGTCATCTCCAGCCACTCAAAGTTGTCCGCATAATTCATTTAGACACCTCAACTAATCATTGTGCCAATTGAACATTTTATTTGTTCAAAAGTCATTCCTATTAGACACAGAATGCTGACATGGCAAAAAACGTGTAATTCAGTTTCCTTGAGCGCGTTAATTTATTAAAAATAATATTTTTCTTTTTTCTCTCTCTTAATTTATACCCCTAAGTTATTTTTTTAAAAAAAAAATTAACATAAAAGAAGAAGAACAATTGTCTTCTTCTTCTTCCCTATTTCTATCAACCCCACCACCCCACCCCAACCCCCATACCCATACACCAGTGGTTATCTTCTTCCCTTATCATTCTAATGATTTCAAAATTCTTAGTATCAGTGATTATCTTCTTCCTCCACTATTTTAATGGTTTCAAAATTCTTAGCATTTCGTTTCATTTATAAATTCTTCGAAGAGATTCTTTTCCCCATTTTTCTCTACCTAAAAAGCGAGATGAAGTAAAAAGTTATAATTAATAAAAGCTGATGAAAGAAAAAATTTGTCGGGTTAAAGATGGAACTGTACAGGGAAAGGGGGGGGGGGTCGCCATTAATGGAGTTAGAGGAAATGTATGTTTTGTTCCAGTTGAAGGCAGGGAGGTGTTTAGGTTTTACTTTCTTTTTTTTCATTTTTTTTACTTTAAATTTTTTTTTTACTTTATAATATAATGTTTAAATAATTTTTTGGATTAAAAAATAACACATGTCATTATTTGATTGGTCAAATTGACATGTCAGCGCGAGTGTATTTCACACATTCTCTATTTTTTGTTTATTCTCGAAAAAATGTTCAAATGGTTCAAATTCAGAATGGTTGAAGTGTTCAATAGGTAGTACGTCTAGTTGAGGTGTCTAAATGAATAATCGGGACAAGTTTGAGTAGCCGCATATGACTTTGGCCATATATATATATATATATATATATATATATATATATATATATATATATATATATATATATATATATATAAAATTTCATGCAAGTAAAAATCTATCACGAATAATAACAAGAAAATTAAATAATTCTTGAAACATCTTTAGTTATTATTATTAGTATTACCTCATTTTTGTTATTAATATTTTTAATAAGTTATTATGATATCTATTTATTATATGAAAGTAAATAAATAATGATTACGTTTAACCCTTAATAATTATATATCAAGTATAATATTAGGTGGAATCAATCAAAATTAAAATTAAAATATATATACATATATATATATATATATATATATGTATGTATGTATGTATGTATGTATGTATATTATTTTGTGTATTGACATATTTTTTAATTTTGTGATCTTCAATATGCTATATAAAAAAATTAAAACTCAAAAGTTATTTCCTTTTTGAAATAAAATAAAAAAATAAGTTCATATAAATCAACAAGGAGGGATTCATATATTAAAAATGAAATATACATGTGTTATTATTAAAATGAGCTTTCATATATTTTTTTTTAAAAAAAATGTTTGGCTTACTTCTATTAATTTGTGTAGATATGTGGAGTTTTAAATATTTGAACTTTTTAATATAGATATATAATGATTTGAAAACTTTAATTCTTTTTTTTAATTTCTAATTGTTACATATTTGAAAATTACATAAAAATAAAAAAGAGCTTAAAAATGCAATATAACAATTTAAGATATTTTTAGAAAAACATAGTTAAATTTGGGTGACTCTCTTATTTTTATCGAAACAAAAAAAGTTGCATATATTGTTTGAAAATAACGTAAGAACTAAAAAGTACTATGAATCACAGCAAAATGAAAATTAAAAATATGTGAGAATCATATAAGAAATTTCGTTGACTTTCCCAAAATCACTTGTATCACATAAAATAAAACAAATGTAATAACATACATTATTCGAAAATGACACAATAGGTACATAAATTAATAATATAAAATATTTTTAGAAAAAACACAAAAAAAATTTAGTTCATTTTTTCAAATTTCATTTGTTTCACATAAATTAAAAGGAAAAAAAATATATATGAAATAATTGTTTTGTAGGTTGATAGTTGATAGTTAATATATAGTGTATTTTTGGGAGTGCAGATAGTATGGTATGGAGCATGGATAAAGAGATGTATTGAGAATAAGGATTCACTGGCTACAACTCTTGTAAGTCTAATTTTGTTATACAATTTAACATTAATATCTTTTTTTTTACAATATTTGTCATCAACTCATAATCTTGAATTTTCATTAATCTATTATATGCTAATTGAATTGGAAAGGAAATTATTGTAGACAAATTGTTAATTAATTAATATATGTTCTAGCTCTACGACTCTAATTTCATGGTTATCACCTTAGGCTTGCTACCAAGAGTTACTCCTTTTTTCTGGTCAACATGATGATGAAGGGACCATCAAAGATGTTTTCGTATGTCCGGTTAAGAGGTTTCGAGGTTCGAGTCGTGAGAATTAAGAAAATATCGATAGGGAACCATTTTTCCTTTTATGACAATATGACAAAGCTCCTCTTTTGTCATTTACCAATCAAACAAACAAATCATGGATATCTTTAATTAACTTAATATGCATATGTATTTAATTTTTAATATAAAAATAGGGTTTACGGAAAAATAATTGAGTTTTTTCGAATCGATGAATCTTCACTTATCTCTGCTCTACATAGAGTGGCGGACCTACCCTTGGTCAAGCTAAGGGGCCCTTCTTCAAAAAATTACGTTGTATATGGTGATCAAATTTTAATTTAATAAATATAAATACAGAAATTGACACCTCTTTAAACAAGTTGAAGGTTTAGTTTATTGGTTAGGGCTTGCAAACACTCCGTGAGATCATGTGTCCAATTCCTACTAGCCTTATTATTATTTTTTTACGCTGTCCATATATATATATATATTAGACTTTTAAGGTTTGAGTGCAAATATTTATACTTTGTTACATTGATAATGTTACTTGATCAGGTTTCAATGTTAACAAGTGTATCAAGCATGGCAATCCTACTAGAATATGGCTTTTTTGATGCATATGCTGGAGAATCAAAGGATCATTCACCCGCTGGGAAATTCTACACAGGGAACATTGTTTCCATGAACTCTGCCTCTTTCTCCCATCACGACATGCCAATCGAAGACTTTACATACGCATGCTTAGCCATTTTTAAGGACCGCTTCCACAACATGAATGGCGCTGTTTCTGGGGTTTGCTTCAAGTCCCAACAACTATCCAAAGTAGCCGCGGTTTTCGTCTGGAAATCCTTACAATGTTGCTACAATTACATATTGAATCAAGATTCTAGGAGTGTTCTTCCTTATTTTGATGGCTTTTCACTAGATTTAAAATATGATGTGTTTAAAGTTGTTTACGTTAGTGGAGATAGTGCCTTAAATTTTCATATTTTTCCTCCACACAAGATGTTGGAGGACAAACAAGGGCTGCATAAGGATTATTAGCTCTTAGTAGTGTGTATTTACTAAGTATTGGGCATATGTAGATAGAGATATGTGGATCATGCACGCCTTCAATTTTGGTATGTAATTCATAATTATATTATGAGGAAAATGAAATTTTACTTTTACTATTTTTCTTACTAATTATTGGAAGAAATGATTCAATTAGTAACATTTTTTTCTTTGTTTCAGAACCATTTTGTGCTCTACTAGTAGTCTAAATATTCATAGCTCCTCATATGTGATAATCTATTTTCTCTTTGACCATTTGAAATTCATGTGTCCAGAGTTCCTTTTCCATCTCTAGATTGTTTATTGCTTATGTATTTATCAGGAACTTCTTCTAAGAACTCCACTATGATTTCAACACAATAATGTGGGAAAATGTGAGAACTTAATATAGGAAACAAAATCAACCCACTGGGAAGATGCAATAAAAAAAATATTTGGAAGAGGTTGAATCATGTAATCAGAAATTATATTGCGATAACTGTTGATGATGACAGTATCATACACTAAAACATCTATAAATTAATACTCGATAAATTAATAATCTCTCTAAAGTAATATTTCTTTCCCATCTCGATTTGAATCAATGGAAAAAATTACAAATTTCAATAATATAATACATTTTCAGAAGACCCCTGTATAAATATATGGTTCAATCAATATCATAAATTAATAATTCGTTAAAAGTACGAATATATCTAAGACAATCTAGTGAAATATGATTCTAATTGTGTTTTTTTTCTCTTCAAATTTAAATCTAGTTGAAAATGATCTCTAACTTATTTATTGCATCCAAGAGCTCTGATATTGTCTTTTCGAACTACACCATACAATTGTGAAGAGTTCTAGATGTTATAAGTGCTTCCTTACGCTTAATTGGTTCCAAATGTATAATATCATCTTCAACTTCATCATCAACATCACTATTTTCGATGGTATCCACAATTTCTTCTAAGCTCTGGAGCTCTAAACATGTACTACTTTTGCCCAGATAATCTAATAGGTTATTGAAATCCATTTTATTGTGGTAACCGAAATCATTAATCATGACATCAAGTTCATGCATGACATTTTCACAAGTGGAATCATTCAAATTCTCTAAGATTGTGTCCCCGCACAAGTTTTATAATGTCAAAGACAATTTTCTATTGTCTCGTGCATAGCGTTTGTTCTCCAAGTAGGGACTGAAATATTGATAACATCCAAAACATTAATCGTTGTTGGATCAATTTGTCCCACTTCATAGCCTTCCAATATCCTACGATAAAATCTTTTACAATAATACATCTTGTAAGCACTTATTATCCCAACATCACAAGGTTGAATTCTGGATGTCTTGTTCAGTGGCAAGGGTTATGACTCAACATTTTGTAGTCCATTAATATTTCTATTATGGGTTGGACAATTATCTACCATAAGCAAAACTCCTCTACCATGCATTTTGTGGTCAAACTAATGAATATGTTCATAAAAAAGCAGACTACTTGTCATCCATGCTCTTATGTTTGCACGATTATGACAATTCAATAAATATGATTCATAAATTTGTAAGATACAATGATTTTGATGTTTCGTTGTACTTTATGTATAACATTTTTTTCTATTAAATTAATAAATATGATACATAAATTAGCAAAATACGATAATTCTGATATAATCAAAATTAACCTTCATTAAATCTCAAACCATTCTTTAAATTAATAATTATTACTTTATCAATTAAATAATATCTCTATACAATAATAAATTTTTATGATCCCATCTATATTAATTTATAGAGATTTTACTGTGATTTATCTAACTTTTAAGACACACCAAAGAAGAAATCCGCATCAGAGTGTTAATGTGACGATCCAAAACGAGTCATGAGTAACGACGACACTTAACCTTCTAGGTAGGCGGATCACGAATTAAAAGTCCAACTTATATTCGTGATTCAATTTATGAAATACGACAATAATGCGAAAACTCAAATCTTATTAACGTTGAAAATATGAATCTAGTGAAGTGTATTAAGTATCATTCTCAAAACTTGAAAGTCATCGCGTCAAGGACTTCTCATAAAATACGAAGTCTAAGAGTATTAAAGACATTAGAATAAATAAAAAAAGTAGTTTGTGTCCGAAAACTAAGGATATCAAGTCATGACCGAGATAATCCAACACGAGCTATAATGAATAACTCAACCTGAAATCTGATGCGGTAGAAATTGGCTATAGTTGAGGGCGACAAAGTTGCTGGTACACTCGTTGCACTTTAAAAAAGGAAAACGAAAAAAATACAAGTAGGCCCAGTACAAGACAACATGTACTGAGTAGATATCATCGACCGACGTAAAATATAATCAAATATGCATAAAGTAGTAACATGAAATCAACTAAAACATTTAGCAAATGGAAAGCAGCAAACAACATGAACAAGTGACAATAGTAATAAAGCAAGTTCGTAATTAGTCACAATATCAAGAACATACGCGAAGACTTATGCCATCACATCACGATCTTTTCAAAAATGAGTTCTTTGAGATTGAGTGCATTGAGTTATTTTAATATGTTTTACTTTAATATTATTGTGCCGAAATGTGACGCTCGATCCAATAATATCATAACAGCTGATGACACATGATCTAAATATATCGTGGCAACTTGTGGCACCTGATCCAACAATATAATTAACTCATCATTATGTATCATTACTTTCCACTTCATCAACACCATTTCATAGATCCTTCCTTATTCACTAGAGCGATTTCAAAATTATGAATTTTGCGATTTTGGGATTCAAAACCAATACAACAACACATAATTCAAACTACAACAATTAAGTACATGGAAAACTTCACATTATTACTCTATGACTATGGATCACTATTAAGAGTCTCCCTATTGTTCACACCCAATTTTGACCTAACATTTTCAAAATTCGTAACTTTTAAATTTTATTTATTTAATAGCTCAAAATATTTTTTTTATAATCTTAAATAAGTTTATCGATAGTATCTTTATTTATCAAAATTTAAAATTTTTATCAGTTAATTTTAAAATTATATTTTTTACATGTCATTAGTTACGTTCATTATATATTTTTTAATGTTCATTTTGTTTGTGACATTTATTAATATTGATGTTGATATTTAGCACAATCTAAAATTATTCAAATACGAAAAGAATTTAGAGATTTTATTCATATAATTTTAGGTCACAATGCTAAGATCTGAGCCCATTTCATATTTTCATATTTAAGTTATTAATTAGGGCAAAAATATGGATGGTGAATTTATTTTTAGGGTTGTAAAAGTTTCAGATTCTTATCCACAAAAAGAATTTCACTAATCAATAGTTTTTTTCGGCTGCCACCACCCCAGAATCCGGCGAAGCTCCGACGAACTCACGAAGCCGGAGAAACCAACCCACGAACCTCCTTCCCTCCCCACCTTTCTTCTCCAGCAGAACACCAACTCCAGAAAACACCAAACACCACCATTACTCCTCCCATTTTCTTCCTTGCTCCAAACCCCACCCATTTTTCCGGCAAGCTCCAAGATCGAACAAGCAAACCAAGCACACCCATCTCCCTCTTCTCCATTTTCCCGGCGAAACCTCGCCGAAACACCACGCACCATATCGAACAACAACCAAAAATCCATACCCCAAACCCCCGGAGAAACCATCGCTGTTCAACAACCAGAAGCGACCCAAAAACCACCTCTAAAACCCCTGCTTTTCCCCTTCGTTCGCTCCAACAAGTAGCTCCCGCAAGGAGCTCAAAGTTCCGATGAATCGGAGCTATCACGCGAACCAGTACCTTCCTCTCTCTCCTTTCACAATTTTTTTCTCGTATTTTTGCAGGTAGCTCAAAGCTCAAGCGGAACTTCAACGACCCAAATCACCAGTGTAACCTTCTCATCTCGAATTTTGATATATTCTTAAGTTTTTTTTATTAACATTCGCTTTAAGTGTTTGTTTGACTGATGTTATTTTATTCAAGTTTTCGTTTTGGGTGTTGTTTCTTCGTAAATGTTCCATTAGATTTACCCATTTTTGTTGGGATTTATATTATTATATATGTTTTGTTCTACATTAAATTTGAACCTTTTTTTTGGTTATTGTTGATATAATTTGCTTACTGTTTGTTGATACTGGAGTTATCTACACACCAATACTTTTCTTTACTTTTTTAGCATTTTTTATTGTATCAAATTAATGATGAGCAGATTCTATTATTACTTTTATTCTTATTTGTTAGCCGGTTTTTATTTAAGTTATAATAATTATTTAATGCTGATTTCTCTTACTTTGTTTATTTTATTATTTTATTTTTATTTTTGCTGCCAGCATGATGTTAATTTTGCACACAACTTTGATATGTTGATTTGCATATTGTTTGTTCTTAAATATGTTTAGCAGCTTTAGATTTGATTTTTTTTTCCTGATTATTTTCTTAATGGATAATTGCAAATAAATTAAAAAGGCAGTGAATAAGAAAATAACCAGAAAAAAATCAAATCTAAAGTTGCTAAACATATTTAAGAACAAACAATATGCAAATCAACATATCAAGTTGTGTGCAAAATTAACATCATGCTGGCAGCAAAAATAAAAATAAAATAATGAAATAAACAAAGTAAGAGAAATCAGCATTAAATAATTATTATAACTTAAATAAAATACCGGCAACAATTAAGAATAAAAGTAATATTAGAATCTTATATATATAATCAAATTTGATTATGAGTTAAATGACCAATGAAACAAATCTCTCCGTCGATTTTAAAGGTCTTCCCATTTTAAAAGGCGAAAATTTAATTTAAGTTCATATCATTTTATTTGTTAAAATTGGCCAATGAGAAATTTCTCCGTCGGATTTAGAGGCCTCCACATTGTAAAAAACGAAAATTTAGCTTAAGTTTATATATTCATGCATGTTAAAATTGGCCAATGTGAAAATCTTTTCGTCGACTTTTGGAGGCCTCCCGAATGTTAAAAGACGGAAAGTTAGTTAAGTTTATATTATTTACTTGTTAAAATGACCGATGAAGAAATTACTGTCTATTTCTAAGGTCTTCCATGTTAATAAGATGAATTTTTATTTTTAAGTTATTTTTTGAGTTATTCATTTTTATTCATATTTATTTATTACTAACACTTTTACTAAGTTTCTTTACAGGTACACAGAGTTGCTTCCCAGTTGAAGCTATTCAAAGAGCTCAAATTATATTTTTATTCATTAGTATATAAATATTGACGTTAGGCAACCCTTAGTCCGTTTCTTATGTTATTATTTTATTTTATTACTTGTGTATATTGCATGCCTATTATATTTGTATGTCGTTTATCTACTCCTCAATTTGAAAAAAAATGAATTCAGTCGGGACTCACATTTGTGGATTTCGAAGGGTGCCTAGCACCTTCCCTTCGGAATAATCTGAACCTTTACCTAGAATTTCTTGGTTTCGTAGGTCATTTTAATTGGTTTCCTAGTTTTCCTAAAATTAGGTGACGACTCATTTAAAATTCGTTTATTCTTTAACTTTTTTTAAAAAAATTGAATCAGTTGTTTATTTTTGAGTCACTGCGACGTTTTACCCTATTTGAATAAGGTAGGGAATAAAACATCTATTACATAGAATAAGCCATAACCTACCTCAGCCGAAGAACCCCTTACCACATATGAGAATGTATATAGATTACCGATAGGTGAATAAGGTCACAGTCGAAATAAGTACCCCTTACCACGTATAGGTGATTTGTTTGACTAGTTACAACACACTTCTGTCTATTCTAAGATTGACTTGAGGTCGGGGTACCATCAATAAATGATTAGGCATGAGGACATACTGAAGACAACTTTCAGAATCCGGTATCGACTTTATGAGTTTTTGATAATGGCGTTTGGGTTGACTAGAACCTCTTCATCATTTATGAGTTTGATGAATTAGTTGTTTCAATTATTGTTGAATTCATTTATGATTGTATTTATAGATGATATTTTAATGTACTCTAATAGAAATGAGAAGCATGAAGATCACGTTTGTATTGTTTTGGTATATTGGGAAAATAGAAATTGTATTTTTTTAAAAAAATTTTTTATATTAAATTCTTAAAGCGTGAATTTTGTTTGCCCTCGATTGCTTTTCTTGGGATTTTGGTTTCGAAGGAGGGGGTATGGTAGATACCCAAAAGATTGAGGCAATTAAAAATTGAATCTGGTCTAGGTATGTGAAATAAGTTAAGAATTTTGTCGGTTTTCTAGCTTCTATCACAGATTTGTGAAGAACTTTGCTTTTATTAAGATAGTTAAGAATTGCTTTGACTAAAAAAGAGGTACCATCGAGTGGTCAAATAATTGTGAAGAGAGTTTCTAAAGGCTCAAGGACCTTTTGACTAAGGTGTCTATCTTGACATTATCGGTGAAAGCTAATGATTTCATTGTTTATTATGATGTTTCATATTTGGGCTTGGGCGTTGAGTTGCAGGAAAGGAATGTTATAGATTATGCTTTCAAAAAATTGAAGGTCTATGATATAAACGACCCTACCCATTATTTAGAGTTGGAAGTGGTGATGTTTGCTCTCAAAATCTGGTACATTATCTGTACGGAGTTAAGTATGAGGTATGCAGTGATCATCGCAATCTAAAGTATGTGTTAAAAAAAGAATCTAATACTGAGTCAAAGAAGATACATAGAGCTTCTCAAGGATTATGATGTGACCGTTCAGTAGCATATGAGTAAGGCCAATGTGGTGGCAGACCCATTAAGCCGAAAAAAGTTTGTATTAGCAGTTTGACTTGTTTGGGGTGTCTAATTGACTATTGGACAAAGAGAATCATAATTTGGAGTGTAAGTTCACGCGAATGGTTATCTTTGAGAAGAGTGGGTTGAGATCAAGTCCATCTTTATGGATGAAATCAAAGTTAAGCAATTTGAGAATGAGGAATTAAACAAGTTCACAGGTATGGGTGGGGTCGGGTGAGACCTAAAACACCACTTTTGATGTATGAGGTGTGTTCAATTTTAGGTAAAGGATTTGCGTTCCTTGGTTGGCGACTTGATTTAGAGTACGTTGGCACAGTCTCATGGTTCGCGTTATTCTATCTATTTGGGTATGACCAAAGTATATCGGGACTTGAGGCAACTCTATTGGTGGTATGGGATGAAGAATGACATTGCATAATATGTTTTCAAATGTCGAAATTGTCACTAGGTGAAGTATGAGATCCAAAGGCATGTAGGTTTACTTCAGTTATTTATATTCATAATGGAAATAGAAAAGGATAACTATGGATTTTGTATTGGAACTATGTAAGACCTTGGGTAAGTATGTTTTGATTTGGCTCATTATTGACAAGTTGACTAAATAAATCCATTTCATTCAAGTCAAATTAAATTATAACTCTCAAGAGTTGGCCAAGACTTATTTCAAGGAGCTAGTAAGGTTTCATGGGTGCCCCTTTCTATCATTTCAGACCGTGACACTTAGTTTACTTCAAAGTGTGGGGTAAGTTGCATGATGCTTTGGTCACTCAACTCATTATCAGTATAGACTTCTAGTCACACTGGTCGTCACTCACATAGGACAATTCAGGTATTGAAAGACATGTTGAGAGTATATGTGATTGACTTTAAGGACATTTGGATCCGTTCTTGCCTTATGTAAATTTTTCTACAATAATAGTTGTCACGCCAACATTGTCATATAACTCTATGGAGGGGATGCACATCTCTGAGGCCAGTGATGTGAAACCTTTGGGAGTTGATTTGATTAGAAAGTCTTGGGAAATGGTGGTGGATTCAAGATAAGTTATTGGCAGCAAAGAGTAGGGAAAAGAAGTACATGAATCGCAAGATAAATGACATGAAATTTTGGGTTAGTGATTATGCTCTATTGAAGGTGCCACCTATGAAAGGAGTCATGATGTTTGGTAAGAAGAATAAGATTAGACCTTTCCACATTGGTCGGTTTGAGATTCCTTACTGTGTGGGGGCCATTGTCTTACTACTTAGCACCACCACCCAAAAATTTGTCTGGAATCCACCTAGTATTTCATGTGTCTATGTTAAATATATACCATAGATACGGGGATTATATCTTCTAATGATACTCTATTGTGTTGGAAAAGGACTTGCAATATAAATAAGAGTTGGTAGTGATTCTTGATTTGGGTTGTGCGGAAGTTGAGGACAAAGAGATCAAATCAGTAAAGGTTTAATGGAAACATTATCCAATTGAGAAGTCTACTTGGGAGACCAAGAGACATGTGAAATAAGCACCCTCATTTGTTCGAGGATTCAGGTACTACCCTCTTTTCTATTTCAAGTCCAATATTTCTTATTTGATCACTAAGGGATGAGTGACGGATAAATTTTTATTTATTGTAACAATATGTATTGGGTCTTTATGTGTATGTCAATAATGAAATAATTTGAGTTAGAAAACTTTTCTGTGAAGTTAAAAAATTTAGTTAGGCTAATGTCAGACGTAATTCGGGACAGATAAGGTCTAGGATCATCTAGAAATGGGCGGGATGTAATGTTTATACTTGGTGGATATTTTGTTGTAGTCGAGATATTAAGAAACCCGTAAGGATTCACAGAATTAAATTTGGGTAAGTAAAACTTTTGAAATCAAAATCTAAGTGAAGGGCATAGTTCAAGATGTCAAGGGAAGGAGGTATGCTGTTTAAATGCAATTTTAGTGAGTTGTCATTCTTTGAAGTTTGCATATTCCAATTAGTGGTATGCATCCGCTATAGCGACCCTATATAGGTGTCATAAGGGTGCTTAGACTTCTATATCATGGTAAGTTGGGAATTTATGTAGAAAAAGTCTCAAAATCTTTTATTTTTTGTATTATTGATATTGAGATTGAGAGGGGCGATTTTAGGTTGCTTCCAATCATTTTTCCACAAAATTATTCGGTAAAAATAACTTCGTTACTCTCTTATCTTGTAATTTGATTATTAAGCCTTTGAATGGAGCATATCACTCTTGGGGGAGGTTTTGATATGATTTCTTAGTGGAAAGAAACCCTAAGTTGGAGAAGATAATCATGAATTTATCGGGAGTTAGGATTTGCTTATATTTCGGGTACTTTTAGGTCATTTTTGATTGATTGTTGCATTTATTATTGTCTTAGACCATGAAAAAGTCAAGGCACTTTGAAAAGGGAAATATTAGTTCTTTAGAGTTTCAAGAGGCTTGATTCGAGCTCGGTGGTGATTGTATATTTTATGGTTTATGTATGTATTTATTGCTTTATAGTGTCATTTCTGCAATGCATGTTAGGAAAAAATAGTGAGGCATAATAAATTATATCATCTTAATAATCTTATGGAATGAATTTGTTTATGTGGCTTGTAACTTTCAAGTAGTATAAATCATTGTGTTTGTGATTGCTAGTTTTGCTCAGGTACCACACTAGTACAGTAATATTAATAGTTTGCTTAGATACCACGCAAGGTGTAGTTACTAAAGGTTGACTTGGATACCATGCTTGGTATAATTACTAACTCTTGTTGGCTCAGGTACCACTCCGGTACACTAACAAATTGTGTGTAGTTTCGTGAGAGGAACATACATGTGTTTATTGTTCCTTGAGAGGACCATAAATTTGCACTTATGATTAATTTGCACATGCATCCAGGCATTTGTTGTGTTATGATATTGTGACTGTGAGTCTACTTATATGGGTTGTTGTTTTTATATATGTTGACTTGGGTTACTATAGTGTAGTTAATTGTTTCTATTCATATCTTGGACTGGTCATATGATCCTACCAGTATATTGTGGTTTGTGTACTGATATTGTACCTATCTTTTCTTATTGAGTAAAGGGCATCTTCCATTGACTGGTCATATACCTCAGGTGAGGGACAATTGATTTTTAATCTAAAGGTGGGCTATTCTTCTAGGCTGTCATGGTTCCTCTACATTTTTCTGCCTATCTTTCGAGCAAACACATTAGGCCATCAGTTCATATTTTCTAAGTTTTCGAGGTGGCATCCTTATTGTTGACTTGTTTAGAGTGTTAGTGCTATGACTTTTAGTTTTTATTGGTTTATTTTCCACACAATTATTTTGACTATTGTATTGAGTGTATGGGGACTTAGTTCTTTAGTTGTCTAAACAATTTTTCTACTTTAAATGATCAATTTATTTTATAAATAGCCTGTTGGATCAAATTAAGGTTGATAGTTGGTTCTATCACTAGATGATTTAGTGTGGGTGTCACTCATCACGGTCCGAATTGTGACATATTAGTTTTTGCTCTTGACCTATGATTTTTTCCTTATTTGTAAGGATTTCCACGTTAACTTCTTTATGTCGTTATTTTTTCTCTGAACAACAAACCAATGAAAGTTAATTTGAACTCTCTGTCATCTAATCAATTTTGTTTGTCCAATTCCTCATCATTTGAGACCATGACAATTATTTTCTCCATAAATCTCCTCTAACAGTCATTTGGTACTTATATCCTTTGATTTTGTGAGTAGTTGAACAAAATTTTGAAGAACTATTTAAATTTCACTGCAAAAATTGAAAAATTTATATTTTGGTAATTTTTTCACAAAAATGATCTGTTTTGATATCTCATAAATTGAATAAAAGATAATAGTCTCTTCAATTATAAAGTTTTCAAATGAAAATCTCTTATAAAAATGACATAAAACTAAAAACTTCATAAAAGGCTACTAAATCAATTCTTCTAATCTTTTGAATGAGGTTTGTTGGGTTTGGAATTTGTTTGAAACATTTAGAATGAAAATATGTTTAAAATTTGGAAACTTACAAAAATCTCAATGATTTTAGGAGATAATTACTTAGATACACTCTAATTTGCAATATTACAATTCTTACCAAATTTTAATGCGTCCAAATACGTCTAGATACATATATCTCGAGATACATGGGTCATAACTATGTATAATTTGTTCTCGATAGATTGTATCCAAATGGATTCACTTATATCTGGAATACATAACAAACCTTGCTATCTTCTTCCAAGGACGGGTCAAACCCGTTGGTGGCCTAAGGCCAAAATCAAACTAGAGACCTTAAAAAAATTATAAATATTTTTATTTTAAATTTATTTTTCTAGCTTTTTGAGATGCAAAGTTGTTAACAATTTTTATGTTGTATATCTCTACTAATAATTCTTTTTCAATCGATAATATAGCAAACCACTTAATCTTTCTTGCGACATTGTTGATCTTAAATAACAATGTATTATTTTTAATTTTGAAAAACTTCTTTCTGCTGAGGCACCTGTTACAGGAATTGTTAACATTATTCTATAAGCAATGTAAGTATTTGGAAAAGAATCAAGTCTTTTTATTTGATAGAGTATCTTAATTAGAGTATTGTCTTTGTCACATTCGAGGAGCACCCTTTAGACGTAACCGACGTTGTCATCCTCTACGTGGACTAAGACTAGCCTCTTAGCTTACATCATTACATTCATAGGTTAAAAATATACAAAATTTAAAACTTTTCCTTAACTTCTACATTGAGGTTTACATAGACCACTACATACACATAATATATTCATATCGAGTATATATAGACCTTTCCTATAGGAAGATCACATAGTCTTCTACTTTTATTGCACGCGTATATAGACCCTTCGCATACGAAGATTACATAGTCTTCTACTCTCATGCGCGGTCACACACACACACACACACGCACGCACGCACGCATCCATGCACAAACATACACACACACACACACATCCCCACCCACCCCCACCCCCACCCACACACACGCACGCACGCACGCATCCATGCACAAACATACACACACACACACACATCCCCACCCACCCACCCACGCACTCACGCATGCAAGCATGCACGCACCCACGCACACCCCTCCACCCCCACATGTATGCACGCATGCACACACCCACGCGCACCCCCCAAGGTATGATATTGTCTTAAACGGATGTCTCATATCATAACCATCAAAACAAGAGTCTAACAATTGGGTATAGCCAACACATCAATGATAGAAGCCACATATAGGTTATTACAATCTAAGTACATCCAAATGAAAGAGAATGAACAAACTGTCTTTAAGACTAAACAACATCCAAAAGCTAGAAAGTGGTATTGCCCTCGAAGTGGTGAGGACCTACCCAACTTGGAGAGTGATGGTCCAAGTCTTCTTCCAAGTGGTCTCAAAACCCTTCAACGACTGTAACTTAAAATGTTGGGGAAAAAGGGAGAAAATAGGGGTTAGAAAATCACTTGCTAAGTATGGGAACATAAGCACATACAACACTCAAATCATGCTAAAAAGGACAATTTGATAAAATGAATGCACTTTACAGTAAACCCCTTTTTTTTATGCACCTTAAAGAACCAACTCATCAAGTGAACACATATTCATCAAGGTAATAGTATATTCAACACAAGACCAACATTACTCAACCAATGCCAACATATACAAAGCCAAGTAACTTCAACATAACATTATACTCACAAGGTACATATAAGAATTTCATAATATTCCAACATAGACTAGGCCCTAACCCATAACCCCTTATCAAGTCAACAATATAGGCCAACAACATGCTTATAAGTGAAGTAACATCATATAGATTTAACAACATGTAAAGTCATCATATTCATAGCATATACATTATAAGAACACAAGAACAACCTCCTAAGGATTCCCTCAAGGCAAACTAGTGCAAGACATAGGTAGAGTCCCATACCCCTACCTAAGCTAAGTCAAACCTCTCAAGTCACCCTAGTTAGTGTATAGTCCATTACTTCATTTTACTTTTGGGAACACTTGTCTTAATCGACATAGACCACAAGATCTAAGTGTCGAATCCTGTCACGCCCTGAGATATCCTTGAGAAGCAGACACGGAACCTAGGACCACAAGTGATCCCAAGATAACTCTGCGGACATGATCACGGGCATACTAAAGTTAATAAACTGAATACGAAATCTAAATCATAATTTAAACTGAAAACATGGGGAATACCCATATTCTATAATTGAGATATATGAAATACTGATGAGTTTAATACAAAAAAGTCATTAACTCAATGCTAAGCAGAAACTAACTGTCTTAAAATAGCCTCTAAACTGACAAGAAATGCTGGGACAGACCCCAACTAAGTCTAGCAAAAAGTGAAACTAAAGGATTAAACACTAAAAAGAAACTCATGACTGTTCTCCTCGGAGAATGAGGACTCACCATTGAAAGCATTTTATTTTAAAGTTTTTGACTTTTTGAGAGTAGCCATTTAATTTTTAAAAGAAAAATCAAGAAAACTTCTGTTTTCAAAAGACTTAACAGAAAAATCATTTGAAAACTTTATAAGGATTCAGGGATTCCTATTTATATCTTAGGAAGGTGTTAGGCACCTAAAACATCCGCTAATGCGGTTTTCCAATAACTAACTTAGTTTGACTAAGACTTAAAATTGCGATAAAAATATTTTTTAGAGTTGTTTGAAAATTAATGTCAAAAATCATTAAGATTGTTTTGAAAGTGAAACATTATTTATCTAAATGAGTTTTAATTTGTAAAATCCCTTAAGCCATTTACATTATTTGATCGAGTTGTTAAAACCAAAGTGGCGGTTTGCGGGGATTCGGATTCTTCTAACATTAAACTAGTAACAAGAAAAATAATAAATAATTGGAAAAGATGTAAAGAGGGAGAGAGAGATAGGGAGAGAGATTTGAGTTCGAATCAGAGTTTTTTGTTCGCCTTGACTAGAATTTTGGATCCATTTTTTTTGGTTTTTGACCCATTTGACTTTCTCTCGTGCCTGTCCTAGACTAAACGATAATAAATAAAGTACAGAAAATAGAAAAGCAACAAGGGATTATGCCCAAAATAAATACAATGTGATAATTTAAAAATAAACTTGGGTTAATTGCCCCAAGCTCTTCAACTCTTCGAACTTCTTGGCTTGCTCTGGATTCTTCAATTTTGAAAATCTATACGTCGATTTTATCGCTGACTCGGATGAAGTTGAGTCTTTATGGTTCTCTCGGAATACAAAGTAAATGACGAGTCCGTGAAGACTCGACGAGAAGTTCATACAACACAAACAAAACAATATTATAATCCAAAACGAGGAAATGCTTAAGTACATGAATTTAAATTGTGAAGAGTCAAGCTAAACGATTTAGAATAAACAGGAAATTACTAGCAATATAGTTTAATTTATTTCAAAGAAACACAAACAAAAATACATGCCTGATAATAAGGAGACCATATTTTATTCAAATAAAATAACACCTATCTATTCCCAAAGGCGATGTTAGGCAGGTGTCAATTCCATAATATGACATGATTGAATATGAAAACAATATTCAAATTGATTTGGCAAGCATCGACAGTCAAATCAAAGGCAAGGCCTCTCTAATAGTAACCACTGAACGAGACAAACTATTAACTAATTCACTATAACATGGAGCAAACTAAATTCAAAATTGGACCATAAACGGAAAGAAATCTCAAGAATATGCACACACATGTATATGCAAAGTAATTAAATCCCAAAGGGATAGAAACAACACACTAAGAGTAATCTATTCCAAGGCAAATGATTAGCAATATTTTATGACATAAAGAATAATGTTAGATGAAGAAAGGGAAAGATAAGAAGAAGGAAAGGAATAAATAAATTAAATAAGGCTAAAAGTAAAAAAAGATGTTCTGCATCATGGTAGTGTCACACATTTATAGGATCACTTTGTTTGGACAAGTTTCAAAACTTAAAAGTTAATAGCTATAGGAAATTACATACTAGCAAATAAAGGACCAGTTTGAGGAAATGGAAGGACCGATCAATAGCTATCACATAATGCAAAATTGAAATAAACATATAGTACTTTTAATAAACACGAAAACATGCGGATACAATATGAGTATAACGAATCTGCCTAAGGACAAAGGCTTAAATCTGCAAACATGGAAAAAAGAGTGCAAATTCCCAAATCTTCACAACTTCAAGTAAGGAGAAAGGAAGGAATGAAGGGAATTTTAAAAGTTATTTAAATAACACAAACCCAAATCGCGATTTAGAAAAAATATGGAAATAAATGCAATCTTAGTTGTAACTTAGAGACCAAAACAATGACAAATGAAAGCATGAACACACGCAGATCCACAAACATGCTTTTAAAGAAACGTACCAAACTTGACTCATATCACTACGATGCATTCTTAATCAATCAACAAAGATGCATTCTTAATCAAACTCTAGGCAAATAAAGATGTATTCTTAATCAATCAACAAACAGTAACTAAAATATGACTAAACACCTTATACAGGAAGTACACAACACCCATGAAGCAAACAAAATAATATCAGAAAAGGACTCTCACCTCTTTTTGAGCAGCGATACCGAGATAAGAACGAGCTGGCACACGACAACTTCACTACCCAATCGAAGATGCATACAACATTGAGAAACTCAAGCGAGAACCCGAGCTTCGAATGACTCAAAGGGAAACTATGAGAACTCAAAGATAAAAGATAACGTAGGTGAAGATCTACTATGTCCTTTCTTCTTAAGAACTTTTATGTATATTTCGATCACTTTTTCTAAGGTATTTGTATTTGTTGCCCCTAATAGAAAGAAACGAGACTAAAATTTCCAGTGATTTTCTCCAACGGAATCCTTGGCTTTATTAATCTCTCGATTTTTGTCTAAAATTTGAATCCGAGAGCTCCTAAAAAAACCCCTCTTAACAATAAACAAGAAAAGAATATATATATGAGGAAGATTAGGGTTTTCAATTCCTTGTGAAATCCCCAATAGACCCTCCAATCCATTAAAAATTTGAAAATCAAAATCCTCCCCCATATCGGAACCAAAATCCTTTTTCTGAAGAATCAATAGATTCTTAAAAGGGAAAGAGAGTAACAGACGAACTTGATCGATTTGGCATCCTTTTCACTTGACGTGTCGCGCATCTGCAATAGCAAGAAGGTTTGGCCTGGATGATACAGAGAGAAAAGTGCTGGATTTGCAGACAATCGTATGATATAGCAAAACCTGGCTGGAGAAACACGTGAACGACTTCCGCCTCTTTAATGCTTAGCGACGAACACTTGGTGCTACTGTTGTAGCTTCCGTTAACTCATCATCGTGTGGAGTGCATCCACACGCCGCTTGGGCATTGAAACATTGGGGAGGAATAGTTAACTGGGTCTTCTGTGGGGAAGAAAGGGGAAAGGGTCGACTGGGATTGGGCGTGGGTCATTTTAAAGCTGTTGTGTTGGATTGTTAGGCTGGAAAATCTAGAAAGGCTGTGGAGGAGAATTAAAATTGGGCCTGGGAATTTCGCTATGTAGAAGTGGTCGAGTGTTAGTTGGTCCAAATTTATTAAATATTAGGACAACTATGTAAATAATAATTATTATAAAATAATCAAATAAGCTTCATAACTTTAATAAAATAAAATAATCGACGTAATTATAAAAATAATTCAAAAGGTAAACGATAATTTAACTAAGCTAATTGGATCCAACACTTAACGGGAACCAAACTCTTTTGAGATGATTTTCCTCATATTTATAAAATAAGCTAATCATGTACGTAATTATGAAATTAATTTAACATAGCTTAAAAAGATTTAGAACTTTATAAGATATAATTATTTTAAATCATTTGGAATTAGGAAGCTCGCTAATTAATTCATATCGTCGAAGGTCAAAATTGGGCAACAACTGTCCCTCATTTTACTTGGGTTGATGCAAGAAATTCTAGGAAAATGAAATCGACCAAACTAATTTTGATCGAGCACCTATTCATTTTTATGAAATGGACTTGGTACGGATTTTAGAAATTATGGCCGAACCCTAGAAATGGGTTTCCTTCATATCTTTGGCTACATTAAAAGTCAGGACACTTGTAGTTTGACACGCTTGATTCAACATACGATTCTGAAAGAATTGAAAAGCTATCCCGATATCGAATTATGAAATGACCGAGATGCTCGAGAATAAGATGTAAGAGAGAATGTTGGGATACAGCTGAATTTTTGACATTGAGCCCGCCTACATATCCTTAAACCGTAGGAATCAGGCTGTTTGTAGTTCAACTCAATCGGTTGAAAAAGAAATCTATTATGTCAGACAACCTTTGGTTCTGGATAAGTGACAAATAAATCGAGTATGAAACGGAGTTTTGTAACCTCTTAGCCATGAATGTGGTTCACTTCATACCCATAATTAAGAATTTATACGGACATAATTTTCAAAACCTTTGGTGCATTGTCACTCAGATTAGAAACTTACTTCCGACAGATATCAAAATTTCTGGATGCGTGACTGAAACTTACAGACCTAAAGAAAAACTCACATGCCTTCTAATAGGGGTGTGGTTTGATTGTGGTGGAAGTTGCTCCTTTGCTCGCTTCCTAAGAGTTTGACACTCCTCTTTGGACTATGTCCCAGTTCGCTGCTAAGAAAAAGTTTCACGTTGTGCTGCATCCTTTTTGATGTCGTCTGCACCTGTGGTATGTTTCGGAGAATTCATCCTTTCAGATGCTCTCAACAAAGATTGAGATAAAATTCGTCAGCATAAAAATGCAATTAAGATGGGAGACAATGTCTTTTACCATGTCGACACTTTAATTTTTCTCCTCGACATTTGACGTCAACTCGATTGGTTTGATGTAAAGCAAATAAAGCTTATGCCTTGTGTTTGCAATATAATCTTCAATGTATTATTCATTTGATGTTAGCATAAAGGAAAGTTGATGCGGTGTGCTAGTATTTCTCTTGACGTGTCTTCGATGCTCTTCTTGATGTTTACTTTTATCAAAATAAAAGAATAGTTGATGCTGATAGATAAATATTTCTCTTGGGATGCACGATTTCCTTTTCTGGCTGTGCATGACTTCTTGTGGGGCATGAATATCTTCTCGCGATGCGTTAATTTCTGTGAGGTATGAAATCTTCTACGATGCATAACTTTATACGAGACATGAAATCCTCTCGCGATGCATAAATTTCAACGAGGCATGGAATCTTCTCGTCATGCATAAATTTCAGCGAGGTATGAAATCTTCTCGCAATGCATAAATTTCTGCGAGGTATGAAATCTTCTAGCGATGGATAAATTTCTACGAGGTATAAAATCTTCTAGCGATGGAAAATTTCTGCAAGGTATGAAATCTTCTCACGATGCATAAATTTCTGCGAGGTATAAAATATTCTCGCGATGCTTGGATATTGACTCGTGATGCATGATCTTCTGTGATGCATGAATATTGACTCGCGATGCGTGATTTTCCGCGATGCATGGATATTGACTCGTGATGCATGATCTTTCACGATGCGTGGATATTGACTTGCGATGCATGATCTTTTGCAGGGCATGAATATTGACTCGCGATGAATAATCTTCTGCAGGGCAGGAATATCTTCCTGTGATGCACAAATATTAACTCTTGATGTCATCCTTGATACTAAATGAAGATAATTCTTCAATCGAGCAACATAGTGATCTTCTGGGTGCTTTCTGGATAATCATATCGTCTCCAATTATGACAATGGTAAAATGACTTCCTGATAATATATCGTCTTGATCGACAATAAAATAACTAACCCCTCCGGGTAATGCATAATATCATATCCGTCATTATGATGCAAATGACGTCCTTTACGAAAACCGTAAACTCTTCCTTGAGATTTTCGCTTGATTCACCTTCGAATCTAGCTGGATGTTCTTTATAAATTTCATGTTGTTGGAAATTGATTGAAACAAACAATTTATATTTCCAAGTCTCCGACATAAGCGATATAAAATGATTCATGCTTCTAGGAAAACTATTCATTTCTGGATAGTTTTCTCCTCCTTTGACTTCTACTTATTCATCCATCGGAAGAATCTACTGATTTCAGAGCAAAGCTATAAACTTGCGTCCACAGAAAAAATGTTAGTTTTATTTTAATAACGAACTGATCTGTGTCGATTTCTTCAGTTGTCTACTCCTTGTCCTGCTATCTCCGATTGATTTCTCGATCACCCGACTCTTGATAGATAAAAAAAAATATTTTATGCCAGAACAAATGAAATGAAAAAGGGAAAATTTTATATAAATAAATTTTCGAGAAATAATATCTAAGCAAGGTCATTGCCAAGTCATGTCATATCAGACTTACCAAACTTCTTTGAGTCTGATGCTTGGAGGATTATCTGATTATTCACTGGGAGCTCTCAGAGTCACTCTAGACTTATTGATAAATCCATGTTTAATATTTTGAGGTCACCCTCAAAATTTATGACCCAATTAACTGTCTCGCTTATCTTTCCGCTGTAACTGAGTAGATCGCAGAATATTTGAGATCTTCTCAAAAATTTTGTCCTAGTTCAAATCTCAAAGTATCTTAAGTCTTGACTTGTTGAAGAAGAATCTTCTTCTCGAGATTTTTTTGAGACCCTCTCAAAAATTCTGTCCCGGTTTCTATTGTACGAGGAATAGAAATCTTATGGGAGATATGACCGAACCCTTGTAGCGCCTACATATTCCATTGAGGCAGGAATTAGGTCAAACAAAGTTCCCCCTTAAAGGTTAACAAAAGTGAATTTTACAAAGAAACCGACCGAAGTCGACACAAGCCGCCTACGTATCTCATTCTTGAGAATTCAGGTCAGACGAAGTTCATTACAAGAGGGATATAACTTTAAACAAAGCAAGTACAAGCAAAAATAGAATGCATACAAGGAAATGACAGAAATACAAATTAAGCTTCACATGTAGTATCTCTTAATAACATTTGAGTTGATCAATTTTGGCCATGCGATGCCATCCATCTCTGATAGGACCAAAGCTCTTCAGAATAATACCTGCGAACCATGTCGGGTTCTTGCAAATTTGGCGCGAATTTTCCTTTGTATTCATCTTGATGAGGGAAAATGTGCTTAAGTACTAACTGACCAATTTTAAAAGTTCTAGCTCTTACTCTCTTGTGGAAAGTGCAAATCATTCTCTGTGGATACAACTGACAATGACAAACGACAACCATTCTCTTCTCATCAATCAAAGTTAATTGATCAATCCGCTTGTTGACCCATTCAACATTATTTAACTAGGCTTCTTGGATGATTCTCAAAGATGGTATTTCGACTTCAGCAGGTATAACTGCTTTTGTTTCATACACTAAAAAGTATGGAGTAGCTTCAGTCGACGTTCTGACAGTCGTTCGATAACCCAATAAAGCATATGGCAACATCTCATGCCAACCTCGGTGATTGTCAATCATTTTCCTCAGAATCTTCTTGATATTCTTGTTGGCAGCCTCTAAAACTCTATCCATTTGACGATGATAAGCGGTTGAGTTTCGGTGAGTAATTTTAAATTGCTCACATATATCTCTCATCAAGTGACTGTTGAGATTTGCACCATTATCAGTAATGATGGATTCTGGTACTCCAAACATGCATATCAGATTGTTGCGAACGAAATCAACTACAAATTTCTTGGTTACCAATTTGTAAGAAGATGCTTCCACCCACTTGGTGAAATAATCAATGGCAACCAAAATAAATCTGTATCCATTAGAGGCGGCTGGTTCTATTGGACCGATGACATCCATACCCCAAGATACAAATGGACAAGTTGAAATCATAGCGTTGAGTTCGTGAGGTGGCACTCGGATCAAATCACCGTGCACTTGACATTTAAGGCATTTTTTGCACAAACTTGCAACAATCATTCTCCATAGTCATCCAGAAATACCCGGCTTAAAGTATCTTTCTCGCCAAAGTGAGCCCATTCATATGCGTACTACAAACTCCATCATACATCTGTTCGATAAGCTTCACAGCTTCAACAACATCGACACATCTTAGAAGACCCCATTCTGGAGTCCTCCTATAAAGGACTTCCCCACTTAGAAAGAAATTGAGAGCCATACAATGTATCAACTTCTTTTGGTTGGATGTAGCATCTTCAGGATAATTTTCGGACTCCAAATATTTCTTTATATCGAAATACCATGGCAAACCGTCTTGGTTCTGCTTCAACATGTGAACAATGGAGCAGATGTTCTTTCCACTTTATGTATAGAGGATCGATATAATCAGTATTCGGATGTTTAATCATTAAAGTGATGGTGGCAAGATCATCGACCAACTCATTCTGTATTGTAGGAGTATGTCTGAATTCGACCTTACAAAATCTTTTGCACAACTTTTGTACATACTGCACGTAAGGTATAATCTTTGGGTTCTTCACGGCCCATTCTCCTTAAACCTGATGAATCAACAAATCTGAATCTCCGATAACTAATAGCTCATAGACGTTCATGTTAATGGTCATTTTCAAACAAGAATACAAGCTTCATATTCAACCATGTTTTTTGTGCAATTAAATCAGAGCTTAGCTGCCATGGGATAGTGTTGACTAGATTCTGACCCTAAGACCACTTTGATACCCTTACCTTGGTCATTTGCCGCTCCATCAAAGAATAATCTCCAACTGGGATATGCTTCAGAAATATCTTCACCCACAAATGATACTTCTTAGTCGTGAAAATGAGTCTTGAGCGGTTCATACTCTTCATCAACATGATTTTCTACAATATGATCAACCAAGGCTTGAGCTGTTATTGCCTTCTAAGTCACATACACAATATCGAACTCACTAATAACATTTGCCACTTAGCTAATTTTCCGGTCAGCATCGCCTTCTGGAAGATATACATTAGCGGGTCAATTCTGGAAATAAGATATGTCGTGTAAGTTGAAAGATAATGTCTTAAATTCTGAGCAAGAAAAGTCAAAGCACAACACATTCTCTCCAACAGAGTATAACGAGATTCATTATGGAGTAAAGTTCTTGCTTATATAATAAATGGCTTGCTTCTTCTTCCATGTTTCAGCGTGTTGCCCAAGCACGCATCCAAATGCACTGTCTAAGATAGAAAAATATAGTAACAGAGGGCTCCCTTCTCGTGGAGGAACCAATATCGGTGGATTTGACAAATAGATCTTGACAACGTTGAAAGCAATCTGACACTCTTTCGTCCATTTTGTCGGAGCGTCTTTCTTCAACAACTTGAAGATAGGCTCACACACCATAGTAAATTGAGCTATGAATAGACTGATGTAGTTCAACCTCCCTAAGAAACTCATCACCTCTTTTCTTGTCCTCGGCGGAGGTAACTCTGAAATCGCGTTAATCTTGTAAGGGTCGAGCTCGACACCCCTTTTGCTGACTATGAATCCCAATAACTTTCCGGCTGGTACTCGAAAAGCACATTTAGCGGGATTCAACTTCAAGTTATACTGACGCAGACGATCAAAGAATTTCTTTAAATGTGTCAAGTGGTCCTAACTCTTGCAGTACTTTATTATGACATCATCCACATACACCTCTATCTCCTTATGAATAATGTCATGAAATATGGTCGTCATGACCCTTATATAGGTAGCCAACATTCTTGAGGCCAAATGACATCACTCTTTAATGATATACACCCCAAGGTATAATAAAAGTTGTCTTTTTGCGTCTTTTTTGTCCATCAAAATGTGATGATAACCTGCATAACAATCCACAAATGACCGCATTTCATGTTTAGCATAGTTATCGATCAGATTGTGAATGTTCGGAAATGGAAAATTATCCTTAGGGATGGCTTTGTTGAGATCTATGTAGTCGACACAAATTCTGATCTTCCCGTTTTTTTTGGCGACCGAAACAAAGTTGGCCAACCAATTCGGGTATTGTGTTACTTCCACTATCTAGAATCGATCTGCTTGGTGAATACTTCTTTAATCTTTAGATTCAACCCAGGCTTGAACTTTCAATCCTTCTATTTCACTGGACTGAACCCCGGATTAATCAGCAACTTGTGAGATACCACATCGGTACTCATCCCTAACATGTCACTGACCTCCCAAACGAACACATCAATGTACTCAGTGAGTAAATGGATTAGGACTTATCTTTGAGTTTCATTTTAGTGAATGCTGATCTTAACCTCTTTAACGCACTCTGGGTCTCCCAAATTTACCGTTTCATTTTCTCTAGGTGCAGCTTATGCTGGTTTTCAAACTGCCGAAATTCCTTGGAAACAACATATTCTGGTTCCTCACTTTCTTCTTCGTATTCATCAACCTCGTCATCAACTGTCTCATTTTGTTCGTTCATCTCGTGACATGACATGACATTGGCAGGTTTTAAACTTATGTTACTGAAACCATAAATAGAATAAGTTAGGAGAGTAAAGTAAAGCAGATGAGTAAATAAACAAATTTTCAAATAAAAGAGGCTTTCATTCAAATTGGAAATAATGCAAACTTTGGCTATGGAATAGGGACATGTTTTCTTTTTCAAACATCATGGAGAAATTTTGAAGTTCAAGCGATTAAGAAAATGCAAAATGGTGGGTCACAGGCCTCTTTCAGACCTCTACCAATTTAAAAATTCATAAATGATGCCTTTCTACCAAGGAGTTTGGGAAATCAAGATCACGTGGAGGTCCAATTCTGCAGCATCTATCTGGGCTCAGCATCACAAAATCCTGTTTGCTCGACCTATCCTTCAATGACAGCATTAATCTCTTCAAAAGGCCACATATTCCTTCCCCAAGGTCTTCATGCTCGGCATACTCCTAGACTGGAAATGATTGATACAGATGTGGGATCGGCTTAGCCAATGCTTGATCATCTTTCTTCTTTGTCTTTATATCATCATCTGTGGGACGTACCCCAAACCATTTCTTGCTTCTTTGACAAGGATCAGAATAGGCTCAATAATTCCTTGGGAATTTCTTCCTATTCTGAAATATGGTTCAAAATCATTTTGCAGCATTACAGTGGCTATCATCTTGTACACGACAAGCATGGGAGTTTGTGGGGCCAAGTATTTACCGGTGGCATTTACCAGCTCCACCGTGTAGAAATCTGTACCTCGCGATACCTCATCAATAATAGGTGCCTGTCTGTCGGAGTGACTCCCTTCGCCATGAATAACCAACTCTTAGTTCTTCCAAACAAGTTTCATCATCTGATGTAGAGTAGAAGGCACAACTCCAGCCATATGTATGAAAGGCCTTCCCAGCAGAAGGTTATAGACGGTGTCAATGTCCAAGACTTGAAACTGTGGATTGAATTCTGGTGGATCCATTTGGATGATCAGATTTACTGTCCCCAACGTATCTCTCTGAACTCCGTCGAAGTCTCTTTCATTGACTTAGTTTTGTTCCAGCTTCCCAAGGTCAAACCTTAACTACCTTCGTGTCGACGACGGAATAATATTTAGACCAGATCCATCATCCACCAAAATGCGATTTATGACTTTCTCATGGCATACGACAGTGATGTGAAATGCTTTATTGTGTGACCCCCCTTTAAAAGGTAACTCATTGTCGCAGAAACTAATCCGATGCCCTCGGATAACTTGGTTAATCATAGTGGCTAAATTATCTCTACTTATGTTGACGGGAACATACATATCATCAATAGCCTTCATCAAAGCCTTCCTACGCGAAACTCATCAACAGAGCCCACACAGAAATCTGGGCTGGAGTCTTCTTCAAATGCTTGATAATAAATAATCTTTCGGCTGCATTCTTGTCAAGAGTTCCTCTGCCTCACCCTAGGTTATTGGACTTTTAGCTTGATCCTTCTTTTGACCTCCGAGAGTAAGCTATTCAGGAGTATAACATCATCCAGATCGGGTCATACCTTGTGCAGCAGCAGTCTCAATCACAAATTGTGGCTTGGTAAGAGTTTTTGATGGCACCAAGGCAACATCCTTTGTGGATGTCAAGATAATGATCTGTTTCTTCTTTTTGATTCTCAAGGCAGCTACAACCTTTTCCAACTCATCACGAACAATAGGAGTGATCACTTTTGTCCCACACCAATTATCGTCTATTTCTATCATACTTTTGTTGTTGCCTCCATGATTTGACAACGGATTGGTATTGACAATAGGTGCAGCTGGTTGGAGGAAAACCACCTCTTGGTCGATTAAATCCTGAATCTTGTGCTTGAGGTTGATACAGTAGTCAGTATCATGCCCAACACTGTTGGAATGATAAGCACATCTCTGATCTGTACTATGGAATTTTGAATTGATATCCACGGGTTTGGGCCCCACTAGGTGGATATATTTGGTCGTAGACAGTCGGTCGTACAAATTTGTTTCGGCTTTCTGCGAATGCAGTGAAATTCCTCGAAGGTTTCTTCTCTAATCGAGGTCGAGGGGGATCGTAACCTCCTTGTGGGGGAGGCATATGTTGATAACCTCAATTGTTCAGACGGGGAGCTTGACTTCTGGGAAATGAGTTTGTCTGGTAGTTTGGCATTGGAGCTTGGTAGTTCGGGTTGGCATTTTGATATGGTGTAGCTTGGACTTGATACGCAGGAGGGGATGCTCAGTTGCTCGACTGCACGTTAGAACAGTTTGGAGCAACACCCTGGTAGGGACATGAAATTTGGTAGGGTAGAGGATGATTTGGGTAAATGGGATATAGATTTTGGTAATTAGGGGGTGGACTTTGGTATAGTGGATCTTGGACGTTTGGATAAGTGGAGGTAGCATTCTGATAAATTGGAGGATTATTGGGATGACTAGATTGCGTGTAGTAATCTTGGTAGGAATTTTTAGGAGGCCGAGAACGACTATGGGAATGCCAAACTTCTGGGGTTTCCCCCCATATGAAACAACAACAATATGTTCTCTTTTCTTCTTCAACGTTCACGATGATCCAGGCGATGCAGCAACACGAGCTATCTTTCCTATTTTCAACCCGTCTTCGATAGTCTCACAACCTTTGACTATCTCGGCAAATTTTGCTTCTACGAGCAACATGATTTGATCATAATACTCGGGCTCTTGCACTTGTACGAACACTTCTACAATTTCTTTTTCAGACATGGGCGGTCTCACCCTCGCCGCTTCTTTTCTCCACCTATAGACAAACTCCCTATAGTTCTTGGTTGATTTTTGCTTTATCTTTTCCAAAGAGTATCGATCTGGAACAATTTCTATGTTGTATGCGAATTGATCGATAAAATCTTTGGCCAATGCATTCGAACTGATCCATTGTCGGGTTTCATGCAAGGTGAACCATTCAAGAGCTTCTTCGCAAAGGCTTTGGCTGAACGTCCACATTAATAAAGCTTCATCTCTTCCAACTCCCACGAGCTAGTTATAGTAGGCTCTTAGATGAGCGATAGGGTTACCCACTCTTCCAAAAGTTTCAAACTTGGGGATCTTGAACCCTTTTAGAAGGTCCAAATTTGGATGAATACATAAGTTTTCATAACTAAGCCCGCGATATTAGGGACGCATTGGATCTGTTTCATGACTTTGTTGATCTCTTCTTTTATATCAACTTTTACCTCTTCCTTTGACCTCTTCTCCTTTTCCTGTTCCTCATAATGATCCAGCTTAGGGCCATGCACGTCGTGCTCTGTAGGGAAGGGAATTCGGAAAGTGGTTCTTTTGGGTAAGGGTGGATATATACAGAGGGACTCTGAATATTTTGAGCAGTTGGATAATTTTGTGGGTAAGTATGCGGATTGGTATTCTGATTTAAGTGGTGGTGGTGTGTTTGGGGATTGATAGTATTTTGGTTTTTATTTTGTGGTGGTGGATTGGTTTGATGGTGGGTATTTTAAGGATGGGGTGGAATTTGAGGGTGGTTGTTTTGAAGAGGAGGTGGAGTTTGGTAGGATGCGGAAGCATATTGGGGATTTCGGGTAGTCAGATCTATAACAGAAAAATTCTGAGCAGGTGTAGATGGCTGGTTCTGGGCTGGATGCAGATCCTATCTCCTTTGCATTTCTACTCTCATCTCTGCAATCTGTTGCATTAGCTGCAGAAGCAACTCATTCTGGTCCGCTATGGTTGGTTGAGCCACCACAACATCAGTAAGAATTACTTCTTCATTACTATCCCCCATAACTGTTTTTTCTTTGTCTGAGCTATGTGTAGGGAAGGAATTTGCGAGACCTTTTGATCTGGTGCAATAGGGATGATCTGCCATCTTTTGATCGAGACAGATTAGTTTCAAAGTACCTAAGAAGGAAAACAACTCGTAGGCAGATTTTTCAGTGAAGATTCAGCATACAAAATGCATAATATCACACATAGAGTAGATAAACACACAAGTTGCTATGTTTGAGATATATCTTCAACCCTCGAGTGAGGACGGAAATAGATTTATTAACAAGTAAGAGTTTGCTTGTTTTAGTTTTACAGTATCTCAAAAAGGCCAAATCGCGTTGAGCTAAGGTCTTCTTGCAGCTGCTCTTTGACATCCGTCGATCTGGCCTTCGTATCTTCTTGTAACATAAAGGGGGAGAATGAAAATTTTTAAAAGACAAGGGCCGGGCCTGGAGGCTGCCTTCGTATCTCGCAAGGAGAATTCAGGCCCAACATAGTTCGAGACAAGATAAAACTTTTTCATTCATTCGTTCATTACGATTTCAAGGAAATTGAATGGAAACAATAGAGCTTTTAAAAGATAGAATGGTTATGACACGTTAGTCATTTCCTTCTTGTTGCAGCATTAGTCTCCTCCTTTCAGATGGCCTAGGAATGGAGGTTTGTAGACGATTTCCTTATCGTCGTCTTCCCCAGTCACTTTAGGGTGAGCGTTATCGGGACCACTATTAGCTCCTTGCTTGTAGACAGGGTATTTTTCGCGCATTTTTTGAAGTTTATCAATCATGTTGTTATGGAAGGCTTTGTTCTTTTTTCCTCAGTGCGGCCATCCTTTTTCTCATGGAGGTTAATCCTTCCATTTCCACTATCAGATCCTCATCAAGTGACATGCTTTTAGCTAATAGAGCAGCATTGTCCAATTCTTTCCTCGCCTCTCTCGCTTCTCTTTCTTGAACTTTCAACCGAAGAATGTCCCACTTCTCTCTTAAGTCCTCTGTCTCCATGCAACATTTTTTTTCTCTTCATCTGTGATGCAAGATTCCCATCCAGCATCACAGTTGCAACATCACTAGTGAATAATAACGTTCACAAAGAGGAAAATAAATGATAAAATATTAAAGACAAACCCACGCAAGGTCCATTTGAAATGTAATAAAGGGAGGCACACGCAGGGGCTAAAAACAATGTAAATATATATAAAAACCCACACACGGGCCAAGTCCACTATGTTGTGCCTGATGGTCCTACTCAGTCGCCGTCCCCCTGAGTCTTGTATTGTTGAAACATATACCTTAGCATCAACAAGAATCCTTCACCCAGGCGTCCTTTGTCTTCCAAGATTTCATATCGCATCATCGTAAACACGCCTTAGCCTTTCCACCTCTTGAGTTGCCTTCTCAAGAGTATCTTGATTCTCGACAAACTTAGCGTACACTTCTTGGGCCTCTTTCTTTACCTCTTGTAGCTCAGCCACTGCTTTGGCTTCTCTGTCCGTTACACTGTGAAAGCTATGTGGGGTTTGGGAGGAGAAATTTTGTATGTCCTTCTTTAGACATTCTTTGTAACCCTTGTCATATCCATTATTGCATCGGTCAAAGGCGATGGTGTCTCTATCCATGCGCCTAGCATTTTTCCATTCTCTTGTCATTTCAGACGCATCGTGCACTCTATTGTCTCCAGTATCTATACATAAGCGCCATAGTACGCCTCATTGGGTACAATTTGTCTCCTACCCAACTATCGTAAGACTTGAAAGGGTGAATTAGGGTGAATTCCCCGAATACCTGGTAGAGAAAGCACAATCTATCTTCTCCTCTCCACGATGACTTCTTCGGAGATGAAATGGTCAAGAATAAATTGGATATCTTCTTCTCTCAATTTGGAGAAAATCTGACCCAATCTCCCCCTTGTTCTACGATTGTCCATATTCGCCCAGTACAACATGTCATTAAAATCTTTAAGGGTGTTCTTGTTTTCAAGAGTATGCAGCTCCAGAGTCCCAACACCCTTCTCTAAATGGCTGAGGATCCACCACTGAAGGAGCAAGTTGCATCCTTGGAAGTATCGATGCCCCTCTTTGCATTTTCTAAGGGCTCGATACATATCGGACAGGATGACCGGAGCTATAGGATAGTACTTTGTTGTTCGTTGGTTCTCATACCCTTTGAAAAAAGTATGTGCGAGTATTATAAATCGGGTATTGATACTCAGTCTTGGACCATGTGGGAATACCATTGTTTCCAATGACGCTGCAACAAAGGTTAGAGGACGAATTTCATTTCATTCTCTGTAGAAGATCTTAAACTCTCGGTTGTAAGTGGGGTAGAAGCTTGCATGTACAAATAGAATATAAAGATCTCTGAATGTTACATGGGATTCTTGGCACCAGTAGGCAAACTCTTTTCCCAACCCGAACCAGTCCGCAATATCTTCTACGGAAGGCTTATTAGGGATGAAGATCCCTTCTCGCTTCCTTGTCTCCCTTTCTATAGCTTTCCCTACTGTGTCTGTGCAGTCTCTGATCCCCTCCAAAGTCGGGGTAATTTTGGCAGTTCCGAATTGGAACACCATTTGTTGTCTATCCTAATATCCCGTGATGACCTCAACCAATTCCGGCCAATCATTCATGATGATTAATTCCGTGAAAGCACCCACGTATTTATTGAGGGTTCTTCTATGATCCACATCCAGATTATTATACCACATCGTGAGTTTAGGTGGCGCTGATATGACCATGTCAAACTTTGGAAAACGGTCTATATCTACAAAACAAAAGCTGGTTAGGTTTACCCACCCCAAATTAGTTTTCAGACGTACATCATTCAAATGTCAAATAATATGATGTGTCATGAGGTCGAAGACCTTAGACATGATTTTTGACGGTTTTTTTACTAAATGGACTTAATACCCCTTGGATATTAAGTCGTCTTAGGCTATTACCTATTTTTTTTGTATTGGTTTCGCTCTAGCTTAGGGTTACTAAAATAGTTTTCAAGCTGACGGTTACTCGAGTCGGACAAATATCGGGGTGAAGCTACGCAACAATGTCGGATGACCGCATTTCAACTATTTGTTTGATACTTCCAAATGAATTTTTGTGTATTTCTGAAAAAAGCCATGGATAGCCACGTAACTTTCGTTTTCCTAATGCAAACTAGTTTCCAATTAGCGGAAATATGGCATGAAAAATGCAACAATTAAAATAATAAAGTAAAAAATTAAGTAATTATAGCTAAATATTGTTAGTTTTAAGGTCAGAATCCTACTACTTCCCCAGTGGAGTCGTCATTTTTTTTATTAGAAAAAGCATTTCATTTTAAAGTGTTGACTTTTTGAGAGTCAACACTTAATTTTTTAAAGAAAAATCAAGAAAACTTTTGTTTTCAAAAGACTTAACAGAAAAATTGTTTGAAAACTTTAAAAGGATTCAGAGATTCCTATTTATATCTTAGGAAGGTGTTGGGAACCTAAAACATCCGCTAATGCATTTTTTTAACAACTAACTTAGTTTGGCTAAGACTTAAAATTGCGATAAAAATATTTTTTAGAGTTTTTTGAAAATTAATGTAAAAAATCATTAGGATTGTTTTGTAAGTGAAACATTATTTATCTAAATGAGTTTTAAAGTGTAAAATCCCTTAAGCCATTTACCTTATTTGATTGAATCGTTAAAACCAAAGTGGCGTTTTGTGGGGATTCAGGTTGTTCTAACTTTAAACTAGCGACAAACAATTTAACAAATAATTGAAAAACATGTAAAGAGGGAGAGAGAGATTTGGGTACAAATTTGGATTTTCTGTTCGTCTTGACCAGAATTTTGGACCCAGCTGTTTTTGGTTTTTGACCCATTTGACTTTCTCTTGTACCTGTCCTAGACTTAACGGTAATAATATAAGTACTGCGAATAGAAAAGCAACAAGCTCTTATTCCAAAATAAATACAATGTGATAATTTAAAAATAAACTTGGGTTAATTGCCCCAAGCTCTTCAACTCTTCTTACTTCTTGACATGCTTTGGATTCTTCAATTCCGAAAATTTATACGTCGATTTATGGCCTACTCGGTTGAAGGAACTTTGAGTCTTTACGGTTCACTCGGAATACAAAGTAAATGAGGAGTCCATGAAGACTCGGAGAGAAGTTTATACAACACAAAAAAAAACAATATTATTATCCAAAATGAGGAAATGCTTAAGATATAAATTTAAATTGTGAAGAGTCAAGCTAAACGATTTAGAATAAACTGGAAATTACTAGCAATATAGTTTAATTTATTTCAAAGAAACACAAACAAAACTACATGCCTGATAATACGGAGACCATATTTTATTCAAATCAAATAAAACCTATCTATTCCCAAAGGCGATGTCAGGAAGGTGTAAACTCCATAATATGGCATGATTGAATATGATAAAACGAATATTCAAATTAATTCGGCAAGCATTGATAGTCAAATCAAAGGAAAGGACTCTTTAATAGTAACCACTGAACGAGACAAACTATTAATTAATTCACTATGACATGGAGCAAACTAAATTCAAAATTGGACCATAAACGGAAAAAAATCTCAAGAATATGCACACACATGTCTATGCAAAGCAATTAAATCCCAAAGGGATAGAAACAACACACTGAGAGTAATCTATTCCAAAGCAAATGATTCGAAATATTTTTGACATAAAAAATAATGTTAGATAAAGAAAGGGAAAGATAAAAAGAATAAAAGGAATAAATAAATAAAATTAGACTAAAAGTAAAAAAAGTTCTGCATCGGGGCAATATAACACATTTATTGGATTATTTTATTTTGGACAAGTTTCAAAACATAAACGTTAATAGCTACAGGAATTACATACTAGCAAATAACTAACCTATTTGAGGAAATGGAAGGACCGATCAATAGCTATCACATAAAGCGAAATGGAAACAAACATATAGTACTTTTAATAAACACGAAAATATGCGGATACAATATGAATATAACGAATCTGCCTAAGGACAAAGTCTTAAATCTGTAAACATGTAAAAAAGGGTGCAAATTTCCAAATCTTCACAACTTCCAGTAAGGAGAAAGGAAGGGATGAACGGAATTTTAAAAGTTATTTAAATAACGCTAACCCAAATCGCAATTTAGAAAAAAAATGGAAATAAATACATTCTTAGTCGTAACTTAGAGACCAAAACAATGACAAATGAAAGCATGAACACACACGGATCAACGAACATGCTTTTAAAGAAACGTAACTCCGACAAACTCGACTCATATCGCTACGATAACAAAAAATGTGACAACTCTATCATTTTAGCTCCTTTCTAGACATATAATGGAAGATGAATTGAATAGCGACTAAAAATTCAGATTTCCATTGTAAAATAATACCTAAACAAAACAAAACAGGCCCCACAAATAAAAAGGAGATGACAGGAGACCCAACCTTGTGTCTTTGAAATTTACAATGAGCAACATAAAAATAACCAGGAAAAAATATTCCCTAAATCTGGGCATGAACAACTCTATAAGCAAGTTTATGACCATATAATTTATGTCCAGCAATATGCATCCCAGCGTAACCTACACAAGTCAAACCAACTAGCTAGCACCAAAACTAAACCAGAAATTTCCATATATTTTTTTAAATCTAGCAGTGAATGAATTTCTAGGCGAAACAAAGATGCATTCTTAATCCATCGACAAACAGTAACTAAAATATGACTAAACACCTTATACAGGAAGTACACAACACCTATGAAGCAAACAAAATAATATCAGGAAAGGACTCTCACCTCTTGTTGAGCAGCGACACCGAGATAAGAATGAGCTGGAACACGACAACTTCACCACCCAATCAAAGACGCAGACAACAACGAGAAACTCAAGCGAGACTCCGAGCTTCGAATGAATCAAAGGGAAACTCCGAGAACCCAAAGACAAAAGAGAACGTAGGTGAAGATCTACTATGTCCTTTCTTCATAAGAACTTTTGTGTATACTTCGATCACTTTTTCTAAGGTATTTGTATTTTTTTCCTCCAAGAGAAAGAAATGTGACTAATATTTCCAGTGATTTTCTCCAACAAAACCCTTTGCTTTATTAATCTCTCAATTTCCGTTCTAAGATTTGAATCCGAGAGCTCCTAAAAAAACCCCTCTTAACGGTGAACAAGAAAAGAATATATATATGAGGGAGATTGGGTTTTTCATTTCTTGTGAAATCCCCAATCGACCCTCCAATCAATTCCAAATTTGAAAATCAAAATCCTCCCCCAAATCAGAATCAAATTCCTTTTTCTGAAGAATCAACAAATTCTCAAAAGGGAAAGAGAGTGCGGTAAAAACTTGATCCATTTGGCATCCTTTTCGATTGACATGTCGCTCATCCGCAATAGCAAGAATGGTTTGGCACGGATGATACAGAGAGAAAAGTGTTGGATTTGCAGAGAATCGTACGAGATAGCAAAACCTGGCTAGTGAAAATGCGTGAATAACGACTTCCGTCTTTTTGATGCTTAGCAACAAACACTGTTTAGTGCTAGTGTTGTAGCTTCCGTTAACTTGTCATCGCGTGGAGAGCGTCCAAATGCACATGGGCATCAAAACATTGGGGAGGAATAGTCAACTGGGTCTTCTGTGGGGAAGAAGTCGGCTAGGATTGGGCCTGGGTCATTTTAAAGCTATTGTGTTGGATATTTAGGCTGGAAAATCTGGAAAGGCTATGGAGGAGAATTTAAATTGGGCCTGGGAATTTTGCTAATAGAAGTGGCCGAGTGTTTTGGTCCAAATAGATTAAATATTAGGATAATTATGTAAAGAATAATTATTACAAATTAATCAAACAAGATTCATAACTTTAACAAAATAAAATAATTGAAGTAACTATAAAAATAATTCAAAAGGTAAATGATAATTTAACTATGTTAATTGGATCTTACACTTAACGACAAACAAACTCTTTTGAGATGATTTTCCTAATATTTATAAAATAAGCTAATGACGTACGTAATTATGAAATTAATTTAACATAACTTAAAACTATTTAGAACTTTATAAGATATAATTATTTTAAATCGTTTCGAATTAGGAAGCTCGCTAATTAATTCATATCGTCGAAGGTCAAAATTTTGGTATCAACATGCTGAACATGAGATCAAAAATTGATTTAAGAGCAATCTGGAGGCTGAGAATGTGAACCTACATCACAAGAAGTTATAGCGCACATATGCGTCAATACTTGGAAGGTACTAAGCATGTAGGATAGAATAAAGCTGAAATAAAACAAAACTGAACAAGCACAAAAGCAGGCATACTAATCTAAACATTATATGCTGATTTTTGAACTAGCTGGATGCAATGACCAAATTTATAACATGTTGAGACTGAATAAAAATTGAAACTGTAAATATGGTCACTGCATTAGAGTCTGAATGATCTGTGGGATTTACTAATAATTGATAATAAAACCACATGAGCTAAATATGGAGTCCTATGTATATGCCCCATCGAGAGGACCCAATATACCCTGCCAGAGGTATAAAGTCATGCTAGCGTGATCGCTAAACTGATTGCCCACAGAGGGAACTTACAACCTACTTTGTCTAGTACTTCTGGGACTAATTGGGTACGCTGAAGCGTAGTTCAACTCGGTATTATTCTACTCCCAATGAATTATGCAATTAATTAATTATGACTGAGTTTCTGTAAATACTGGATAGCTGAAAACTAAATATACAAACTAAGAATGCAACACTTAATCCGGTAATTATGCATTTATAACTGAAGCATGTATATTTGAAGTAACTTAAGTATCTAACCTAGCATGTGTAATTCAAGAACTAATGAAATATATAGCTAGGGTTCTGAAATTCACGCGATAAACTGAATAATAGCATGGAAATCTGATTTGGAACATAAAACTAATTCACGAGACCGATGGGTGAAATGAACCACTAGTGAAATCCCGCATACCTGGTGATAAAAATTCACGGAGAAATATTTAGATTTCAAAGCTGAACTGCTGGAACCTTGCTGTGTTCTTGAACTTGTGTTCTTGGTTTTTTTTTCTCCTTTCTTGGTTCTAATTTTCTAAGTTTTGATTTAATGATTTTACTTACATAACCATTGAGTTAATTATTGTCGGACCAAACGACGAACTGGACTGATGGGCCATCGTTTAATTGATGGTCCATTGTTTGGGTCCGTAGGTTGGGTCTGTTCGACATGCCTTTACTAAAACGGGCATACCTTTTTAATCCGAGATCTGATTTTAGCAAGGTCGGTGTATATAGAAAGATAATTCAGTTATCTATCTTTTGATAGGTAATGAAACACCTAATTTATTTTTTTCTAAGATTTATGACCATTTGAAGTTGACCAACAACATTTTCCCCCTAACTGTCTGCTACTTTCACCAATGGTCATACCTACGGTCCATCTATAGACCTTACTGGTCAATCGTGTTTCTTGTCAGAGAGTGGGTAAATGGGGCGTTAATCCACGAACACAGAATACGGAGCATAGTCTGACTTACCGACCGTAGGTGTTTCTGTGGATTGACACTTATTCAATTTTTACGGGCTGCATCATGGGAGAGTTTCAGTCAGAAACAACGGATGTGCAGTATGGACCGTGGGTCAGGTTACGGTCCGCTTATGGTAACTGTTGATTGAATCTACAGATTTTTGAAAAGCTGATTTTTGGTATGTTTTGGATACAGGGTGTTATATTATCTCCCCCTTGGGAATATCCATCCTCGAATGAAGACTAAACTAGCTCAAATAGAGGAAGAGAGCTGCAATCTCTACTACTAAACATTAAGAACTGAGTTTCTGACTTAATTGAGTTCCGAGAACATGCAAATACACTGATAATGAAAGTACAAACTGAGTGAACGTGATTCTAAGATTGAACTCACACATGAGTGATTGAAAAACTGAAGAGGAACTATTACCTCAAGCTGTAGAGGAATCGGAAGGAAAGAGGTGAAGATACTTGGCTTTCATGGTTGCTTCTGCTTCCCAAGTAGCTCCCTCTACAGACTGACTCCTTCACAAAACCTTGACAGAATCGACTTTGTTATTTATCAACCTTCTAACTTGACGTTCAAGAATCTCAACTGGTACATTCTCATATGAAAGACTATCTTTCACCGCCACACTCTCTAATGGCACTACTGATGCTGGATCACCCACACACTTCTTCAAGAGTGAGATATGGAATACTGTATGTAGTGCTACTAATTCTGCTGGCAACTCTAATTCATATGCCACCTTGCCAATCCTTTTCAAGATCTTTTAAGGGTACATTTATAGGACTGAGCTTCCCTTTTGTTGCCTAATATCATCACTCCTTTCATAGGTGACACGTTCAGGAAAAGCCAATCATCAACTTGGAACTCTAGTTTCCTTCTCCTTAAATTTTCATAAGATTTCTGACGACTTTGGGCTATCTTAAGTCTATCTATAATGAGTTTCACTTTCTCCATAGCATAAAAGACTGAATCTGGTCCAATCAAAGATGCTTCACCTACTTCAAATGAACCAACGTGAGATCTACATCTACGCCTGTACAAAGCTTCATAAGGGGCCATCTGAATGTTGGAATGGTAGCTATTGTTATAGGAGAACTCAATAAAAGGAAGGTGATCATCCTAACTACCTTTAAAATTGATCACACAAGATCTCAACATATCCTCTAAGGTCTGAATGGTACGCTCTGCCTGTCGATACGTCTGTGTGTGAAATGCTCTGCTAAGGTTTACTTGAGTACCGAGACCCTTTTGAAATGACTTATTGAATTGAGAGGTAAATTGAGGACCTCTATCTGATATGATAGACAAAGGAACCCCATGTAACCTCACAATTTCATTAATGTAAAACTTGGCATAGTCTTCTACCGAATTTGTAGTCTTGACGGCCAAAACGCAAGAAGACTTAGTCATCCTATCAACTATCACCTAAATTGAGTTATGTTGTCTGCGAGTACAAGGTGACCCTGAAATTAAATCCATATTGATCACTTCCCACTTCCAATTAGGAATTTCGATATTTTGAGTCATACCTTCTAGTTTCTGATGGTCTACGTTGACTTGCTGTCAATCGAGGCACTTGCTCACAAAGTGTGCTATATCCCTCTTCATGCTATTCCACCAATAGACTTCCCACAGACCGTGGTACATCTTAGTGGCACTTGGATGAATAGAATACCTGGAGTTATGGGCTTCTGCAATAATATGATGTATCAACTCGCCCAGATCAGGAACACGCAATCTACCCTGGTAGTGAAGTACACCATCTCCCCCATGGAAGAAAACCTCCACTCTCTGATTGTGGATTGCAACCTTTAGTTCAAGCAAGATTGGATCACTGTCTTTCTTTTCCTTAACCTACACTAACAAAGAAGGTTCTGCCTTATTCTGAACTGTTACACCATTATTTGATATGCTCATAAGGCGAACCCCTAAGCGAGCAAGCCTGTGAACATCCTTCACTAGATCCTTTCTTTCTTCCTCAACATAGGCTACACTACCTATAGATAATTTGGTAAGAGCATATGCTGCTACATTCTCCTTACCAGGATGATAATGAACACTCATATCATAATCCTTAAAGAACTCAAGCCATCTCCTGTGGCGAAGATTCAACACTTTATGGGTGAACACATACTGAAGGCTCTTATGATCAGTGAACACATCTCTTTGAACATTATACATGTAGTGTCTCTAGATCTTGAGTGAAAACACCATTGCTGCAAGATCAAGGTCATGAGTTGGATGCTTCTTCTCATGAACCTTAAGCTTTCTAGAAGCATAAGCTATAACCTTATCTCGCTGTATCAACACACACCCTAGGTCAACTTTGAACGCATCACAATAGATCAAATAACCATCAGAACCATCTGGTAGAGTCAAGACAGGAGCTTTAGTCAATCTTGTTTTCAATTCTGCAAAGCTTTTCTCACAATCATCTGACCATTGAAACTTGACCATATTCTGAGCTAGCCTAGTCAATGGTGAGGATATGGATAAGAATCCTTCCACTAACCTTCTGTAATAACCTGCTAGACCTAAGAAACTTTTGATATCTGTAGTAGAGGTAGGTTGGGCCAATTGTTTCACTGCTTCTATCTTCTATGAGTCCACTCAAATCCCGGACTCATATCCCTTTTTCTAGATATAATGTGACCAAGGAAAGCAACATATTTCAACCAAAACTTATATTTGCTAAACTTAGCAAATAACTGACGATCATTGAGAGTCTGCAGAACCACTCTCAGATGACTCGCATGTTCTTCCTTATTCCTAGAGTAAATGAGGACATCATCAATAAAGACGATACTATTTGAACACCCTGTTTATCAAATCCATGAAAGCTGCAAGAGTATTGGTTAGTCCAAATAACATAACTACAAATTCCTAATAACCAAACTGAGTTTTGAAGGATTTTTTCGTAATGTCAACCGAATGATAACCCGATCTATGGTCTATCTTTGAGAAATGGCTAGCACCTTGAAGTTGGTCAACAAGTCATCAATCCTACGTATGGGATACTTATTCTTGATTGAGCACATTCTGAATAAACCATCTTTCTTCTTTACGAACAACACTGGATCTCCCCATGGTGAAATACTAGGTCTAATGAAGCCCTTATCTAGAAGCTCTTGTAACTGCTCTTTCAATTCCTTAAGCTTTGATGAAGCCATTCTGTAAGGAGGAATATAAATAGGCTGGGTATCTGGAAGGATATCTATTTCAAAGTCGATTTCCCTTTCGAGATGGACTTTTTAAAGATATTTGAAAATATTTTTGGAAACTCACATACTACTGGAACTGATTAAAGGGTTGGGGTTTCAGAGCTAGAATCCTTAACCTAAACTAGATGATAAAGATAACCCTTGGAGATCATCTTTCTAGCCTTAAGGTAAGAAATCAATCGACCCATAGGAGCTAAGTTAGTACCCTTATATTCTAAGATTGTTTCATCTGGAAACTGAAAACGAACAACCCTAGTTCTACAATCACTGAGGCATAACAGGAATGTAACCAACCATGCCTAGAATGACTTCGAAGTCTACCATTTCTAACTCTACCAAATTGGTGAGTTAACTTTCTGAGAGACTTTGACAGGGCAATTTCTGTATAACTGTCTAGCTATAACTTGGTCACCGACTGGAGTAGAGATTGAGAAAGGTTCTGAGAGAGTTTCTAGACTAACACTAAATTTGACTACTATGTAAGGAGTTACGAAGGAATGAGTATCCCCTGGATCTAACAACGCATAAACATCAAGTTCAAAGACTCGTAACGTTCCAGTGACTACATAAGGAGAAATTTCCTGATCCCGGAAAGCCTGAAGAGCATACAACCTGTTCTGGCGCTGACCGCCACTTGTACAAGATGAGTTACCCTATTGAGTTTGGCGATTTGCTGGTGCTGATGAAGTTGTAGACTGAGCTCTACCATTAGAACCTTCTTGAACCTGTCTAGAAGGAAAATCCCTCAACCTGTGACCAGACTGATCGCACCCAAGACATTTCTTTTTTCCTATGATACACTCGCCCGAATGGTTCTTACAACACTTAGGGAAAGTGGGGTGAGTCTTGGTGCCTGAAACACATCCCTGAGACTTAGATCCTGGTGCTCTAATCTTCTGTTCAAACCTATTCTTTGAGGATGGAACAGTAGTTGACGAAGGGGCTGGGATTGAACGATTTCCACCACTTGCTTTCTGCTGAGAATAGTCGTAATTTGTAGTCCTAGCCTTCTTATTCTTGTTAGCCTATTCCCTAAGCTTATCACCCTCAACCTGATGAGCATGAGTCATAATCCTAGAGATGTTCATATCTCCGTGTAACATAGCATTTCTGCACTCTATTTTCAACAAATCTGACACTACGTAAAACAACTTATTCATCTGAGCCCTAGATTCAACAACCATGAGAGGAGCATACCTTGAGATTTGGTTAAACTTGAGCCCATACTTTTGTACGGTCATGTTTCCCTACCTCAAGTTTATGAATTACTAAGACTTTGTTTCTCTCAACTCTATTGGGAAAAACCTATCCAGAAAGGTCTCACTAAATCAATTCCAAGAAAAAGGAGCTACATCTTTAACTCTATTTTCCTTCCACTGAGTGTACCATATATGAGCTACATCCTTCAACTCGTATGATGCCAACTCAACTCGATCATTCCCAGTGACTTTCATCACCTCAAAGATCTTCTTGATCTCATCAAAGAAATTCTTAGTATCCTCATTAGTTTGTGTCCTAAGAACTAAGACAGATTTTCTTTAACAAACTCATAGACCTTTGCTGCTGCTGATCCACCATTAGCATTAAGAGGAGCATGAACCCGATTGTTCTGATTGTCATACTCTGAGCCAACATCTATATGACATTCATGAACTCAACATTGGGGACTTCCTAATATGGGACATGAGGAGTTGTGTTTGTTATCCACGCATTCAGATTCTTAGCATTAGTTCTACGAGGAGGCATGATCTGAAACGTAGAATATCAAGTTAGAGTGGAATAAGATCATACCTTTACGCACGATAAGAGTGACAAGAAAAAGAAGATTTCCTAAAACACTTCATAGCCTCCCTATCATTAGATGTGGTGCACTTTGCACCCACAAAAATGACTCTACTTAGTGTGGCTTTTCAGAATTCCTAGGACACTTAAACCTAGTGCTCTAATATCATGTTTTTCATACCCCGAGCTAACCCCGAGACGTGGACACGAAACCTAGGACCACAAGTGATCCAAAGGTAACCCTGCGGGCATGATCACGATCATACTAGAGATAATAAAATAAATACGAAAGCTAAATCATAATTTAAACTATAAAAATGAGGAATACCCATATTCTATATTTAAGATAAATTAAATACTGATGAGTTTAATACAAAGAAGTTATAAACTCAATACTTAGTTGAAACTAAATATGTCTGAAAATAGCCTCGAAACTTACTAGAAATGCTGGGACAAGCCCCAACTAAGTATAGAAAAAATTGAAACCAAAGGACTAAACACTAAAAATAAACCATGACTATTGTCCTCGAAGAATGAGGACTTACCACTCAATCTGCTGAATTGGAGATTTGAAATCGATCTAAGCGCGATCTAGATGCTGAGAACCTGAACCTACATCACGAGAAGATGTAGCCCACATATGCATTAGTACTTGGAAGGTACTGAGCATATAGGATAGAATAAAGCTTAAATGAAATATAACTAAACAAGCACAAAAGCAAGTATAATAATCTGAACATGATATACTGAATTCTAAGTTAACTGGATGCAATGACCAAATTTATAACATGTTGAGACAGAATAATAACTAAAATTGTAAATATGGTTAATGCATTAGAGTCTGACTAATCTGTGAGAGTTAATAATAATTTATAATAAAACCACATGAGCTAAATGTTGAGTCCAAAATATACGCCCCATCGAGAGGACCCAATATACCTTGATAGAGGTATAAAGGCATGCTGGCGTGATCACTAAATTTATATCCCACAAAGGGGACTTACAACATACTTGGCTAGTAATACTGGACTAATTAGGTACACTGAACCCTATTCCGAATTGGTATTATGCTACTCCTAATGAATTATGTAATTAATTGACTATGGCTGAGTATCTGTAAATACTGGATAGCTCAAAGCTGAACATGCAAACTGAGAATGTAACAATTAATCTGGTAATTATGCATTTATAACTAAAGCATGTATATCTGAAGTAATTGCAATATCTAACCTAACATGTATAATTCAAGAACAAAAAATACATAGCTAGGGTTCTCAAAATCATGCGATAAACTAAATAACATCGAAATCTGATTTGGAATATATAATGTCACGACCCAAATCGGGCCGCGACTGACACCCACACTTACCCTCCTATGTGAGCGAACCAACCAATCTAAACTTTAACATTTCAATATAATATCAACAGAAAGTAATGCGGAAGACTTAACTCATTAATAAAAACAAATTCAATAACTTCTTAAAACTCAACAACTATTATTATCCCCAAAATCTGGAAGTCATCATAACAAGAAAATCTATCCTCAAATTACTAATCTAAGAGTATCTAAGAAGCTAAAATACATAAAAAGCTAGTCTATGCCGGAACTTCAAGGCATCAAGACATGAAGAGGAAGATCCAGTCCAAGCTAGAAGCATTAGCTCACCCTGAAATCCGGAGTAATGAAGACTGGCTAGAGTTGCGGTTGAGTTGAAGACGATGGCACGTTTGCTGCACTCCACAAATAACAAGGAAAGAAACACACAAGTAGGGGTCAGTACAAAACACGGGTACTGAGTAGATATCATCGGCCAACTCAAAATAGAAAACAATATGCATCAAATAATATCATAAATCAACTACAATACTCAATCTGTAGCAACAACATGTACAAGAATCTTTGATAAATAACGTCAAGTACACTCATGAGGACTCAAGCCTCCATATCATACTCATTTGGGAATTAGGTTCATTAGATTGAGTATATTAACATCTTTCAAGATTCATCACCTTTATTCTTGTATCGGTACGTGACACTCCGCTCCCCTACTACTATGTGTCGGAACATGACACTCCGATCCCCTAATTCTACATGCCGGTTCGTGACACCCGATCCCCTAATTTTACGTGTCAGTTCGTGACACCCGATTCCCTAATTCTACGTGTCGATTCGAGACACCCGATCCCCTAATTCTACGTGTCGGTTCGTGACACTCGATCCCCTAATTCTACGTGTCGGTTCGTGACACCCGATCCCCTAATTCTACGTGTCGGTTAGTAACACCCGATCCCCTAATTCTACGTGTCGGTTCGTGACACCCGATCCCCTAATTTTATGTGTCGATTCGTGACACCCGATCCCCTAATTCTACGTGTCAGTTCGTGACACCCGATCGCCTAATTCTACGTATTGGTTCGTGACACCCGATCCCCTAATTCTACGTGTCGGTTCATAACACCCGATCTCCTAATTCTACGTGTCTGTTCGTGACACCCGATTCCCTAATCTCATTCTATCAATTCATCGAGCCTTCTCTTATACCAAGGCATCATCAATCTCATTACTTTAGTTCATCAAGCCTTCTTTTATACCAAGGCATCATCAATCTCATTACTTTAGTTCATCAAGACTTCTTTTATACCAAGGAATCATCATTAACAAGAGATTAAGTTTTTTTATCAAGATTTGGGATTCAATAGCTTCATCATGCTTATTTCATCACAATCATATAATCACATTCATGCAAGCATACAATTAAGCATATAGCAGGGTTTACAACACTACCAATACATATCATTCACTATTAAGAGTTTACTAGGAATAGCATAAAAACCATAACCTACCTCCACCGAAGATTAGAAATCAAGCAAGCAAGTTCCCAAAGCTTTGTTCTTCTTCTCGTTTCTCCTTCGATCCTCTCTCTCTCTCTCTTTCTATTCTTTTCTTTTTCTTATTCAAACCCTCTTTCTTTTACCGTAATTAGCATATAATTAAGAATAAAAGATGTCAATAATAACTCACTAATTTACTCAAGGCTACCTGTTTTAGCCCCCAAGTAATTGAGTTATTAATATTAAACCAATAACTTTATAATTATAAGCCGGAATAGTCAAAAACGTCCCTTAAAACATTAAAGAAATCCGACTCCGCCTGGGATTACGCAGCCTGTGACGGGCCGTCGTGCCTGCGACGGTCCGTCCTGCTGCTCCGTCACAGAGTTTAGAGACTGAAATTCTCTGAAGAGTCTGTGACGGTCCGTCACTCCTGTGACGGTCCGTCCTGCTATTCCGTTACGAAGTTCAGAGAGTCGATTTCAGTACCTATTGTTCAGAATTTCTAAGTGTTTTGAAACGAGACCCCTCAACGGTCCGTCGTACCCATGACGGTCCGTCGTGGGTTCCGTCATCTCAGCCTGTTTTTCCAGAAATAAAATCTGCTGCTCAAAACGACTAAACAGGTCGTTACAATAGATACAAATTTACCCATCGTTCGTCCCCGAACGATCACAAGAAGGAAAACAAGGGCGAAAAGGAGTACCTGAATCTGTAAACAGGTTTGGGTATCTTTCTCGCATATCTGCCTCTTTCTCCCAAGTGGCTTCTTCGACGGGTCGATTCTTCCATTGAACTTTGATGGATGCAATCTCCCTTGACCTCAACTTGCGAACTTCTCTATCTAAAATAGCCACAGGCTCCTCCTCATAAGACAAATTTTCATCAAGCAGCACTGAATCCCAACGAATAATATAGTTTCCATCCCCATGGTATCTTTTCAACATAGACACATGGAATACCGGATGCACTCCGGACAGCCCTGGAGGCAAGGCTAACTCATAAGCCACCTCCCCTATGTGCTTCAAAACCTTGAAGGGACCAATATACCTTGGGCTTAGTTTACCCCTTTTTCCAAACCGCATCACCCCTTTCATGGGCGAAACCTTCAGTAAGACTTGTTCACCCTCCATGAACTCCAAGTCTCTAACCTTTCGACCGGCATATTCCTTTTGCCTACTTTGCGCCGCTAACAACTTTTCTTGAATAGATTTCACTTTATCTAATGATTCTCTCAGAAGGTCAGTACCCCAAGGTCTAACCTCGAATGCATCAAACCACCCAATGGGAGACCTACATCTCCTCCCATACAATGCTTCGAATGGAGCCATATCAATACTTGAGTGATAGCTATTATTGTATGAAAACTCCGCTAAGGGTAAGAAGTTATCCCAATGACCACCAAATTCTATCACACATGTGCGAAGCATATCCTCCAACACTTGAATCGTTCTCTCAGAATGACCATCGGTCTGAGGATGGAACGCAGTACTAAGGTCCAACCTAGTACCCAATTCCGCATGCAATGTTTTCCAAAACATAGAAGTAAACTGCGTACCTCTATCTGATATGATGGAGAGTGGAACCCCATGCAACCGCACAATTTCTGAGATATAGATTTTGGCTAACTTCTCTGCATTGTAAGTCACCTTGACCGGAATGAAATGAGCAGACTTAGTTAACCTATCAACAATCACCCAAATAGAGTCATACTTACCCACTGTCTTTGGAAGAACAACCACAAAATCCATTGCAATCCTTTCCCACTTCCATTCAGGAATGGGCATTCTCTGAAGTGTTCCTCCGGGCCTCTGGTGTTCATACTTTACTTGCTGGCAATTTGGACATTTGGCAATAAAATTAACAATATCACGCTTCATCCTACTCCACCAAAAGTGTTGCTTTAGGTCACGATACATCTTGGTTGCACCAGGATGTATAGAATATCTTGAACTATGAGCCTCTGTTAGAATAGTGTTGATCAAATCATCGACGCGGGGTACACATACCCTTCCCTTGATTCTCAAAACACCTTCCTCATCGATTTGTGATTCCTTAGCCTCTCCTCGCAATACTTTATCCCAAATTTGGCTCAACTTCTAATCATCAAACTGTTTCCCCTTGATCTTGTCAAGAAAAGAAGATCTCGCCTCCACACTGGCCAACAATCCTCCCTTCTCATTTACTTCTAACCTCATCAATTCGTTAGCCAGAGTCTGAACCTCTCTAGCCAATGGACGTCTAGAAACTTGCAAATGAGCTAGACTTCCCATGCTCCCTGCCTTTCTACTTAAGGCGTCTGCCACAACATTAGGCTTTCCCGGATGATACAAGATAGTGATATCGTAGTCCTTTAGTAGTTCCATCCATCTCCTCTGTCTCAAATTCAAATATTTTTGAGTAAAAGCATACTGTAGGCTACGATGATCCGTGTATACTTCACACTTAATCCCATATAGATAGTGTCTCCATTGCTTGAATGCAAATACTACCGCAGCCAACTCCAAATCATGGGTCGGATAGTTACGTTCGTGCACCTTTAATTGCCTCGAAACATAACCAATTACATTCTTCTCTTGCATTAGCACTGCACCCAAACCCGAATAGGATGCATCACAATAGACAATGAAATTCTTACCTTCCACTGGCAAGGTAAGGATTGGTGCAGTAGTCAACAAGGTCTTGAGCTTCTGAAAGCTTTTCTCACATTTGTCCGACCATACAAAAGGAACATTCTGCTTAGTCAAGTTCGTCAATTGGGAAGCAATGGAAGAGAATCCCTTGACAAATCGACGGTAATAGCTAGCTAAACCAACAAAGCTCCTTATTTCTGACACATTAGTAGGTCTTACCCAATTCTTCACTGTCTCAATCTTAGAAGGATCTACCATCACCCCATCCTTCGAAACCACATGCCCCAAGAAGGACACTGCATCTAGCCAAAACTCACACTTGGAGAATTTGGCATAAAGCTTTTTCTCCCTCAATATTTCCAATACCATTCTCAAATGCTCTTCATGTTCCTTCTTGCTCTTTGAGTAAACCAATATATCATCAATAAATACGATTACAAATAGATCCAGATATGGCTTAAAAATCTCGTTCATCAAGCTCATGAAAGCAGCAGGGGCATTCGTAAGACCAAAAGACATTACTACAAATTCGTAATGCCCATACCTAGTTCGAAAAGCAGTCTTTGGCACATCCATTGCCCATATTTTCAATTGATGATAACCGGATCTCAAGTCAATCTTAGAGAAGACACAAACACCTTATAACTGATCGAACAAGTCATCTATGCGAGGAATGGGATACTTGTTATAGTTACCTTGTTCAACTGCCGGTAGTCTATGCACATCCGAAAACTCCCATCCTTCTTCTTCACAAATAACACCGGAGCACCCCAAGGGGATGCACTTGGTCTAATGAAACCTTTGCTTAACAACTCTTGAAGTTGGGCCTTTAACTCTCTTAACTCCGCGGGAGCCATTCTATAAGGGGGTATAGAAATGGGGCGAGTGCCCGGTTCAAGATCAATGCAGAAGTCAATATCCCTATCTGGTGGCATACCAGGAAGATCTGCAGGGAACACATCCAAAAACTCACGGACTATCGAAACTGACTCAATCGAAGGTACTTGAGTAGTGTCATCTCTGAGATGTGCCAAGAAAGCTAAACACCCTTTACTAACCATTTTCTTAGCACGAAAAAAGGAGACGATACGAACCGGATTGGAAGTGTAGTCGCCCTCCCACACTAACGGATCTGTCCCAGGCTTGGCTAACGTCACAGTTTTAGCATTACAATCCAAGATCACAAAATTCAGAGAAAGCCAATTCATACCCAGAATTACATCAAAATCAACCATTTCTAAGATAACCAAGTCTACATAAGTATTACTCCCCACAAAAGTCACCAAACAAGACCTATATACTTTTTCAACTATCACAGACTCACCCACCGGGGTAGAAACACGAATAGGCATGTCAAGCAATTCACAAGGTAAATTAAGACCATTAGCAAATGAGGAAGATACATAAGAAAATGTGGATCTAGGATCAAACAATACAGAAGCCATGCAATCACAAATCAAAAGATTACCTGTGATGACAGCATCCGATGTCTCCGCTTCAGATCTCCCAGGGAAAGTGTAACAATGGGCCCCATTACTTGTCGGTCCGTTGCCCCTACCATGTTGTGTTGTAGTGGCTCCAGTTTGCCCATCACCCCGGCCGTTTTGGTGACCACCATTACCTCGGCCACCACGTCCTCCGGAATAACGGCCTCTACCATGACCACCTCTACCTCTAGCTATTGGGGGTCTATAACTCTATTTTGGACAATTCCTCCTAATATGTCCAGTATCCCCACATCCATAACACTCTCTGGAGTCAGGCATAGGTCTCTTAGAGAAGTGTTGACCGGTCTGAGGTGGACCCCCAACTACAGTCTGTTGTGAAGACATAATTGGTCGAACTGAGTAACCTCTTGAACCCTGTCCTCTAGAGTAAGAACCATTAAACTCACCTCCCTTTCAAAACCTCTTTGATGTAGTTGCCATGGTGAAGTCATCTGGCTTTACTCCCTCTACCTCTATCACGAAGTCTACCACTTCTTAAAAAGATTTCGCTGTAGCCGCTACCTGCAAGGCTGAAATCCGCAACTCTGACCTCAACCCCTTCACAAAACGGCGAATTCGCTCTTGTGGACTGAAACAAAGCTGAGTGGCATATCTGGAAAGTGCACGAAACTTAGCCTCATATGCAGTAACCGACATCCTACCTTGCTCTAGGCTCAAGAATTCATCTCTTTTCCTATCCCTCAAAGTTTGGGGGATATACTTCTCCATAAACAAGCTAGAGAATGATACCCAAGTCATAGGTGGTGCCTCTGTTGGTTGACACTCAACATTTGACCGCCACCACATTTTGGCGTTCCCTTGAAACTGATAAGTCACAAACTCAACACCAAACCGTTCTACTATACCCATCTTGTGTAGTAGCTCATGACAGTCAACCAGAAAATCGTAGGCATCCTCAGATTCAGCACCCTTGAAGACTGGAGGTTTCAATTTAAAGAACTTACTAAAAAGTTCATGCTGATCATTTGTCATTATAGGCCCTGTAGTCAGACGAGGAAACGTGCCTATTTCCAATGAGGCATCCATGCGGGGAGCCATAGTAGCCGCATGTTGTACCTACGGATCCTGAGTTGCTGGTGTCGAAAATACTGGAGGTGTCTGGCCCTGATAAGATAACCCGCTAAGATAAGCCAGAACCTGATTGATCATCTCTGGGGTAGGTTGGGGTGGCATTTCCTCATTCTGCACTTGTTCATTCTCCCCATCCTCCCCTTCTCTTACTATTTCCTCAGTCGGTGGAGGAGTCACCGCCCTAGTACCAGATGGGCTAGGCGCTCGTCCTCTTCCTCTAGAGGACGTCCTCCCATGACCTCTACCACGGCCTCTCGCCACTGCTCCTCTTCGAGCTACACTATCAGTGGATGGCTCAGATATTTCTTGTCTTGCCGGTGTTAATGTTGGTGTAGTCGTTGCTCTAGTTCAAACCATCTGCGAGATAGAGTGAAGATGGTCAGATACCAATTTGTATCACCTAGATACCAATTGGATCCAAGTAATAGCACGAAAGAATGAATGAAAGAATGGAATTTTCCTAAAGTCTTATAGCCTCTCAAAGAAAAGTAAAGGCGTCCCCCTACCATTCCTTAAGACTCTACTAGACTCGTTCTTGTGTGATGAGACCAACGAACCTATTGCTCTGATACCAAGTTTGTCACGACCCAAATCGGGCCGCGACTGGCACCCACACTTACCCTCCTATGTGAGCGAACCAACCAATCTAAACTTTAACATTTCAATATAATATCAACAGAAAGTAATGAGGAAGACTTAACTCATTAATAAAAACCAATTCAATAACTTCTAAAAACTCACCAACTATTATTATCCCCAAAATCTGGAAGTCATCATCACAAGAACATCTATCCTCAAATTACTAATCTAAGAGTATCTAAGAAGCTAAAATACATAAAAAGCTAGTCCATGCCGGAACTTCAAGGAATCAAGACATGAAGAGGAAGATCCAGTCCAAGCAAGAAGCATTAGCTCACCCTAAAATCCGGAGTAATGAAGACTGGCTAGAGTTGCGGTAAAGTTGAAGACGACGGCACGTTTGCTGCACTCCACAAATAACAAGGAAAGAAACACACAAGTAGGGGTCAGTACAAAACACGGGTACTGAGTAGATATCATCGGCCAACTCAAAATAGAAAACAATATGCATCAAATAATATCATAAATCAACTACAATACTCAATCTGTAGCAACAACATGTACAAGAATCTTTGATAAATAACGTCAAGTACACTCATGAGGACTCAAGCCTCCATATCATACTCATTTGGGAATTAGGTTCATTAGATTGAGTATATTAACATCTTTCAAGATTCATCACCTTTATTCTTGTGTCGGTACGTGACACTCCGCTCCCCTACTACTATGTGTCGGAACGTGACACTCCGATCCCCTAATTCTAAATGTCGGTTCGTGACACCCGATCCCCTAATTCTACGTGTCGGTTCGTGACACCCGATCCCCTAATTCTACGTGTCGGTTCGTGACACCCGATCTAACGACCTGTTTAGTCGTTTCAAGCAATAGATTTTATTTCTGGAAAAACAGGCTGAGGCGACGAACCCAACGACGGACCGTCATGGGCACGACAAACGTCGCAGGGTCTCATTTCAAAGCACTTAGAAAATCTGAAATTGGGTACTGAAAATCGACTCTCTGAACTTCGTAGCGGACTGGCAGGATGGACCGTCACAGGCGTGACGGACCGTCACAGATTATTCAGTGGAAATTGAGTCTCTGACCCTTGCGACGACCTGCAGGATGGACCGTCGCAGGCACGATGGGCGGTCGCAGGTTGCGCAATCCCAGTCTGGGTCGGATTTCTTGATACGGTTTAAGGGACGTTTTTGACTATTCTTGCCTTAATTATAAAGTTAGTGGGTTAATGTTACTAAGTCTAATTACTTGGGGGTTAAAAGAGGTAACCTTAAGTTAATTAGTGGGTTATTATTGCCATCTTTTATTCTTAATTATATACAAATTAGGGTAAAAGAAAGAGGGTTTGAATAAAGAAAATAGAAAGAACAAGAGAACGAGAGAGAGGATCGAACGAGAGGAAAAACACAAAGCTTGGGAAATTGCTTGCTTGATCACGAATCTTCGGTGGAGGTAGGTTATGGTTTTCATGCTATTCGTAGTAAACTCTTAATAGCGAATGATATGTGTTAGTAGTATTGTAAAACCTTCTATATGTTTAATTGTATGCTTGCATGAATGATGTGATTATGTAATTGTGAATAAATAAGCATGATGAATCTTTTGAATCCCAAATCTTGAAAAGAAACCCTAATCTACTTTGTTAATGATGATGCCTTGGTATAAAAGAAGGCTTGATGAACGAAAGTGGTGAGATTAGGGGATCGGGTGCCACGTTTCGGTACCAGGATAGAATATGGATCTGGTGTCACGTTCCGACACCAGGATAGAATATGGATCGGGTGTCACGTTCCGACACCAGGATAGAATATGGATTGGGTGCCACGTTCCGGTACCAGGATAGTATATGAGGATCGGAGTGTCACGTTCCGACACCAGGATAGTATATGGATCGGATGCCACGTTCCGGTACCAGGATAGAATATGGATCGGGTGTCACGTTCCGACACCAGGATAGAATGAGGATCGGAGTGTCACGTTTCGACACCAAGATAGTATATTGAGGAGCGGAGTGTCACGTACCGACACGAGGGGAATAAAGATAATGAATCTTGAAAGATGTTAATATATCCAATCTAATGAACTAAATTCTCAAATGAGTATGATGAGGAGGTGTGAGTCCTCATTGATGTGCTTGGTGTTGTAACCAAGGGTTATGGTAACTGTAAAAGCTGCATGCTAAGTATATTAGTTGATTTTATTATATTGCTTAATACATACTGTTTTCTATTTTGAGTTGGCCGATGATATCTACTCAGTACCCGTGTTTTGTACTGACCCCTACTTTTATTGTTTTCTTCTTGTTTATTTGTGGAGTGCAGTAAACGTGCCGTCATCTTCGACTCAACAGTAACTCAAGCCAGTCTTACTACATCGGAAATTCAGGGTGAGCTAATGCTTCTATCTTGGACTGGATCTTCTTCTTCAAGTCTTGATGCCTTGAACTTCCGGCATGGACTAGCTTCTTATGTATTTTTTAGCTTCTTAAAATACTCTTAGTTTAGTAATTTGATTATAGATGTTCTTGTGATGATGACTTCCAGATTTTGGGGGAATAATAGATGTTGAATTTTAGAAGTTAATGAATTGGTCTTTATTTAATGAGTTTAAGTCTTCCGCATTACTTTCTGTTGATATTATATTGAAATGTTAAGGTTAGATTGGTTGGTTCGCTCACATAGGAGGGTAAGTGTGGGTGCCAGTCGCAACCCGGTTTGGGTCGTGAAAAACTTGGTATTAGAGCATTAGGTTCGTTGGTCTCATCACACAAGAACAGGTCTAGTAGAGTCTTAAGGAACGGTAGGGGGACGCCTTTACTTTTCCTTGAGAGACTATAAGATTTTAGGAAAATTTCACTCTCTCATTCTTTCTTTCGTGCTACTACTTGAGTCCAATTGGTATCTAGGCGATACGAATTGGTATCTGACCATCTTCACTCTCTTTCGCAGATGGTTAGAACTAGAGCAACGACTACGCCAACACCAACACCGGCCAGACGAGAAACAACTGAGCCAGCCACTGGGGCTGTGGCTCGAGGAAGACCGGCGGCTAGGGGCCGTGGTAGAGGTCGTGGGAGGACGTCCTCTAGGGGAAGAGGACGAGCGCCTAGCCTATCTGATACTAGGGTAGTGACTCCTCCACCGACTGAGGAAGTAATAAGAGAAGGGGAGGATGGGGAAACTGAACAAGTGCAGAATGAGGGATTGCCACCCCAACCTACCCCAGAGATGATCAATCAGGTTCTGGCTTATCTTAGCGGGTTATCTGATCAGGGCTAGACACCCCCAGTGTTTTCTGCACCAGTACCTCAGACTCCGGAGGTACAACATGCGGCTACTATGGCTCCCCGCATGGATGTTCCATTGGAAATAGGCACGTTTCCACGTCTGACTACTGAGCCTATAATGACAAATGATCAGCATGAACTTTTCAGTAAGTTCTTGAAATTGAAACCTCCAGTCTTCAAGGGTGCGGAATCTGAGGATGCTTACGATTTTCTGGTTGACTGTCATGAGCTACTACACAAGATGGGTATAGTAGAACGGTTTGGTGTTGAGTTCGTGAGTTATCAGTTTCAAGGGAACACCAAAATGTGGTGGCGGTCACATATTGAGTGTCAACCAACAGAGGCACCACCTATGACTTGGGCCTCATTCTCTAGCTTGTTTATGGAGAAGTATATCCCCCGAACTTTGAGGGATAGGAAAAGCGATGAGTTCTTGAGCCTAGAGCAAGGTAGGATGTCGGTCAATGCATATGAGGCTAAGTTTCGTGCGTTATCCCGGTATGCCACCCAACTGTGTTTCAGTCCACAAGAGCGAATTCACCGGTTTGTGAAGGGGTTGAGGTCAGAATTGCGGATTTCGGCCTTACAGATAGCGACAACGGCAAAATCCTTCCAAGAGGTGGTAGACTTTGTGATAGAAGTGGAAGGAGTGAAGCCAGACGACTTCACCCCGACATCGACATCAAAAAGGTTTCGAAAGGGAGGTGAGTTTAATGGTGCTTACACTAGAGGACAGGGTTCGGAAAGTTACTCAGTCCGACCAATTCAGTCTTCACTACAGACTGTAGTTAGGGGTCCACCTCCGACCGGTCAACACTTCTCTGAGAGACCTATGCATGAACCCAGAGAGTGCTATGGATGTGGGGAGATTGGACATATTAAGAGATATTGTCCAAAACAGAGTTACAGACCTCCAAATGTTAGAGGTAGAGGCGGTCATGGCAGAGGCCGTTATTCTGGAGGACGTGGTGGTCGAGGAAATGGTGGTCACCAAAACAGCCGAGGTGATGGGCAAACTGGAGCCACTACATCACAACATGGTAGGGGCAATGGACAGACAAACGATAGGGCCCATTGTTACGCTTTCCCTGGGCGGTCTGAAGCGGAGGCATCTGATGCTGTCATCACAGGTATTCTTCTGGTTTGTGATTGCATGGCTTCTGTATTGTTTGATCCTGGATCCGCGTTTTCTTATGTATCTTCCTCATTTGCTAATGGTCTAAATTTACATTGTGAATTTCTTGATATGCCTATTCGTGTTTCTACTCCGGTGGGTGAGTCTGTGGTAGTTGAAAATGTATATAGGTCTTGTTTGGTGAACTTTGTGGGGAGCAACACTTATGTAGATTTGGTTATCTTAGAAATGGATGATTTTGATGTAATTCTAGGTATGACTTGGCTTTCTCCGCAATTTGCGATCTTGGATTGTAATGGTAAAACGGTGACGTTAGCCAAGCCAGGGAAAGATCCGTTAGTGTGGGAGGGTGACTACACTTCCAATCCGGTGCGTATCATCTCCTTTCTTCATGCTAAGAAAATGGTTAGTAAAGGGTGTTTAGATTTCTTGGCACATCTCAAGGATGACACTACCAAAGTACCTTCGATTGAGTCAGTTTCGGTAGTCCGCGAGTTTTTGGATGTGTTCCCTGCAGACCTTCCTGGTATGCCACCAGATAGGGATATTGACTTCTGTACCGATCCTGAACCGAGTACTCGCCCCATTTCTATACCCCCTTATAGAATGGCTCCCGCAGAGTTAAGAGAGTTAAAGGCACAACTTCAAGAGTTGTTAAACAAAGGCTTTATTAGACCAAGTGCATCTCCTTGGGGTGCTCCGGTTTTGTTTGTAAAGAAGAAGGATGGGAGTTTTCGAATGTCTATAGACTACAAACAACTAAACAAAGTAACCATAAAGAACAAGTATCCTCTTCCCCGCATCGATGACTTGTTCGATCAGTTACAAGGTGCTTGTGTCTTCTCTAAGATTGACTTGAGATCCGGTTATCATCAATTGAAAATACGGGCAACGGATGTGCCAAAGACTGCTTTTCGAATGAGGTATGGGCATTACGAATTTGTAGTGATGTCCTTTGGTCTTACGAATGCCCCTGCTGCGTTCATGAGCTTGATGAACGGGATTTTTAAGCCATATTTGGATCTCTTCGTGATCGTATTTATTGACGATATATTGGTATACTCAAAGAGCAAGAAGGAACATGAAGAGCATTTGAGAATGGTATTGGAAATGTTGAGGGAGAAAAAGCTTTATGCCAAGTTCTCTAAGTGTGAGTTTTGGCTAGATGCAGTGTCCTTCTTGGGACACGTGGTTTCTAAGGATGGAGTGATGGTGGATCCTTCTAAGATTGAGACAGTGAAGAATTTGGTAAGACCTACTAATGTGTCAGAAATAAGGAGCTTTGTTGGGTTAGCTAGCTACTACCGTCGATTTGTCAAGGGATTCTCTTCTATTGCTTCCCAACTGACGAACTTGACTAAGCAAAATGTTCCATTTGTATGGTCGGATGAGTGTGAGGAAAGCTTTCAGAAGCTCAAGACTTTGTTGACTACCGCACCTATTCTTACCTTGCCAGTAGAGGGTAAGAACTTCATTGTTTATTGTGATGCATCCTATTCTGGTTTGGGTGCAGTACTAATGTAAGAGAAGAGTGTGATTGCTTATGCTTCAAGGCAATTAAAGGTACATGAACGTAACTATCCGACCCACGATTTGGAATTGGCTGTGGTGGTGTTTGCATTAAAGCAATGGAGACACTATTTATATGGGGTTAAGTTTGAGATCTACACGGATCATCGTAGCCTTCAGTATGTCTTTACTCAGAAAGATTTGAACTTGAGGCAGAGGAGATGGATGGAACTACTGAAGGACTACGACATCACTATTTTGTATCATCCGGGGAAGGCAAATGTTGTAGCGGATGCTCTAAGTAGAAAGGCGGGAAGCATGGGAAGTCTAGCTCACTTGCAAGCTTCTAGACGCCCACTGGCTAGAGAGGTTCAGACTCTAGCTAATGACTTGATGAGATTAGAAGTAAACGAGAAGGGATGATTGTTGTTTTCTGTGGAGGCAAGATCTTCCTTTCTTGACAAGATTAAGGGAAGACAGTCTGATGATGAGAAACTGCGCAGAATTCAAGATAAGGTATTGCGAGGAGAGGCTAAGGAAGCACAAATTGATGAGGAAGGTGTTTTGAGGATCAAGGGAAGGGTATGCGTACCCCGCGTCGATGATTTGATCAACACTATTCTAACAGAGGCTCATAGTTCAAGGTATTCTATACATCCGGGTGCAACCAAGATGTATCGTGACCTAAAGCAACACTTTTGGTGGAGCAGAATGAAGCGTGATATTGTTGACTTTATTGCCAAGTGTCCAAACTGTCAACAAGTAAAGTATGAACACCAGAGGCCCGGAGGAACACTATAGAGAATGCCCATTCCTGAATGGAAGTGGGAGAGAATTGCAATGGACTTTGTGGTTGGTCTTCCCAAGACATTGGGAAAGTTTGATTCTATTTGGGTAATTGTTGATAGGTTAACTAAGTCTGCTCACTTCATTCCGGTCAAGGTGACTTACAATGCAGAGAAGTTAGCCAAACTTTACATCTTGGAAGTGGTGCGATTGCATGGGGTTCCACTATCTATCATATCAGATAGAGGTACGCAGTTTACTTCTAAGTTTTAGAAAACATTGCATGCGGAATTGGGTACTAGGTTGGACCTTAGTACTGCGTTCCATCCTCAGACTGATGGTCAGTCTGAGCGAACGATTCAAGTGTTGGAGGATATGCTTCGTGCATGTGTGATAGAGTTTGGTGGTCATTGGGATAGCTTCCTACCCTTAGCGGAGTTTTCATACAATAATAGCTATCACTCAAACATTGATATGGCTCCGTTTGAAGCATTGTATGGTAGGAGATGTAGGTCTCCCATTGGTTGGTTTAATGCGTTCGAGGTTAGACCTTGGGGTACTGACCTTTTGAGGGATTCGATAAAGAAAGTGAAGTCTATTCAAGAAAAGCTTCTAGCGGCGCAAAGTAGACAAAAAGAATATGCAGATCGAAAGGTTAGAGACCTAGAGTTCATGGAAGGTGAACAAGTCTTGTTGAAGGTTTCGCCCATGAAAGGGGTGATGCGGTTTGGAAAAAGGGGTAAACTAAGTCCAAGGTACATTGGACCATTTGAAGTACTTAAGCGAGTAGGAGAGGTGGCTTATGAGTTAGCCTTGCCTCCAGGGCTGTCCGGGGTACATCCGGTATTCCATGTGTCGATGTTGAAAAGATACCATGGGGATGGAAACTACATTATCCGTTGGGATTCAGTTTTGCTTGATGAGAACTTGTCTTATGAGGAGGAGCCTGTTGCTAGTTTAGATAGAGAAGTTCGCAAGTTGAGGTCAAGAGATATTGCATCCATCAAGGTGCAATGGAAGAATCGACCGGTTGAAGAAGCCACTTGGGAGAAGGAGGCGGATATGCGAGAAAAATACCCACATCTGTTTACAGATTCAGGTACTCCTTTTCGCCCTTGTTTTCCTTCTTGTGATCGTTCGGGGACGAACGATGGGTAAATTGGTATCTATTGTAACGACCTGTTTAGTCGTTTCGAGCAGCAGATTTTATTTTTGGAAAAACAGGTAGAGGCGACGAACCGAACGACGGACCGTCGCAGGGTCTTGTTTCAAAACACTTAGAAAATCTGAAATTGGGTACTGAAAATCGACTCTCTGAACTTCGTAACGGACTGGCAGGACGGACCGTCACAGGCATGACGGACCGTCACAGGCGTGACGGACCGTCACAGGCGTGACGGAACGTCACAGGCGTGACGGACCGTCACAGATTATTCAGTGGAAATTGAGTCTCTGACCCTTGCGACGACCTGCAGGATGGACCGTCGCAGGCACGGCGGGCCGTCAGGTTGCGCAATCCCAGTCTGGGTCGGATTTCTTGATACGTTTTAAGGGACGCTTTTGACTATTCTTGCCTTAATTATAAAGTTAGTGGGTTAATGTTACTAAGTCTAATTACTTGGGGGTTAAAAGAGGTAACCTTAAGTTAATTAGTGGGTTATTATTGCCATCTTTTATTCTTAATTATATACTAATTAGGGTAAAAGAAAGAGGGTTTGAATAAAGAAAATAGAAAGAACAAGAGAACGAGAGAGAGGATCGAACGAGAGGAAAAACACAAAGCTTGGGAAATTGCTTGCTTGATCACGAATCTTCGGTGGAGGTAGGTTATGGTTTTCATGCTATTCGTAGTAAACTCTTAATAGCGAATGATATGTGTTAGTAGTATTGTAAAACCTTCTATATGTTTAATTGTATGCTTGCATGAATGATGTGATTATGTAATTGTGAATAAATAAGCATGATGAAGCTATTGAATCCCAAATCTTGAAAAGAAACCCTAATCTACTTTGTTAATGATGATGCCTTGGTATAAAAGAAGGCTTGATGAATGAAAGTGGTGAGATTAGGGGATCGGGTGCCACGTTCCGGTACCAGGATAGAATATGGATCAGGTGTCACGTTCCGACACCAGGATAGAATATGGATCGGGTGTCACGTTCCGACACCAAGATAGAATATGGATCGTGTGCCACGTTTCGGTACCAGGATAGTATATGAGGATCGGAGTGTCACGTTCCGACACCAGGATAGTATATGGATCGGGTGCCACGTTCCGGTACCAGGATAGAATATGGATCGGGTGTCACGTTCCGACACCAGGATAGAATGAGGATCGGAGTGTCACGTTCCGACACCAGGATAGTATATTGAGGAGTGGAGTGTCACGTACCGACACGAGGGGAATAAAGATAATGAATCTTGAAAGATGTTAATATATCCAATCTAATGAACTAAATTCCCAAATGAGTATGATGAGGAGGTGTGAGTCCTCATTGATGTGCTTGGTGTTGTAACCAAGGGTTATGGTAACTGTAAATGCTGCATGCTAAGTATATTAGTTGATTTTATGATATTGCTTAATACATACTGTTTTCTATTTTGAGTTGGCTGATGATATCTACTCAGTACCCGTGTTTTGTACTGACCCCTACTTTTATTGTTTTCTTCTTGTTTATTTGTGGAGTGCAGTAAACGTGCCGCCATCTACGACTCAACAGTAACTCAAGCCAGTCTTACTACATCGAAAATTCAGGGTGAGCTAATGCTTCTAGCTTGGACTGGATCTTCTTCTTCAAGTCTTGATGCCTTGAACTTCCGGCATGGACTAGCTTCTTATGTATTTTTTAGCTTCTTAGAATACTCTTAGTTTAGTAATTTGATTATAGATGTTCTTGTGATGATGACTTCCAGATTTTGGGGGAATAATAGATGTTGAATTTTGGAAGTTAATGAATTGTTCTTTATTTAATGAGTTTATGTCTTCCGCATTACTTTCTGTGGATATTATATTGAAATGTTAAGGTTAGATTGGTTGGTTCGCTCACATAGGAGGGTAAGTGTGGGTGCTAGTTGCAACCTGGTTTGGGTCGTGACACCCGATCCCCTAATTCTACATGTCGGTTCATGACACCCGATCCCCTAATTCTACGTGTCGGTTCGTGACACCCGATCCCCTAATTATACATGTCGGTTCGTGACATCCGATACCCTAATTCTACGTGTCGGTTCGTGACACCCGCTCCACTAATCTCATTCTATTAATTCATCAAGCCTTCTCTTATACCAAGGCATCATCAATCTCATTACTTTAATTCATCAAGCCTTCTTTTATACCAAGGCATCATCAATCTCATTACTTTAGTTCATCAAGCCTTCTTTTATACCAAGGCATCATCATTAACAAGAGATTAGTTTTTTTTATCAAGATTTGGGATTCAATAGCTTCATCATGCTTATTTAATCACAATCATATAATCACATTCATGCAAGCATACAATTAAGCATATAGCAGGGTTTACAACACTACCAATACATATCATTCGCTATTAAGAGTTTACTACGAATAGCATAAAAACCATAACCTACCTCCACCGAAGATTAGAAATCAAGCAAGCAAGTTCCCAAAGCTTTGTTCTTCTTCTCGTTTCTCCTCTTTCTCGTTCGATCCCCTCTCTCTCTCTCTCTCTTTCTGTTCTTTTCTTTTTCTTATTCAAACCCTCTTTCTTTTACCCTATTCAACATATAATTAAGAATAAAAGATGGCAATAATAACCCACTAATTTACTCAAGGTTACCTCTTTTAGCCCCCAAGTAATTGAGTTATTAATATTAAACCACTAACTTTATAATTATAAGCCGGAATAGTCAAAAACTTCCCTTAAAACATTAAAGAAATCCGACTCCGCCTGGGATTACGCAGCCTGTGACGGGCCGTCGTGCCTGCGACGGTCCGTCCTGCTGCTCCGTCACAGAGTTTAGAGACTGAATTTCTCTGAAAAGTCTGTGACGGTCCGTCACGCCTGTGACGGTCCGTCACGCCTGTGACGGTCCGTCCTGCTATTCCGTTATGAAGTTTAGAGAGTCAATTTCAATACCCATTTTTTAGAATTTCTAAGTGTTTTGAAACGAGACCCCTCGACGGTCCGTCGTACCCATGACGGTCCGTCGTGGGTTCCGTCATCTCAGCCTATTTTTCCAGAAATAAAATCTGCTGCTCAAAACGACTAAACAGGTCGTTACTTATAACTAATTAATTCATGAAAATCTGTTGGAGTTCTAGAAACCCTAGGTCCAATCATTATATGGGAATCAAGAATCTAACTTAAAACTAGGGACCCAATGAGTGAAAGGAACACACTAGTGAAATCCTACATACATGGTTATGAAATTCATGGATAAATATTTAGATTTCAGAGCTGGAACTGCTGTAACCTTGTTGTGTTCTTAAACTAGGGTTCTTAGCCTTTTTCTCCTTTCTTGCTTCTAGTTTTCTCACTTTTAGGTTAATAACTTGACTTAGATTAGTTCTTATTATGTTTCTAGGCTTAAATTGACTAAAATATGATGTTTTAGGGTCAAAATGACGTATTCTAGGGTTTAAATGAAGTAGGAAAAGACCAAAATACCTTTGAGTTAATTGCCATTGTACCAAATGATGACCTGGACAAACGGTCCGTCGTTCAATCGACGGTCCGTCGTTCAATCGACGGTCCGTCGTTTGGGTCAGTAGGTTGGGTATGTTCGACAAGACTTTACTAAAACAGGCATAACATTTTATCGGAGGTTTGATTTTTGCAATGTCGGTGGCTATGAAAAGCTAATTCAATTATATATCTTTGATAGGTCAGGAGACACCTAATTAATTTTGTGCTAAGAGTTATGACTATTTGAAGTTGACCAAACAACATTTCCCCCCTAACTATCTGCTAATTTTAACCTATGGTCATACCTACTGTGTGGAGGTCCATCTACACACCGTACTGGTCAATCGTGATTCTTGTCATAGAGTGGGTAAATGGGGTGTTGATCGACGGACACAGACTACTGACCCTAGTCTGACTTACGGACCATACCGTATGGGCACTTAGTGAATTTTTGTAGTCTTTGTCATGGGATAGTTTCAGTCACAAACGACGGATGTGCAGTACGGGCCGTGGGTAAGGCTACGGTCCGTCTATGGTAACCTTCGATTGCACTTGTAGATTTTTGAAAAGCTAATTTTTTGTCTGTTTCTGATACGGGGTGTTAAAAATCCAGTGTTGTAAAACCTTACACCTATGGAAGGTGGTCTACTGGCCAAAGTAGAACCAACATGAACTTAGCATCTAGGTTGATCCACTAGCTAGTATTCCTATGTTGCAACATAGTTTATGGAGCTTGAAGGCTTTCATGGAAACATCACCATATGCCCTTTTTGGACTATGAGGCTATCTTCCCTCTTAGGGAAGGTGTCACCCCTAACCTACAAGATCACTCAGTGCTAAGCTAGAGTCCCTTTTAAAATTTCTTTCTTTATCAATCATAAGCTTAGTTAAGGTCATGGGGCTAATCCCTTGTATAGTCATTATCGTTATCTCGTTTGGAATTGTATGAGAATATCCTTTCATGACAACCCTCATATGTGAGATTACCAGAACATCATCACATGTCATAATAAGGCACATTGGTATTTCATGACCAACCTTATATCATATTATCTTAAATATAATCTCACAATCACAGAGTCAAGAAATTTCAACTCAACATCATACCTATACATACTTAGGCTAATCAAAAGTCATGCTTCAATTGAACTACATCATTAATCACAAGCCATCACAATTGAAGTAAATGTTACGATCATAAAGACTTACTCAATCTCCTTCAATAGAAATCAACATGGTCTTACCATCAACCAACCAATTACATCCAACAATTCATGTAGTAACATCAATCAATAGTAATTAACACAAGAACTAGATCAATTGCATCATCACTATCCAATTAACATCAATTCATAACCTAGGGTTAGGGGAAATATGTTTCATCATGAATTAATAAAGAATTTGATCCAAACCCAACAATACCTTACCATAGTCAATCCATACATGAATTATAATAGATAAAACACGTCTAAAGATCAATTCATACTTCAATTCCCATCAATTTACAATCAAGATCCAAGATTTGGGAAATTGGGGAAGGGACATGATCTTCATGAAATTAAATCAATTATCATAAATTAACCAACAATATATACTCAATTAGTCATAAGTAATGACAATTAATCAAGATCAATCATCAATTTGAAGTTTAGAAGAAAACCCATTAGAAATGGAAAACCCTTGGAATTGGGTAATTTAGAAATCAACTTTGAAAGAACCTCCCGGGGAAAGGATTCCCAAGTGTGAATAAATATTAATTCATGAAATTTAAGTGAAATCCTAGAGAAATCGGTCTTCTTCTTCAAGCTTTGTTCTTCGTCCAATGGAGGATTTGAGGAGAGAGAAAATAGAGAGAGATTACAGCTTTTGGGTTTGTTTTGGAAATTGTGTTTAGCTGATTGAAAAATGACTTAAATCTAACCCTTAGGCTATATATTTCACCCCCTAAATCACCTATAACACCCCACTTAATTGGGTCTTTTTGTGAAGTTAAAAGCCTTAAAATACGATCTTAATGAATATGGGAAGTGGCTCCGCGTCGTAAACGTTTTTTTAGATTTTATTTTTGAAATACCGTTCAAGGCAGTGACACTCGTGGATTTTAAGTGTCGCCAGGAAAAAATTTCCAAGATGCGTGGTAGCTGCGAATCGCGCAGTGGGTCCCGATCTAGGCTGCCGCAAAACTATTTGGGCAGCTTGTCTACCCATGTTGGGGTCCTCCTCAAGGACCCTTCGGGTGGTCCTTGAGGAGTTTTTATTGAACGTTTCAACCCTCTATACTATATTTTACCTATACAAAGTATTTTTACAAGCTTAAGACTTCATTTTTGACCCTCTCAAACCTTCACCAAACATAACAACATCAACTAGTTCAATTTAGCTAGTTTCCGAATGTCATGGACGTTCTTTGACTCTAAAACTTATAGGGTGACTTATAAACATTATTTTAGGTCTTAAAACAGTATCCAAACCCATATACACTTGTTTTAGACTCTAGATTAGGTCTTGACTTTTCGGAGCTTTACAATCTTCTAATTCTATGATTTCCCTTAACACTTTTAATTTAGAAAATAAGTCTAAACGACTAATATTGGAGTGAGTATTATGTTTTGAGGAATATTCAGGATTAAGATAATATTCTTCTTATATTCTCATCATCTAATTATCTCAATTTTCCCCACTAAATAGAAAATCAAAAATACTTTTATATACTTCAAATTGTTCAAATCTATTTTGAAATGAAAAGATTGCTTGGTCTAGTATGTATAAAAAGTAATCAAATTTAAATAATACTTCAAGAGATTTTGTGATTTTATCATCAACATTCTCATCAAATTATTTTTTCTATAAATTACACATTTCTTAATAAATTCAGGTTCTATATTCATCTCTAATACAATTTTCTTAGCGGAAATCATAGCATTGGTAAATATTTCTTCTCTATATGTTTTAAAAAAAGAAACTAAACCTTTTCATAGATATATATCGACATCAATATTCATATCCTTTGATTTTAAGATTTTGCTAATTGAATATACAACAAACAATACATTATACCAAATAGTCATACCCAATAAAAATTTAAAACTTTCAAGCTCAAAAATTGCCAAACATTTAGCTTCACTTTTAGTTTTTGGATCATAACTAACTTTTTCTAATTTAAATAGAGATAAGGCCTAAAATATCCTTAATATATTAGAAATTGTACAAAACTACCCTCCATCCACCTATTGACTCCAAAATATCCTTGTCATCCACCTTTGTACTCAAATTGACCACTTATTCAATGGTTTTAAATTTAAATTATTTAAATATTTTTTAAGTACGTAGCGCTCAACTATTTGTTATAATTTAGCTTAATAATATAATTTATAAACATACTTTTTACCCATCCCTAACTAATTAAACTCCACCCAATTAATAAACCTATCCCAAATCCACCTATGAAACAAAAAAAACTGTTTGTACTCTTATCAGTCAATTTATCCTAGTAAAAAACAATAGCAACATTAATAATGTAATAGTACAATTTAAATCGGACTTTCCATAGACAATCCAATTTTAATTGGACTTCTACACCAGTTGAAACTCTAAATAATATTAAATATACTAGTTTATTGAATTAGCTACACTTATTGAATAATCTCTCTATATCTTGAAAATGAATGGAAGATTTTGTTAAACGTAAGATAAATTAACAGAGAAGAACACAATCTTAGAAAGGAAGGATTCAAGATTTTGTTTAATAATGTGTATTATGGACATATTCATTAATTGAGTGGGGTTTAATTAGTAATGGATGGATAGTGTCTTGATTTATATATTATATTAATAAATTAAAATATAACCAATAGTTGAGCGCTAAGTATGTAAAAAAATATTTAAATAGTTTAAATTTAAAATTGTTAAATAAGTGGTCAATTTTGAACCAAAATTGGATGAGAAGGGTATTGTAGTGAATAGGTGGATGAGAAGGATATTTTGGAGCCAACAGGTGGATAGATGATAGTTTTGTATCATTTCCAACACTTCGAGGGTATTTTAGGAATTTTTTCGATTTAAATAAAGCATCTCCTATTTCTGGAGTTTGAAACCTTATTGCTTTAACACTTTCAATCCTACATGTGTTTGTGACAATGATTGAATAGTTAAACTAGGTACACTATATTTTAAAATTTTCCACCGGTTAGTAGACGAAGAAAATAGTGAATATATATGTTTTACCACTCTAAAGAATGATATATCTTTCGTACAAGAATAAACCATATCACAAAGTATAAAATTTAGATTATGACAACCACATGGTGTATAAAATGATCTAGGATATATATCAAGAAGTCTTTTTTGCACTCCTTGGTGTTTTCTCTTCATATTAGACCCATTATCATATCATTGTCCTTTTAAATTATCCATATCAAGTCCAATACATTTTATTTCATCTATAGTAACTTCAAAAATACCCTTTCCACTTGTATCATCCTCTTTAATGAATTTTAAGAAATATTTGGTTACATTTATTGGAGTTGTCGAAATATCTACACTCTGTATTATAAAAGATATTTGATCTTGATGACTTGTATCTGGCATCCAATCAAGTATGATAAATAAATATTCTGTTTTATGTCTTTCTCAATAATATTTTTCTTAATTTCACTTGGCAATAAGTTTATTAATTCATTTTGTAGATTATGTCCAAAATAATGATTATGAATTTCACATGTTCGATTCGTCGAATATGTTATTGCATAATAGGATCAAATTATGCAATCATTTCAATAAGACTCACAAGTTTCCATTAGTTTCTTGATAGATTTTTTCATTTCCCCCCTAAAATGCAAATTATTTCTTCCAAGAATGTTTATGACAGAAATAATTCTTGACAATACATTTCTTCAATGTTTTCTCTCTATTAACTTGGTCTTGAATGCTTTTATCGATTATTTTATTATTATGGAATCTAAATTCTAAATCAATCCATGAACCCATATTAATAATATGTTGGTTAGTTGTTTCATGAGTTCTAAGCATAGTAATTAGATTTTTCCAATCTCTACTATCTTCATTCGCTAACTTATTATTCTTTGCATTAAAGGTAAATAACTTAAAACAACAATGAGTTACCTTATTCAAATCTTTGGAATAAACTAATCATCTTATTTCACGTCTTTCTTCATTTGCCAACTTTTGAAAATAATATAGTAGAAAATTCCTTAAAATATTATCCTTTTGAAAACATGAGTCAGTAATTATAATTGGTCCCTTTTCTAGTAGTAAATCTCTAACTTTTGTATCAAAAATATTCCATTGACTAGGATCATAGATATTTTTAGGAGTATGATTATTTAATTCATTTATAAGTTCTTGATTTTCTTGAGAATCTACATCCGATTTTTCATTTATTTCTTCTCCTTCTTTTTGGTTTATATCCTTATGTAACTCAACTTCAACTAATTTAGTGACTACACTCTAGTACCTTTTTTTTAAATTTAGTTTTAACATTGTTTTTCAAAAATTTATCAAGAGCACGTTTTTGAGATTTTACCAAGTTATTGACTTTTCTTTTTCTTTTATGTTTTGAATGACTAGATTCATATTTTTTCATTGACATATTAATATCTAAACAAATATTTTAAACACTATTTAAAATATCAAATAAAAAATATAATAAAAATAAGACACAAAACAAAAATACTATTAGAAATTAGAATGATTTTATCGAATACAAAAACAATGACGACTTGATTTTCGAAAATGAATTGGTCTACTACAATATTTTTTTTAAATTTCAAATAAAAATTATCAATAAAATAAGTTAAGTAAGCTTTGAATAATTCAAGATATATTTAAGATTAGAAAAGAGAAAGTGAGAAGTAATAGAAGAGAGGAGGATCGAATATATAAAAGTAAAATTAGAAAAAAATAAGGTGTAAAAAAAATATAACTTGTACGTTGAAAAAAGTAGATAATTTTTTATTGAAAAGGAAAAAAGTAATTGTCATATTTATTTGTAACGAGCGGGTTCTGTCGTTATACAAAAGCCAACGGAAAAAAAGTAGGGATCGGAATTTTTTTTGTAATATTTAAAATTTTCCTAACCTAGTCCAGAATTGGATGCAATCGGAGTCTTTGAGGTGTGGGGAAATCTGGTAACAATCAAGTGATTTATTTATAATTTTTGTAACTCGTTAAAAAACTCTTACGATTTTACGAAATTAAATTTGGGCGAGTAGAACTTTCAAAATTGACCTTAGACTAAAGGGTATTTTCTGAGCATCGTGGGTTAAGGGTATGTTATGAAAGGAGCATTTTGGAATTCATTGAATAACTCATTGGTTCAAGAATGCCGCCTTGACGAGCGTTTCCGTTACTTTGGATGGTTGGTGGCCACTTTGGCGAGGCCTCTGTGGTAGGGTGGTTGATGCGACTTTATGTCATTAATAAAGTCATAAATTCTCTTATTTGGTACTTTTCTATTTTTAGAGCTAAGGAACGAATGACAGGCGTCTCCTACTCATTTCCCCATTCTTGGGGCTATATTTTTCACTCTCTGAATTTATTTTTCGATGCATAAAACGTAATAGAATGGGCTAGTATTGATGGGGAATAGTTTTATTATAGATTCTATCGTAGAAACAACCCTAAACTGGAAATTGGGATCATGAATTTTATCAAGGGTTCATAAAATTGTTAGTAATTTGGGTAATTAGTGATTATTTATTGATTACTATATTTTATTGATTGTTCGTAGACCAAGAACAAGCGGAACGAATTCGGAAAGGGAAGGATCAAATATTTAGGGTTTCAATCTTGTTCAAGGTAGGTTATTGTTGTGATACTATGATTGTGTAATATATTCTTGTTATTGTTTCATTATGATGGACGCAACTTAATGTCGTTAATAAGCTCCTAAATTATCTTATTTGGCACTTTTCTATATTTAGAGCCAAGGAACGAACAACAGACGTCTCCTACTCATTCCCTCATTCTTGAGGCTTTGTTTTTCACGATCTGAATTTATTTTTCGATGCGTAGAACGTAATAGAATGGACTAGTATTCATAGGGAATAGTTTTATTATATATTCTATCACATAAACAACCCTAAACTGGATAATTGGGATCATGAATTTGATCAAGGGTTTATAAAATTGTTATTAATTCAGGTAATTAGTGTTTGTTTATTGATTCTTGGATTATATTGATTGTTTGTAGACCAATGACAAGCGGAATAAATACGGAAAGGGAAGGATCAAGTTCCTAGGATTTCAAGCTTGCTTCAAGGTAGGTTATGATTGTGATACTATGATTGTGTAATATATTCTTGTTATTACTTCATTATGATGCACATATTTATGTATGTGAATGTTGCATTGTTGAATTCACACTTGTTGAAAATAAGATAGATGAATAATTATATGTCATCGAATCACTTCTTGATTGTGTGATTATTGAGAGTGTACTTGTGAATGTGATTGTGGTGTATTGATGTATCATATTGCCACATTCTGGTATAACTAATTTGGATCAAATTGCCGCGCTCCACCATAGAAAATTGAATCAAATTGCCACATTCCAGCATAACTATGGGATCGGGTACCACGCCCGGTGCACTAACATTTTAGATTTTGGTTCCATGAGTGGACAAACTACTTTCAATAAATTTTTATTGTTGAATCATGTGATATTCAATTTTGTATATGTTTGATATATTATATAATTATATTGTTGTATTAACTTGTTTATGTTGCACTTAGTGGGATAGCCGTGTGATCTTACCAGTACACGGTGGTTGTGCATATATTTTTTACTTTCTCTTATTTTTGTTGAGTACATGACATCTTCTAGCGGCTATTGGCAGACCTCGTTTAGAATATATGTGATTAAGAACTTCATATTCAAGGGTGAGCAAGCATTTTGGGGCTTCCATGGAATTCTTTTTCGTGTATGCCCACCATATTCGGGCTTAGACATCCGCTTTAGTTAGTTTTTTAGTTCATTAGATTGGTATTACATCCCTTCTTTTTTAGATTTATTGAAATTTTATATGTTTTGGTACTTTGACTTTCATGTTTTACGTTATTTATTCTTCATTTGTTTAGTTGATAGACTTTTGTTGGAGTTTATGGAAACTACCTATTTATTTCCTTCGTATTTAACTTACTTCTATAACTTAAATGCCTTAGTTATGGTTTAGTTGCTTGTTTGAGTTGTAGTACTGGTTATCCCACCGGAGGGTTAGTGTGGGGGTCGATCACGATAGTTAGGGTCGTGACAAAGTTTGTATGAGAGCCTACGTTAGTTGATCTCGATTTACCAAAATAAGTTAAATAGGGTCTCACAGAACAATACCGAGACTACTTTACTTTTCTTCGAGAGGCTATAGGACTTTAGAAAATCTCTCTATTTTTTGTTGCCTTCTTTCGTACTATGACTTGATTTGAATTGGTATCTTTCGATTCCAAATGGCATCTTAACTCCTTCACTCTTTTGTCTGCAGATGGTTAACACTAGATTGAACGGTGTTCGTCCCGCAACGCCCTTATATGCTCTAGCTGAGGAATCTACAATGCGAGATCGTGGCCAAGGTAGGGATAGAGGTCGTTGATACACTCAAACTTACTTCTCAATTAAGAAGTAAAGCGGTCGTATCAAGTAAAGAACTCAACTAATGAGGTTGGGATCGTTTCCACGAGGAAAATAGTTTAAACATAACTTCAATCTATTATTACTATTATTTAGTCAATCATTTCCTTGGAAAACAAAGACAATAAAAGGGGTTTTTTTATTTCTAAATGAATGAAATTAATTAGCTAAATCAAAGTAGACAACTGACAGATTCAAATGTTGGAGTTTAATCAGTTAATAAAAGTAACTAGGGTTTACGTGTTCCCCACAGGTTCCTAACTTGATAATTCTAACTATGACAATTCTTTCCTAGTATCTTGCATGCAAAAGTGATAAGTTATGTATTTCTAAATCCTTGGTACGACATCTAGAAAATTTCACTCTGTACCTTGGTCCGGCTACGTGTGTTGCTATACTAACCCTTACCTTTACACCGTCTACTTGTGTTGCTATACTAACCCTTACCTTTACCTCATATTAAGCATTATATTTGATATTTCACTAAGTTAATACTTCGTACCAATCAATACTAGCCTATTAGATAGTATACACTAAATCTATGTTGATAATTCTTTTCCAATTATAAACCTCCTTGGTCCGGAAAGTAACATTAAGGTGAGTTCTAACGTTGTCCATCCGTTAGAATGACTTCTAAGTGAAAAAATTATCAATACATGCAAGACACTATTCTAGAATTGTTATTTTAGTTAGGTTTTACCTCATTATTCGCCTCCGGTTCCCACAACCCTAGTTATGGAGTTTAGTTACCTATAGTCATAATCACAATATTCAAATATGTAATATAAGAATTCATGCACTTACTTCAATGAGAAAGAATAAAATCCAAAAATTTTTCTTGATTAATCGACAAAATCACAAACAATTAACACTAGAGAAAAGTGTAATAATCAAAATAATCTACTCCATAAAGAATCCAACATAAAGGTGTCTAATAACCAAAAGTCTCACCCCAAAAATGAGGTTTTTTTCGAACTATTTATGAAAAACAAAAACCCAATCAAAGAAGGACTCTATTTGCTGAAAATTTGTCAAAACACGGCTGGGTCTACGGACCTCGGGAAGGGTCGTCATGGTCACGACGGGCCGTCATGGCCTCCGTCGTCCCATACTTTACAAATTCTTCTGCTGCTCTCTTCATTACCCTCGACGATAGGTACGACGGATCATCACAGGCACAACGGTCCGTCGAGGTTCTCCATTCCATAACACTTAAGCTCTTGGAATTTGGGTACTGGGACTACTTCTCTGATCTTCACGACGAACCATCTAGGACGGACCATCATGGCTACGACGGTCCGTCACGCACTTCGTAACCCCACACTTGGTAAGACTTCCCCATCTTCCTTTATCAGCTTTGCTAAGATGCCACCTTCAGACCGTCACAGGCACGACGGACCGTCACAAGCTCCGTAGGTGGTACTTTTCTGCATTTCTTGCTAAAAAACTTCCATGTTCATCTTTAGACAGATTTCCTGCAAATAAAAGAAACTTACATAAAAATTAATACAAAAGGCTTTTGGACACACAATAAACTTAAGGAAAAAACATTAAAAATACCGTGAAACCACAGTATATCAACATCCTCAACTTAAATTCGTTGTTTGTCCTCAAGCGACACACTATGACTCACTACAAAATCTTTTTACAATAGTATCCGTGTTTTATCTTTCACAATAATTTGGCTATCAATCCCAATCAGTCTCATCATATTTATGCATGTTATCACTATTACGCTTTAATTATGTGGAATCAAACCATGACACAGACTCACCAGGCACTAACACCTATCCTCTTCAATTTCTCACAGAGGTGCTAATATTTCCGTTATTGCAACTAGTGTCCTCATTTCAAAACAATATCCTCATTTTTCACACAATGATTTTAGTTTGAGTATAAGGATTACTTTTCAACACTCACTCTCAGAACAAATTCACAACTCATTCATACATATTGCCATAAGCTTGCCCTCATTTTCACTACTTTAGTTCGCTATACAACTTTTAGGATCACGATAGGACTTTCTTAGCTTTAAACATAGTCTCAGGTAGGGTATATTTAGGTATATTTTAGTGACTTTTTGCCCTCCTTGACATATCAGCTAAACATACCACTTTTTATCATTTTACTTTGCCCAGTTTCTCATATTCTTTCACCTTGCTATTTTCCTTTCTTTCTTCATTTGTGTAAGTGACTCTCTTCTTTTCTTGCTTGTATTTATTGTATATTTTTTTATTTCACTTTTCTTTCATGGATTCTTGAGTCACTTCACTTTTGTTCTTTCTCTCTCTTCTTTCTTTCAATCTCACTTTCCAGAGCATTCCTCATAATAGCCACCCTCAACTCATGGCTTTGCCATGAGTCAAAGTACACAATGCCGAAAGTTGGTTTAGGGCCATAAAAAAAGGTTGTTTACTGCATTAGCCACCCTCAACTTATGCTTTTGGCATAAGCTGAGGTGCACATGTCCAAGGAGGGACTAGGGCTAACACATTATTCTCAGAAAAGATCAGTTGGGGTGAAAAAGAAAGATCTAGTTTAAGCTCAAATCATTTGGATCAAAGAAGGATTAATTTCATTTTTTTAAAAATTTTTATTTAGGCTAAAAATGGGATATATTGAACAAGGGTCTATGATCCTTTCCTAATTATCTATTACAACTTACTTTTAGCAGGACTAACCAGGCAAGTTCTCCCTCAGTACAAATAGTGGACTATTCAAATCTTCCTCACGTTCACTTGACATCTCATTAATCTACCAGATTATCAGACATCTAGTTCGAATTTTAAACTTAGGGTCATGTAGTGGTGTATCTCTATGTCATGCTTAGAGCAACACATTTATCAATTACTATGCCTAGTCATGCATCATTTTCATTTCATCAGGATATCATTTTAGCCATCATAATTCAGAGTTAAACTATGTACACAAGATATATACATACTGGTTCAACAGTAAAAATAATCAGTTTCTAGGGGGAAAAGAACACAGGTAAGAAAACCCCAAAGAGGATAGTGAAATTGGGCTACTCAAACTTCACCCTAGCACTCAGTTTCCATTTACCCCACCCCCCAAAAAAAGACATGTAATTGTCCCTAATGCATAAAAAAAAATTTAAATACGAGAGTGGTAGGTGAAGAAAACCTGGGGCGCAAAGCGCTGATGATCAGCAAACTGGTGGGTCGTGTTCCCTGGAACCCACTACCTCTGTAATTTGGACACCCTCAGTAGTGTCCTCAGACGCAACAACACTATCAACAGTGCCTCCCTCTATCTCCACATTTCTGGAGTTAGATGCCCCAGTAGCTGACCCTCATCCGACGCGCTTCCTCATCAGCAGCCTCCATCTCACGGCGCTCCTTTTTACGTGCTCTAGACTCATCCTCCTCTTGACCCCTACGCCTCTTGGCATGCTCTTGAGGGGGATGTAGTGGAATTCCATAAGTGGCAAATAAGGCCGCCATCACTGTGCCCTCAGCAGGCTCTGCAGAAGGGGCCTCAGACTCAAGCACCCTAGGCTCTAGGATCATATCAATGTCTGCTCTAAGACTCTCGACTGCATCCTGAAGGGTCAACACATCCACGTAAGGGGCTGTACGGGCTAGCACCCGCAACTCAAAGCGTCCAAGCACTGATGAATCTCAGTGATCATCTGCACTATGTGCTGGACCATTCTTTGCTCCAAGCGTTCTTCTGCCTCTGCAATAGACCTCTGCATCCAAGGCTGGATGTGATGCAGAAGTGTATCTATCAGTGCCTCAAGTTTCTGGACCCTGGCAAGCGGGACCAGAGTGGGAAAAGGGGCTGATCAAGAGGAGCTTGGGGCAATGCTACTACTCGGGATAGACTCGACCGGGGTAGTGTCAGTGGTTTCAGAAGCAGCCTGCGTAGCTGTGCGAGCCTGCGCTACCGTATCAGCCAGATTGTCACAAAGTAAAGGCAACTTTAGACGTGGCGCTCTGCTTAGAGACAACTAATTGGCCTCATCCCTGATGAGGCCGATATAAACAGTGCCCAGCAGGGTCTTGAGCTGATCAATGTGCCGGATGGGCACACTTGCGGACCTGCATAAAGAAAATTTTCTGCACGGAAAAGGGTAAGTAGTTATGACGTTATTAGCCCTCTTGTGAATGACCGCCTGTAGAATCCAAGCAAAGTCCACCTCAAACCCGGCTATTATCGCTGCCATCAGAGCTGCACGATCCCATGTGACTATATTATCACCGGCTGTGGGGGAAAGGTAGTGGAGGACAATCAACCATAAGAACTTCGCCGTGAAGGTAAGGTTATCCTTCTTGATGGATACCTTTGGCTTGGTTACCGAGTCGGCACCCTCTCCATCAACACACAAGTGTAGGTCCATCAACCTCTTGGTGGTCTCTCTCAGCGATGCCTCACGCAGGAATTGGCCATCTTTGACAATTTGCCACCGGTAGTTAAACTCGGCGATGAAGGGGTCCGGTTGGCATCAACATCCTCGCTGTATAGATACCGGCGGATGGCAGGCAGGGAGATATCAACCTGAATGCCATGTACTCAGACATGCTCCAGTGGGCCCTATTTGGCGGGGGAAGCCCGCCTATTAATATGTGATCTTAGAGTAGCCACGTAGGAGGCATATAGCTCTCGGACAAACTCTTCACTATAAAGGCCTAATGAACGCACTGTCCACGCTAGTCGATGTCTGGTGAAGAGATTGTGGATCTCTGGCATAGTCGGTAGACTTCCCATAAGGACCCGCCTCTCCAATGTAGGGGTCCGTGTCATGACTCCTTTATCATTCAGAAACTTTGCGTCTTAATAAACTTGATACTGCCCGTAGACACACCACCAGTTGGGCTGGTCGGCAACCGAGATGAGAGCACGAGTCGGTGAGCTGAGTATGGATTCAGAATTGTCAGCCTTATTAGACAAGGCAGACTGTGAAGCTATGGCGGGTGCAGGGACTTCAGCAGATCTGGAGGCTTCCTCTGACCACGTAACTCCTAAGGAGCTAGACGCTCCCTTTTCATGAGTAGCTGAACCAGAAGGTGTGCCGGTCAGTGTGCTCTCCTCATCAGACTAGGAGGCAGCGACTACGCCATATGCCACCTTTTTGGGTGTGGCTCTGGCAGCACGTGCATCTCGGGATAGGGTGGAAGTGCCTGAGGTATGTACTCGGGCTCACGCTCATCATCAGAGCCAATGACCAAGTGGGCAAATGAGGCGCCAGACTTTGATCGCCCACGTGCGTAGACTCGATCTTATTTTGGTGCCATTAGAGATAGTAACTGTAAGGAATCAATATTAGTACTAGAAGGAGCAAACAAGACAAGCAAAACGACACAAAATAAATAAAAGAGTTAAGAAATGACATTTCTATAGTAACAGTGAAACACGACGGACCAGGTGACGGCTCATCGTGAGTACGATGGACCTTCAATGGGTCCGTCATGTCTTACTTAAATTTTGTTGATGTGGAGACCCTTGAAGGAAAGTCTCTGACAAGTATGACGGAAAAGCAGGATGGACCATCGTGACAGTGACGGTCCACCGTCGATGTCCATCGTAGGGTACTTAGAACAATTATGGGGACCCTCAGGAGAGAGGTCTTTGACCTTCATGACGGTTTCGCAGGACGGACCGTCGAAGGTATGATGGTCCATCGTAGGTGTCCGTTAGAGGACACTTGGAAAAAGTATAGAGACCCTTAGGAGAGGGGTCTTTGACCGTCATGATGGTTATACAGGACGTACCGTCGAGGGTATGACGGTCCGTCATAGATGTCCGTAAGAGGACACTTAGAAAAAGAGAGAGACCCTTAGGAATAGGGTCTCTAACAACCAAAACGGAGGATACTTAGAAAAAGTATAGAGACCCTCAGGAGATAGGTCTCTAAAACCAGAACGGTTGTGCAGGACAGACAGTCATGGTAACGACAGTCTGTCGCAGGTGTCCGTTGGTGGACACTTGGAGAAAATTTGACAGCAAGGTGATGGGGGTGTTGGGACGGACCCTATGACGGTCCGTTGTAGGTACGATAGTCCGTCATCGGGGTCTCAATCTGTCATTCAGTGAAAAAGTGGGGATGCCACAATCATCCCCTATGACCCAAATAGAATTTTTAGTGTCTAACCTACAGGTGTCTAACTCAAATACCTAGTAAACTAGCAATGCTAAAGCACGTAATTCTAGAGTTTTAACAAGACAATTTTGCGGATTCTCAACCTAGGTCAGACAGAATTTGTATGAAAGAATGAACCCATTAATAATAAATAGGCTAATACTAATTGATAAACAAAAATGCAATGTAAATGGGTAGAAATCAGAGACACATACCTGAGAATTTTGAGAAAAACAAGCGAGGAAGGTACTTGGTGATCAAGAAAAGAACCGCAGCAGCAAACTCCGACTAGTAGAGATTGGATTTAAGGAATCGGGGGGAAATGATTGGTTGAAAGAGAGGTAGGAAGTAGGAATTCCATCGCGTGTTCCCTAGTTTTGAAAATAACTGAAAGATATACCTGGCACGACGGATTCATGCGACGGTCCGTCGTGTGCGTGAAGGTCTGTCGATGTGTCTGTCAGTGACTGTTGCAGAGTGATTTTCTGCAGAATTTCCTGGTGATGCGCCTGCAAATTTAAAACCCATAGTTGAAAATGCTACCATTACTAGAAAGAAAAACTATAAGTATTGGGTTGCCTCCCAACAAGCGCCAGATTTAACGTCATGGCACGACTGAGGACACTTGATTACTCAGCCTTTATCAAGATGGTATGCCTCGATCACTTTATTTGACGATTGAGTATACCCAAAATAGAGTTTTATTCGTTCTCCATTCACCTTAAACCGCACTCCCTCCTTATTTTCTAATTCAACTTCTCCATGATGGTATAATTGGGTAAACAAGTAAGGTCCAGTCCATTTGGACTCGAGCTTGCTCAGAAGCCAACGCAACCTAGAACTATATAAAAGCACAAAATCCCCAACCATAACCTCTCGTTTTTCACTTTTTAGGTCATAATACTTCTTCATCTTTTCATTGTAGGATATAACAGATACCAATTGGAGCTCACTACTCTGCCTCATGGACCTACAAATGTTGAAGGTCGCTTCTTCATTGTTCAACAGAAATTTCATCTGCCTTTTTTCCATATCAACTAAGGCTCTACCCGTAGCAAGAATGGCCTCTCAAGAATAATAGACACTTCAAAATCGACTTCACAATCAAGGATAACAAAATCTGCTGGAAATATGAACGAATCTACTTTTACTAGAACATCATGGAGTATCCCTATAGGCCTTTTTACTGTTTGATCGGACATCATTAGCCGCATCGCAGTGGGCTTTGGGTCACCCAAACCCAACTTCTTGTAAATCAAGAGAGGCATAAGATTTATGCTTTCCCCCAGATCACATAATGCTTTCGCAAAATGTAATTATCCGACTGTAAAAGGAATAGTGAACGCACCCCGAACTTCTTTCTTTTGTAGAAGAGATCTTGTAGCAATAGGACTACAATGCTGCATTGTATCATCATCCTCGAAAGTGATCAATCTTTTCTTTGTAGCTAGATCTTTCATAAACTTGGCATAACCAGACATTTGTTCTAGAGCTTCTACCAAAGGGACATTGATAGAAAGCTGCTTCAACATTTTTATAAAATGTCGATATTTACCATCCTCAGTCTTTTTCACTTATCTCTGAGGAAAGGGGGTGGTGGTCTAGGAATGGGAATTACCTTTATAGGCACTTCACCATCTTTTCCAGTGTTATTTTCTACTTCACCACTACCCTCTATAACCTTATCATTATCTTTTATCACCTTTTTCTCCTTAGACGGCATAAGTTGGTCAATGGTCTACTTACCACCCCGAGTAGTGAATGCTATACAGTGTCCGTCATTTTTTAGATTTTGGATAGTGTTGCTAGGAATAGTGCCTGGTTGCCGTGTGTTCACAGTCGCAGATAATTGGGCCATTTGCAACTCAATCTTCTTAATCGATATTGCATGTGTATCGACAATCTACCCAATACCCTCTAAATCACTCCTTAACTCTTTAGTGTGCTCATCATATGCATCGAACCTCCTTATCATTTTGTGCATCATATCCTCAACTCGCGCTATATTATCTCCACCATACCTAGGAGTAACTTCACGATTTTGAAGAGGGACATAGGGCCTAGTGTTATCATTTCTGTTACCATAGTTACCCCTGTTAAAGTTGTTGTCGCAGTTGCGAACATAATCACCCTCATAGTTTTAGTTACCATAGATTCGACCTTGGTTTCCTTGACCTTGGAGCCAATTCTCTTGATTTGAGCCATGGGCACTCGATCGAAAACCCCCCGTCTGCTCATTTACTGCATAGGAATCCTCCGCATAATAGTGTTCATCATGTGATGGTGGTAATTTAGACAAGTAGTTAACTGCATTTATCTTTTCTGCACCCCTAGTGATATGTTCTCATACCAACCCAAGATCAGTTCTCATCTGAGCCATCTCTTCACGCATCTCAGCTGTGGCTGGGTTATGAGTGGATTGCACTGTGAAAATATTTCTCTCAGTATCTGACTTCCTAGTACTCCAAGCTTTATTGTTCCAGGAGATTTTCTCTATCATTTCAGCAATCTCAGTATAGGGACACTCCCCATAAGAACCACCCACTACAGTATCCAACACTACTTTATTATTATGATCCTGTCCCCGATAGAAGTATTCCTTCAGTGACTCATTATCTATGTGGTGATTGGGGACACTTCTCAAAAATGAGGTGAATCTATCCTAAGAACAACTAATTGACTCTCCAGGTAGTGCCACAAAGTTATTCACTCTGTCTTTCTGGTTTAGTTTTTTGGAGACCAGGTAGTAGCGTGCTAAGAAATGACCCTTAGTTGGTTCCAAATGAAAATTGAGTTATAAGGGAGCTCAGTGAACCAAATAGCAGCCTCTCTCGTCAGTGAGAGAGGAAACACTGTTATCCCTATTCCATCCAAATCCAATTCAGGCCTTCCTACAAAACTTTTACACACTGCCCTTATCGTAGCTATATGGGCATGTGGATTATCAGAAGGTATTCCTGAAAACAAACCTCTGGCAATGAGCATTTTCATCAGGCTACTAGTTACCACAAAGGTGTGGCTTGGTAGTAGATGGGGCAAGACAAGTGGCCCATCGGAGTCTGCTATATTGTCATAGCCTCTGTAGTATTCTTGGGGCCGTGGAGCGGGATTTTGTCCCCTCTATTGGTTTTCACACGGAGCATCAAGTAACAATTGACCATGAACATCAACCGAAGCTGGGCTATTCTGGGTCTGGGTCGACGGACCTCGCGACGGGTCATCATGGTCACGACGGGCCGTCATGGACTCCGTCGTCCCATACTTTGAAAATTTTTCTACTGATCTCTTCATTACCCTCGACGGTAGGTATGACTGATCGTCATAGGCACAATAGTCCATCGAGGGTCTCTGTACCATAATACTTACACTCTTGGAATTTGGGTACTGGACTACTTCTCTGATCTTCATGATGAACCAGCAGGACGAACCGTCATGGCTACGACGGTCCGTCACGCACTTTGTAGCCCCACACTTGGTGATACTTCTCCATATTCCTTCAGAAGCTTCACTACTATGCCACCTATGGACCATCACAGACACGAAGAACCGTCACAAGCTCTGTAAGTGGGGCTTTTATGCATTTCTTGCTCAAAAACTTCCGCGTTCATCTTTAGACAGATTTCCTGCAAATAAAGAGAAACCTACAGAAAAATTAATACAAAAAGGCTTTTGGATACACACTAAACTTAAGGAAAAAACATTAAAAATACCATAAAAACATGGTATATCGGTCGTGGAAGAGTAGTGTCTACTGAGAATGAGGTATTGATAAAAATTCTCTTATGAATTAGAACCCTCATGCGCATCATGATGATACAGAAGAAGATATTGAGGTTGGGGATATTGAGGAAGTTGGATAAGAGGAAGAGGTGCTAGAGGAGGCTACAATTGTTCCTCCCTTGGATCCATTGTTAACAAAATAGATCATGTAGTTCTTGAAGGGTTTGGTTGGTCCTTGAGTTCTTCTCACTGTCCAAGAAACTCAAGATCCTGTGGAACGGGAGGTAATGATGCTTTTCTTCTGTCCTTTGTTGGGTTCTACTAAAATTGACAATGAGCATCACATGTTTTCTACGAGAGGCTGCATAAATTTTGGGTATTTTTCACTAATATGGGGTTGAGTTTTTGTGTTTCCAACTTCAAGGTGAGACAAAACAATGGTGGAGAGCTTATATATAGTGCAAATCTTCTACTTTATCTCAACTTACTTGGATCTAATTTCATGCTCTATTTCTTGAAAAATATGTGCCTAGAACTTTGAGGGATCATAAGAATGATGAATTATGGCTTTGGAACAAGGTGGTATGTATTCAGCTTCGTATGAGGCCAAGTTTCATGACCTGTCTAGATATGCTACTCAATTGGTGACTAGAGAAGAGGAGAGGATCAACTTATTTATTAGGGGACTAAATTCTAAGTTTCAAGTATTATCTGTCCATATGACTTCTGCTGGAGGAGCTTTAATGAGGTGACATATAATGTTAAGAAAGCGGAGGGGGTGAAGCGAGACGGTCAGACTAAGGCATTAACTAAGAGAGACAAGAATTCCATAAATTTTCAAGGCTCATAATCTAATGGATTCGTTAGACCAATGCTGGTAGTCAAGCCAATTAAGTCCTCTATGCCCGCCTTTACAGGTAATTACTCGGAAACTCCATCTTATAATTTTTAGATAGATAGTGAATCACGGCTTTGAGGGTAAGCATACCATATTTTGATCATATTTGCTATAATTTTTTAGAACATGGATACATAAGGATAGATTGACCCTATCTGCGTGTTCCCCGCAGCAGCCATCTAGAGCAGTGGCACCTGGGGAACTGACAATAATGGTAAAAGATGTCCACAGGGTGGCAAGGAGGTAATCATCGAGGTCGTGGAGGCATAGGAAATGGTAATTCAGGCAAAGGTAACGTCCAACCAGGCAGGGAAGTGGCTCGTCAAGATAATAGGGTTTAGTGTTATGCTTTCCAGGCAAGAATGAGGTAGAGGCATCTGACGCGGTGATCAGGGGTACTATTCTCATCTGTGATCGGATAGCTAATGTGTTATTTGATCTGGGTTCTACTTATTCTTATGTATCCGTGAGATTTGCATTAGAATTTGATATGATTTTTGATGTTGTTGATGCCGTTATTCGTGTTTCTACCCATGTTTGAGAGTTATGCATATCTATCGTGGTTTCCTTATTATGTTTATGGTATTTCAGACTTAGACTTATTTGGTCATTTTTGATATGATTGAATTTGACATAATGTGAGGCATAACTTGGTTGTCACTCTATTATGTTGTGCTTAATTGTAATTCTAAGTATGTAACACTAGAAAATTCGAGAAGGGAAAAGTTAGAATGGGAAGGTGTGGACAAGCCTAAGCAAAGTAAGATGATATTCTCCATTTGGTCTAGTAAATTATTAGAGAAGGGATGTTTGACTTATTTTTCTCATATTAGGGATGTTTAGATTGAGGCTCCATCTACTGATTCTATTCCTGTGGTATCTGAATTTAGTGAAGTATTTCCCAATGACTTGTTTGGTATGCCCCCGTATAAAGATATAGATTTGCATGGATTTGAAGCCTGGTACTTTTCCCATTTCCATCCCTTAATATTGCATGTCTTTGGTATAACTAAGAGAGTTTAAGGCTCAAATCCAAGAGCTTCTTAATAAGAAATTTATTCATCCTAGTGGTTCCCAATGGGGTGCCCCAGTTTTATTTGTTAAGAAAAAAGGATGGTAGTATGAGAATGTGTATAGATTGCGGGCAATAGAATAGGGTCACTAATCGAAACAAGTATCCCTTGCCTTGGATATATGTTGTTTTTGACCGATTGAAAGGGACAATTTATACGCTCAAATTACACCTTCCTAAAGAACCATACGCGAACACTATCAAGTAAAAAATCCAACTTGTAGGTTGGGGTTGGTCCCAAGAGGATTATATGGTTTAGACTTAACCTTTATTTACAATTAATCTTGGTTTAGTCAAGGTATTTCTGAAACAAGTAATTAAAGAGGGGATTCGTGTAATGACCCTCATAATGAACTAGGTTGAACTAGAGATTCCCTAGTATTTCATGAGTTAATAATGTGTTAAAATATCTAATTTTAATGTTTGAAGTCAGTTGGGCATGTTTGGAGGTCAAACATCAAGGGACGACCAAGACGTTCGATGACTAGATGTCTATGTGCTTGTGTGAGTTCTTGTGTGCCTTTGCATGCTTTGTGAGTTGTTTGGAGTCCAAATTTATGTGTTAGGCACCTAATACCTAGATGACCATGTTTAGGGGTTTAACGTCTGGATACTAGTCCACCTAAGATCCACGAGACCCAGAAGAGGACCTTAACTCTAATGTAGAAACTTCCAATTCACTACCCAAATGACGCCCTCATCAACGGACCATAGTCCTATTGAAGCCCCGTCATTTAGGGGAATAGATCACTCTTATTGGTGGGATATTATCCCCCATAAAACCAATCTCTGAACCAATCGACGCCCTATTGCTAGGGTCCGTCATTTGGCTACTGTAAAAGTTGTCATGAATCAACCAGGCTTGGGGTGTTTTAGTGAATTCACCTCAAGTCTTTTATGATCCATGGACGTTTTTAGGAATATTTAGGGTATTTTAAGTTGGTTTATAGTCCTAGATCTAGGTTAGACTCCATTTTTCAAATATCAAAATTCATCCCTCAAGAAAGAGCTCTCTCAAAACTCCATAGAAGCTAGGACTCTAGGAAGAGCTAAAAGGGAAGGTCTTGGAGGTTTTATTCACTAAGTTTCGTGTATTTCAGAATAATGAGGCATGTTATTTCATCCTTGAACCTTCTTTTATTCAAGGAGCCATTTCTAAGATATTTCAAAAAGGGTTTTCAACCTCCACCTTCTTCTATCTTTAATTCTAAGCATGGGTCTTTGAATGAAAATATTTTAGTGATTTAAATGTGTTGTTTTTAGTGTTAGTTGATTATTCTAATGTCAAAACCCGAATAAACCTATGTTCATGCATATTTCCAACTTTTAGCTTATGAAGTGGGTTTAGTGTATATATCTGAATAATGTTAGAAATTGTTAAAATTGTGTATCTTTATGCTATATTATGATTATATACTGCCTCAAATTCTATTTTATAGTGAATTATTTAAGAGAGTGAGAAAAGGCAGTGAAAGCTTGGATAAATGGTAAGTTTGTTATATTGTTTAGTTCTTATAATGAAATGATTTTGAGTGGTATGACCCAACTTTGGTGGAGGTGTTTACTTGAAGTATATGATTATACTGTATAAATGTGTGTATAGTGATTATGGCCTTGAGGGCATAAAATGTGAATTGAAGCGGTGATTATGGTGTTTATGCAAGATATGTTTTAGGAAGTTGAAATGTGTATCTTGATGATGTTATGTATAAGTGTAATATGTGTAGATGTGAAGCGTATTAGTGTGTGAGATATGATGAATGAAGGCATGAGTATGTTTAGGAGTCAATGTCATGAAAATGGTGTTTATGTGAAATGTGTGGTCACCTGTACTCTCACACATACACTTTGAATGAATGAATGAATTTAATGAATGTGCTTGGGGGATTGTAGGGTTCACACTCATCGTGAGTAGAGTTGACGTGTCTTGATCATACCTTACTCTTTCGAAAGAACTCTAGTAATGAAAAGGGGAATTTTGGGGTGAACGCTCTTCGTGAGTTGACATGAAGTGTTTAGTAGCAACTTCAATATTACGAAGAGCTTACTAAGATAGGTTTGAGGTTGAATACCCTTCTGAGTTGAGATGTGGCGTTCAAAAGTAACCTCTAGGGATAAGTACCCTTTGTGAGTTGAGATGTGGTGTTAAATAACTATCCTTTAACCTATAGTTAATGTATGTTTAAGACATTGTGGGGGACTTATTCTTAGCTACCGAAAGGATTTGAAGAAGGGGTGGATACACTTCGTGAGTTGAGATGTTGTATCCTATGTACCTGTTGAGATGAGCAATCTCATTATCCCTTAACTATGCGCTCGAACAAGACTAGCTATTGGTAAATCCATGTAAAGGCTCAAGAATGACCCTACCTTAGGCAAGTGTGGATCCCTCATCCGGTAGGGGTTAATATAGAGATTCCATTTCTGGATCTCATGGTCTATGTTGGTTAAAGCTAACCCCCACAAATGAATGTAATGAACTAAGTCTTCTAAAGGGTTTACTACTTAGGGTAGGTGCTGGAATGGGACTCTATCTATACAATGCACAAGTAGGCATTTGGAGGGAGTCTTGGTGTGTTCTTATGTGAAAATGAATGAATGGGTCATTATGTGACGTAAATGAAGCAATGTAACTATATATCTAATGAAAGTGAAGCATTTTGATTCTATGCCTAAGATTTATGAATTATGATGATTTATGTGCAAGATTCATAAATATTATGAAAATGATGAATGTGATGTGCCTAGTCTAAGGGAATCCTCAAGGAGCACTAAGGTAGAAGTAGTAATACGGGATGCTACTTTCACATTACACTATGTGTAACTTGGGGGTTGTCTTGGAGGATGGTTCTTATGTGAAGTTGTTAAATAAAAGTATAATTCTTTAGCGTCTTACATCTTGAACGTTGACTTGTCAAAATAGATGAAGCATTCTTATCTTTGGTAGTCTAAAGAATCACTTAAGTGTGTATTGAAGAGATTGTATAGGCTGTTTCTTCATGTCTTACCTTAGAGAGTATTAGGATAACTTTGGATATGAACGGTCTTCATGAGGAATGAATTCACTTTAACGTGTACTGAAATGGAATCACTGTAAGGTTTTTATGAAATGAGTTCACTGTAAAGTATAGCCTTGTGTTAAAATTATGGGAGTATTATCTTATGTTCTAAATGATGATTTATATGTCATTTTATTACTATATTCATGAAGGTATTACTTAAATATCATGAAAGCTTTATTTCAACTAAGATGTCCCCTATTTCATGTGTTTTTGAATAATGCCATACTTAGTACAATGTTTGTACTAACCCCATACTTTTCTATACTCTATAAGCATAGGTTGAAGGCAAGTGAAGGTTATTATAAGGCAAAGCTTGGGAAGTTGACTCTCTTAAGACTTGGTATGCCCTCATATGTTTGAGGGCATAGTCTATGTTTCATTAGTTTTTCTTTAAGACTTGTATAAGACTTATTCTTATATATTTTAATGTAAAGGATTGTGACCTTATGATATTTTAGTTGTGTCTTTAAGTTGGCTTGTCACGATGAGACTTACTCCTTAGTATTTTATCAAAAAATCATTATTATTATTTTTGTGAACATTTTTAATTTCGCACTACTTTTCATATCCTATGTAATGAATAATATCTAAGAGGCTCATACAAGACCTCTGAAGTGTCAAGTATGCCTTGTGACGACTCAAGAGTGCTCCTTTATTTTAGGGTGTACTTGCGTGACATGCCCCGAGCTACCCCCGAGGTGCAGACACGGAACCTAGGACCTTAAGTGATCCGATGCTAACCCTGCTGGCATAATCATGAGCATACTAAAGATAATAAACTGATGCGGACGCTACATCTTAATTAAATATGAAAAGATGGGGAATACCCATATTCTATAACTGAGATATTTGAAAACAATGAGTTTAATACAAAGGAAATATTAACTCAATACTAAGTTGAATCTAACTATGTCTGAAATAAGCCTCTAAACAGGACAAGAAATACTGAGACAAGCCCCATCTAAATCTAGAAAAAACTGAAACTAACTAACTAAAGACCGAAATGAAACTCATTACTGTTGTCCTCGGAGAATGAGGACTCACCACTGAGTCTGCTGAACTGGATAGAGTAAAGCTGAAATAAAACATAACTGAACAAGCATAAAAGCAAGTATAATAATCTGACATGATAGATTGAATTCTGAGCTAACTGGATGTAATGACGAATTTATAATATGCTAAAACTGAATACTAAATATACTAATAAATGATCAATTAGAGAGTCTGACTGATCTGTGGGAGCTACTAATAACCAATAATAAAACCACATGAGCTAAATGTGGAGTCCGATGTATATGCCCAATCAAGAGGACCCAATATAGCATTCCAAAAGTATAAAGGCATGTTGACGTAATCACTAAACTGATTGCCCACAGAGAGGACTTAAAACCTACTTGGCTAGTAGTTCTGGGACTATTGGGTACGCTAAAACCCAGTCCAACTCGGTATTATGCTGCTCTTAAGGATTCTGTAAATTTACTGATTATGTCCGAGTTTCTGTATACTAGATAGCTCGAAACTGAACATGCAAACTGAGAATGCAACAATTAATCTGGTAATTATGCATTTATGACTGAGGCATGTATATCTGAATTATCTAAATTTTATGACCTAGCATGTATAATTCAAGAACTAAAAAAATACAAAGCTAGGGTTCTGAAATTCATGCAATAAACTGAATAATAACATAATAATCTGATTTGGAGCATAAAACTAATAAATTCATAAAGTTATGTTGAAGTTCTAGTAACCCTAGATCTACTCATGATATGGGAATCAAGAATCTGATTGAAAACTAGGACCCAATGGGTGAAAGGAACCCACTAGTTAAATCTTACGTACCTGATCATGAAATCCACAGAAAAAAAACTTAGGTTTCGGGGCTGGAACTGCTGGAACTTGTGGCTTTCTTGAACTAGGGTTCTTTAGCTTTTTCTCCTCTCTTGCTTCTAATTTTCTATGTTTTTTTTATGATTTGACTTAGATATGTTTTAATTATGTTTCTAGCCTTAAACTGACTAAAATATGATGATTTAGGGTCAAAACGACGTATCTAAAGGTTTAAACGAAGTGGGAAAGGTCAAAAAGACACATGGGTAAGTTTTTGTATGTCCAAACGACTGCAAGAACAGATGGTCTGTCGTCTGACAGACGCCCCGTCGTTGGGTACGTCGATTGGGCCTGTTTAAGAGGCCTTTACTAAAATGGGCATAAATTGTTACTTGGAGGTCTAAATTTAGCAGGTCGGTGGCCATGGAAAGATAATTCAACTATATATATGTGGGTAGGTCATGGGATACCTAATTAATTTTATGCTAAGATTAGTGACTATTTGAAGTTTACCAGACTGCATTTCCCTTAACTGTCTGCAAATTTTCCACCTATAGTCAGACCTATGGTCCGTAGGTCCACCTACGGACCGTGCTGGTCATCCAAAGCTTTGTCAGAGAGTGGGTGAATGGGGGTCTCGATCGACGGTCATAGACTATGGACCATCGTTTGACCTACAGACTATGTACCATCAACGGTTGTAAGGATTGACCGTGGGTCAGGCTATGGTCCGTCGATGCCACTATTGGTTGCACGTACATATTTTTTTCTGTAAAACTGGTTTTTGGTCTTTTTTGGCTACGGGGTGTTATATTATTTCCTCCTTGGGAACATTCGTCCTAGAATGAAGACTAAACTAGCTGGAATAGCGGGAGAGAGCTACAAACCCAACTACTATACGTTCAGAACTGAGTTTCTGACTGAATTAAGTTCCAATAATATGCAAATACGCTGAAAGTGCAAGTACAAACTGAGGGAACATGATTCTAAGACCGTATTCACGCATAAATGACGGGAAAATTGAAAAGGAACTATTACCTCAAGATGGAGTGAAATCGGAAGGATAGAGGTGAGGTTACTTGGCTTTCCTGGCTGCTTCTGCTTCCCAAGTAGCTCTTTCTATGGACTGACTCCTCCACAAAAGCTTAACTGAAGTGACTTCTTTGTTTCTCAACCTTCTTCCCGACGGTCAAGAATCACAACTGGTACATCCTCATAAGAAAGACTATCTTTCGCCGCTAGACTCTTTAATGGCACTATAGAGGTTGGATCACCCACACACTTCTGCAAGAGTGAGATGTTGAAGAACGGATTCACTAATGCTAATTCTGCTGGAAACTCTAACTCATATTCCACCTTGGCAAACCTTTTCAAGATCTTGTAAGGTCCTACATATCTAGGACTGCGCTTCCCTTTCTTTCCAAATCTCATCACCCTATTCATAGGTGAGACTTTAAGAAAAACCCAATCATCAACATGGAACTGTAGTTCCCTTCTCCTTACATCTGCATATGATTTCTAACGACTTTGGGCTGTCTTAAGTCTATATTTAATGAGTTTCACTTTCTCCATAGCATAGAGGACTGAGTCTGGCCATGTCAAAGTTGCTTCACCTACTTCAAACCAACAAACAGAATATCTGCATCTACTCCAATCTAAAGAATCATAAGGGACCATCTGAATGTTGGAATTGTAGCTATTATTGTAGGAAACTAAATAAGAGGAAGGTGATCATTAAAACTACCTTTGAAATCGATCACAGAAGCTCTGAACACATCCTCTAACGTCTGAATGGTATGCTCTACCTACCCATCCGCCCGTGGATGAAATGCTGCACTAAGGTTGACTTGAGTACCAAGACATTTCTGAAATGACTTCAAGAAATGAGAGGTAAACTGGGGACCTCTATCTCAGATGATAGACAAAGGAACCCCATGCAAACTCACAATTTCATTAATGTAAAGCTTGGCATAGTCCTCTTCCGAATCTGTAGTCTTGACTACAAAAAAGCAAGAAGACTTAGTCATCCTATCAACTATCACCCAAATTGAGTCAGGCTGTCTGCGAGTACGAGGTAATCCTGTGATGAAGTCCATATTGATCGCATCCCACTTCCAAGTATTAATATCGATCTCTTGAGTCATACCTCCTAGTTTCTAATGTTCTACCTTGACTTGTTGGAAATTGGGGCACTTACTCACAAAATCTGCTATATCCCTCTTCATGACTACACCAATAGACTTCTCGCAGATTGCGGTACATCTTAGTGACACCTGGATTAATAGAATACCTAGAATTGTGGGTCTCTATAAGAATATGTTGTCTCAACTCGCCCACATAAGGATCACATAATCTACCCTGGAAGAGAAGTACACCATCTCCCTTATGGGAGATAACCTCCACTCTCTTATTGTGGACTGTAACCTTTAGTTAAAGCAAGATTGAATCACTGTCTTTCTTTTCCTTAACCTCCACTACCAAAGAAGATTATGCCCCATTATAAACTGTTACACCACTGTCTGATATGCTCATAAGGCGAACTCCCAAGCGAGAAAGCCTGTGAACATCCTTCACTAGATCCTTCCTTTCTCCCTAAACATGGGCTACACTACCCATACATAATCTACTAAGAGCATCGTCTACTACATTCGCCTTACCAGGTGATAATGCACACTTATATCATAATCCTTAAGGAACTCAAGACATGTCTTCTGGCGAAGATTCAACTCTTTCTTGGTGAATACATACTGAAGGCTCTTATGATCAATGAACACATTTACATGGACACCATACAAGTAGTGTTTCCATAAATTGAGCGAAAACACCATTGCTGCAAGATTCAACTCTTTCTTGGTGAATACATACTGAAGGCTCTTATGATCAATGAACACATTTACATGGACACCATACAAGTAGTGTTTCCATAAATTGAGCGAAAACACCATTGCTGCAAGCTCGAGGTCATGAGTTGGATAGTTCTTCTCATGCACCTTAAGCTGTCTAGAGGAATAAGTTATCACCTTGACTCTCAGCATCAACACACAACCTAGGACAACTTTGGATGCTTCACAATAGATCACATAACCATCTGAGCCCTCTAGTAGACTCGAGACAGGAGTTCTAGTCAATCTAGTTTTCAATTTTATGAAGCTTTTCTCAAAATCATCTGACCATTGGAACATGACCATCTTTTCAGTCAACCTAGTCAATGGCGAGGCTATAGGTCTGGGCCACTGTTTGAATGCTTTTATCTTCTGCGAATCCACTCGGATCCCTTTGCTAGATACAATATGACCAAGGAAAGCAATGGATTGCAACCAGAACTTATATTTACTAAATTAGCGAATAACTGGCAATCCTTGAGATGCATATTCATGTTCTTCCTCACTCCCTGTGTTAATGAGGATATCATCAATAAAGACGATAATGAACAAGTCCAAGTACTGTTTGAAAACCCTGATCATCAAATCCATGAAAATTGCATGAGCATTAGTTAGTCCAAATGACATAACTACAAAGATGCATATTTATGTTCTTCCTCACTCCCTGTGTTAATGAGGATATCATCAATAAAGACGATAATGAACAAGTCCAAGTACTGTTTGAAAACTCTGTTCATCAAATCCATGAAAATTGCACGAGCATTAGTTAGTCCAAATGACATAACTACAAATTCATAATGACCATACTGAGTTATGAAGGTTTTTTTCAAAATTTCACTATCTCTCACTCTAAGCTGATGATAACCTGATCTGAGGTCTATCATTGAGAAATGACTAGCACCCTAAAATTGGTCAAACAAGTCATCAATCCTGAGGATGGGATACTTATTCTTTATTGTGACCTTGTTCAAGTGTCTATAGTTAATGCACATCTTGAGAGAACCATCTTTGTTCTTTACGAACAGTACTGGTGCACCCCATGGTTAAATACTAGTTCTGATGAAACCCTTATCTAGAAGTTCTTGAACTGCTTTTTAAATTCCTTAAGCTCTGATGGAGCCATTCTGTAAGGAGGAATAAAAATAGGTTGGGTATCTTGAAAGAGATCAATTCCAAAGTCGATTTCACTTTTGGGAGGGACTCCACAAAGATCTTCTACAAACACTTCTGGAAATTCACAAACTATTGACACTGACTCAAGAGTTGGAGTTTCAAGGATAGAATCCTTATCTCAAACTAGATGATAGATATAACCCTTAGATATCATCTTTATGGCCTTAAGGTAAGAAATAAATCGATCCATAGACGCTAATCTACTACCCTTGCATTCTAAGATTAGTTCATCTGGATATTGAAAATGAACAATCCTAGTTTTACAATCGACTGAGGCATAACATGAGTGTAACCAATCCATGCCTAGAATGACATCAAATTCTACCATTTCTAACAACTAAATCTGCTGAGGTGACTTTGCGAGAGATTGTGATAGGGAAATTTCTGTATACCCATCTAGCTATAACTGAGTCGCCGACTGTAGCGGAGACTGAGAAATGTTCTTAGAGAGTTTTTTGGACTGACATTGAATTGGACTGCTATGTAAGGAGTACAAAAGAAAGAGTATCCCTTGGATCTAACAATGCATAACATCAAGGTCAAAGACACGTAATGTACTAGTGAGTGCATCATGAGAACCTTCCTGATTCTGGTGAGCGTGAAGAGCATCCAACCTATTCTTGCGCCGACTGCCACCTATACCAGATAAGTTACCCTACTGAGTTGGGCGACTTGCTAGTGCAGCTGAATTTGTAGACTGAGCTCTACCTTTTCCACCTCCTTGACCTTTTCTAGAAGAACAATCCCTCAACCTGTGACCAGATTGACCCCACCCAAAACATCCCTCTTTTACTACAAGACACTCGCACGGATGGTTCTTACCACACTTAGGGAAAGTGGGGTAAGTATTGGTGTCTGAAACACTTCCCTGAGATTTAGAGCCTGGTGCTCTACCCTTATGGTCATACCTGTTCTTGGACGATGGAACACTGGAATGAAGGGGCTGGATCCAAAAACATCCTGACCCTACGAGCGATTTTCACCACCCGAAATCTGCTGAGAATAATCTTAGTTCCAAGTCCTAGCCTTCTTATTTTCCTTAGCCCGTTCCCTAAGCTTATAACCCTTAACCTGCTGAGCATGAATCATAAGTATAGAGATGTTCATATCTCCAAGTAATATCACATTTGTGATCTTTATTTTCACCAAATATGACACTGAATACAAAAACTTATTCATCTGAGACTTGGAGTCAGCAACCATGTGAGGAGTATACTTTGAGATTTGGTTAAACTTGAGTTAGTACTCTTGAACTATCATGTCACCCTGCCTAAAGTTCATGAATTCTTGGTCTTTTGCTTCTCTCAAATCTATTGGGAAAAACCTGTCAAGAAAAGTCTCACTAATGTAGTCCCAACTGATAGGAGCTGCATTTGCACCCCTATTTTCCTTCCACTAAGTGTACATTACATGAGAAACATCCTTCAACTGGTATCATTCTAACTCAACTCGATCACTCCTAGTGACTTGAATTACCTCAAAGATCTTTTTGATCTCATCCAAGAAACTCATTAGCTTGCGATCCTAAGAACTCATGAGGATTCATCCTATCAAAGTAAAGGACCCTTGCTGCTACTGATCCCCCATTTTCATTCACATGTGCATGAATCCGATTGTTCTGGTTAGTCATACTCTTAGACAACATCTATATGACGTTCCTTAACTCAACATCAGAGACTTCCTGATCTGGGACTGGAGGAGCTGAATTTGCATTCCAAGCATTCACATTCCTAACATTTCTCTACGAGAAGGATGATTTGAATCGAAGAACGTCAAGTTATAATGGAATAAGATCATACTTCACGCATGATAAGAATACCAAGAAAGTGACATTTTTCCTAAAATACTTCATTGCCTCCCACTCATTAGATGTAGTGCACTTCACACCCATGAAAAGGACTCTACTTGGTGCGAATGTTAAGACATCCTAGGACAATTAAACCTAGTGCTCTGATACAAAGTTTTGCCATGCGCTGAGCTAACCCCGAGACGTGGACCCGGAACCTAGGACCACAAGTGATCCCAAGCTAACCCTGCTGGCATGATCATGAGCATAATAAAGATAATAAACAAATAATGAAGGTAAATCATAATTAAATATCAAAAGATGGGGAATACCCATATTCTATAACTAAGATATTTGAAAACAATGAGTTTAATACAAAGGAAATATTAACTCAATACTAAGCTGAGTCTAACTATGCTGAAATAAGCCTCTAAACTGGACTAGAAATACTAGGACAAACCCCAGCTAAATCTAGCAAAATTGAAACTAAGTGACTAAAGACTGAAATGAAACTCATAATTGTTGTCCTCGGAGAATGAGAACTCACCAGCGACTCTGCTGAACTGGAGATCGGAAATTGATCTATGTGTGATCTTGATGCTGAGAACCTGAACCTACATCACGCGAAGATGTTGCGCACATATGCGTCAGTACTTGAAAGAAAATGATCATGTAGGATAGATTAAAGCCGAAATAAAACATAACTTAAAAAGCATAAAAGCAAGTATAATAATCTCACATGATAAATTGAATTTTGAGCTAACTAGATTGAATGACTAATTTATAACACGCTAAAACTGAATACTAAATATACTGATAAATGGTAAATGCAGAGAGTCTGACTGATCTCTAGGAGCTACTAATAACCGATAATAAAACCACATGACCCCATCGAGAGGACCCAATATACCCTGCCAAAGGTATAAAGGCATGTTGACGTGATCACTAAACTGATTGCTCACTGAGGGGACTTACAACCTACTTGGCTAGTAGTTCTGCTACTATTGGGTACGGTATACCCTAGTCCAACTCAATATTATGCTTCTTCCATAGATTCTGTAAATTTATTAATTATGTCTATGGTATTGTAAATACTTGATAGTTCTAAGTTAAATTCATGAAACAAACTGAATAATAACATGATAATCTGATTTGGAACATAAAACTACTAAATTCATAAAGTTCTTTTGACGTTCTAGAAACCCTAGATCTAATCATGATATGGGAATAAAAAATCTAACTGAGAAAACTAGGGACCCAATGGGTGAAAAGAACCCAATAGTTAATTTCCACATACCTGATGATGAAATCCACGGAAAAATATTTAGGTTTCGGGGCTGGAACTTCTAGAACTTATGACAGACGCCTCATCATTGGGTCCGTCGACTAGGACTGTTCGACAGACCTTTACTAAAAGGGGCATAACTTTTTACTCGGAGGTCTGATTTTAGCAAGGTTGGTGGTTATAGAAAGATATTTTAATTATATATCTATGGGTAGTCATGAGACACCTAATTCATTTTGTGCTAAGAGTTATGACCATTTGAAGTTTACCCAATTGCATTTCCCCTTAACTGTCTGCAAATTTTCCACCCACGCTCTGTAGGTCCACCTAAGGACCATGCTGGTCATCCGTAGATCTTGTTAGGGAGTGGGTGAATGGGGGTATCAATCAACGGTCACGGACTACGGGCTGTAATCTGACCTACAGACTATAGTCCCGTCTATCGATCAAGAGTTAACAAATTTTTCCCGGCTAAGATTTTTGGGAGTCTCTAATCCCATTGACGGTTGTGCAGGACGGACCGTGGGTCAGGCGTAATCTGTTGTTGCCACCGTTGGTTGCACCTGCAGATTTTTTTCTATAAAACTAGTTTTTGGTGTATTTTATCTACGGGGTGTTACATTGCGGGTCGTTAGAATTTGTATAACAAATTCGTAAAATTGTATGAGCAATCAATAAGCAAAAGTTTACTTTGGATGTTATCGAAATGAGAAAGGAACTAGGGTATATATGTTCCCCATACGCTCATAACTCAATAATCCTACTAATAGCAACCCCTTCCTAGTGTAATGCATGCAAGGCGATAAGTTATGTATCTCTAGATCCTTGGTCCAATATCTAATGAATCTCACCCCGCACCTTGGTCCTGCTACGTGTGAATAATTTACTTACCCTTAACATTACCTCATATTAGACGTCACATCGATGTATGACTTAGTTTTCACCCTCACCCCAATCGACATTAGTCCTATTAGATAGTATGACATTAAGTCTATGTTAATAATTCTTTTCTTATTAACTACCTCCTTGATCCGACATGTAGCAACAAGGTGAGTTCTAGCAGTGGTCACCATTAAATGACTTCTAAAAGAAAGAATTATCAATGCATGCAAAAAAACACTATTCGGGAATTACTTAGTTACTATTCATACTTCATTATTCGCTCATGGTTCCCACAACCCTAGTTGTGTATTTAGCTACCCATACTAGAAAGAACTCAATTCATAGTTTTGGATGTAAGAATTATGAACTTAAGTAAAACGAATGAGAAGAACCAAGAAATCCAACTTGAATTGCAAACCAAAGTCTTCAAAACAAAACTCGAAAACCAATAAATTTATCAAGTTTCAAAATTAATTCCCCCTGTCAAAAGTAGAGCTAAAGTAATGATATCTAACACCCCAAAAATGGGGTTTACATACCCTATTTATATAAAACAAATCCTATATTAAAAGGAAAACAAAATAAGGAAATAAAACAATAGGATGCGTCTTCATGCTATGAGGCTGACCTACGGTTTTAAAGTGAGGACACTAGTTGTAATACCGGAAATATTACCACCTCGCTGAGAAATTGAAGAGGATGGGTGTCAGTGCGTGGCGAGTCTTTGTCATGGTGTTGCTCCCCATAATTCAAGCCTAATAGTGATAACATGCATAAGCATGATGAGACTTATCGGGATTGATAGCCAAATGATTGAAAGTTTATAATATGGATACTATTGTACAACGATTTTGTAGTGAGTCATAGTGTGTCGCTTGAGGAAAAACACCAAATTTAAGTTGAGGGTGTTGATATATCGTGGTTTCACGGTATTTTTAATGCTTTTACCTTAAATTAAGTGTGGGTCCAAAAACCTTTTTGTGTTGAATTTTATGTACGCTTCTCCTTATCTGCAAGAAATCTGTCAAAAGATTAATGCGGCAGTTTTCGAGCATGAAATGCAGAATAGACCATTTACGGAGCTTGTGACGATGTGTAGGTGACATCATAGTGAAGCTGCTGAAGGAAGATAGGGAAGTATGACCTAGTGTGGGATTACGAAAGTCCATAACGGACCGTCATATCTACGATGGTCCATCCTACTGGTTCGTCACGATAATCAAAGAGTAGTCCCACTACCCAAATTCAAAGTAGTTAAAGTATTATGGAACGGAGACTCTCGACAGACCATAGTGCTTGGAATGGTCCGTCATACGCGTTCGTCGAGAGTAATGACGAAAGCTACATAAGCATTTTTGAAGTATGGGATGATGGAGGAGATGACGGCCCGTCGTGACCACGACGGTCCGTTACGAGGTCCATCGACCCAAACACGTTTTGACTGATTTTCAGCAATTAGAATCCTTCTTTTATTAGGTTTTTGTTTTTATTAGAAATAGTTCTAAAAACCTCGTTTCTGGGGTTAGGCTTTTTGATAGTTAGACTTTTGGATAATCTTTAGTTCTCTTATTCAAGTATTGAAGGATTAATTTCAGCAATTGTTACACTTTTTATGGAATTGATTGTTGGTACTTTTGTTGATTAATCAAGTGAATTTCTGGATTTTATGCTTTCTCATTAAAGTAAGTGCATGAATTCTTATATTAAATATATGAATAGTGTGATTGTGACAATGTGTAACTAAACTCCATAACTAGGGTACTGGGAACCATGGGTGAATAATGAGGTAAAATCTAACTAAAATAGCAATTCTAGAAATAGTGTCTTGCATGTATTGATAATTCTTTCATTTAGAAGTCTTTTTAACGGATGACCAACGTTAGAATTCGCCTTAATGCTACTTAACGGACCAAGGAGGTATCTAATAGGAAAAGAATTATCATCATAGATTTAGTGTACACTATCTAATAGTCTAGTGTCAATTGGTACGAGCTAATAACTTAGTGAAATATCAAATACAATGCTTAATATGAGCTAAAGATAAGGCTTAGTATAGCAACACACTTTAGCCGAACCAAGGTGCGGAGTGAAATTTTCTAGATGCCGGACAAAGGATTTAGAGATACATAACTTATCACTTTACATGCAAGTACTAGGAAATAATTGTTACAGTTACAATTATCAAGTTAGGAACCTGTGGAGAACACTTAAGCCCTACTTACTTTTATTAATTGATTAAGCTCCAAGATTTTAATCTGTTAGTTGTTTACTTTAATATATTTAATTATTTTCATTAATTTTTATATAAAAACCCCAGTATATTGTCTTTTGTTTTATAGTAAAATAATTGACTAAATAATTATAATAATAGAACAAAGTTAAGTCTGAACTATTTTCTTCGTTGGAACGATCCCAACCTCATTAGTTGGGTTCTTTATTTGATATGAACGCTTTTCTTCTTATTTGAGAAGTAAGTTTGAGTGTATCAAATTTTTCACTTCTCATCTTACCTAGATAAGTCTTAAGAATGACTCTAGTTAGGGAAAATAGTTGAATATATAGATGTGATCTAAACTTAGGTAGTCTTAAGGATTACTTTGGTAATATTGAATAGGACAATCATGGACTTTATCTTATTTATTTACTTAAGTAAGTCTTTTGATATACATTGGAAAGAGAATGTCATATTTTATTAAGTGATCATGATTCTATCATAAGTAGTATATAGGATCTCTTAAGTGTGTTTGGAAGGGATTGTATAGGCGGTCGCTTCACCACTTACTCAAGTGTGACTTAAAATCACCTTAGGTAGGAGAATCTCATGTCCATGTGTATAGTGTCTTGTAAGTGTCTATGTGTCTCATTATTAAGTAAGTCTTGAAGATCATTTAGGCATGCATAGAGAGGTTGTATGGTCGGTCTCTCTTTGTGATTCTTAAGTGAGTCTTAGGATAGATTTTGGTGAGAAGACTAGATGTTAGAAAGTGTCTAAAGGAAAGGGGAAGCACTTCACTTTATAGTGAAACAATTCAATGTACAATGAATATAGGCTACAATAATGTTGCCTAAAAAATGTGAATAATTGTTTCAATAATATCTTATGTGTTTCTAAATTGATAAATGTTGTTCGTATGATTATATTATGATATTTAAATAAAAAGATGCATATTTCCAATAAAGTCTGTTTTAATCATTTTTATGCATTATACAATTCTTAATATAGTGGTTGTAGAAATTACATGATTTTGTCTTATCTATAGTGGTTGGTAGGTGAGGAGCATTTGGGAAGCAAGACTTGGATCGTCACATCATTCAAGTGAAGTTGAAGTTTTTCCTCATTTGAGTCGATGGTAGACATGTCTTTTACGTTTCTTATTGAAGAATTTTAATAGACTAAGTATTTCTATATTGGTATTGTGTATGGGATGTGTCCCATGTCACACCTAGATCCCGGAATCCGAATGCGACCGACGTCATTAACCTCTCAGAGGTCATAGACAAGCCTTTTCTTAGCTTTCATCATAATCATACAGTTAAATCTATGGAAAATTTTGATTTTTTTCATAATTATTGAAGTTTACTTCATAAGAGTGATATTCTAATGAGTTCAAACTAAGTAACCATCTATCAATAGATTAAACAAATAAAACGATGGATCACAATAATAATAATAGTTTGCCAAATCGGCCATATAACAGACGCTTGAACAAATGTTTGAAATTAAATGATAGGGACATTAGTAACTAGCTATATCTAATGTACTAAGCTAGAAAAATAAATGTAGCATCCTTGAACTCATGAGGAGTTACCAAAGTGTGGAGATCGCTAGTCAGAACTGCTTCGTCAAGCCTTCAATCAACACTATAACCTGCACCAATAAAAATAGTAATAATATATGGGGTTAGTAAACACTTGTACAAAGTATGTGTGTATGCACAAAAACACATAAGAACTATGCATGGTAAAAGAAAGTCCTTCCTATAGCAACATATCATTTTTGGAAAGTTAATTCACTTTACTTTCTTAAATCGTTACTTATGATTCATATTAGGAATATGGAATGTTCTCATGAAATTAAGGCACACAACACATTTTATATATGAACATTAGTCCTTGGAATCATGAACAATATTTTAGAAAAAATTAAACAAAACTTATTATGTTTGCTCCCTTAGGCTAAGAGCTTGCTTCTCCAGCCATTGTTTATTTTTCAGTCTTTTTCTTGTTTCTGTTGTGTAGTTCAATGATCTTATTTGATCCTATTTTTTAGTTATAAGTGCAATGATTCATTATAGTCCCATACCTATACTGAATCTACTTAGTAATTCACAAGACTAAGGAAATGATTTGGCTACTCTACTCATGAGTTCTACATCTCATTCATTGTTAAGTTGGGCATAAATATATATATAAGTCAATCTTTATTGGCTATGCCCATTAATTGATTATTTGAGATATATAGATTGTGGGACATATGTTCATACTACAATATTATCATAAACCACTAAATTGTTTAAACTTCATTCTTATCAACATTAATGGTTGACATTCTCAAACTCTTGCTTTACCTTGTTTACTATGAACTTACGTTTCTACTTCTTTTCTCTGTTATTCACTTTTAACATAATACTTTCGTTCTTCTTACCATATTAAAGAATTCTTTAGCCTAAACGGAAGTAGATCATGCGAGTTAACATGAAATCCAGTGTCTTTCCAACACCAAAATGAGGTTGTTCACCGGTTAAGGTGAATAAAGTTTTGTGTCTACCACACCTGAAAAGGGGGGTTCACCGGCTAAAGTGAAACCAAGTCAGTGTCTTCCCCACAACGAAAAGAGGTGTTCATAGCTATAGTGAACCGAATACTTTTTTGAGCTTTAACCGACATAGATCAAGTAATAAAAACATGAAATCCAGTGTAAGACTAGTCAAGTTAACATGCATATCAATATAAATGAGCACATAATCAAGACAACCCTATCATTAAGTTATATTTTCAACAAGAATGCATACGAGTTTACAATATCATAACCTAAAGAATACCATCACTCACACACCCCTATTAAGTCCACTAGTGCAATGACTAAGTAAGGCCCCATGACCTCACTCAACAAAGTAAACACAACAAGAATCATGAGAAATCTCCAACTTTACATACTGTATCATCAAGAATAGATATCATCATACTTTGGCTATAAAGACCAACCACATGTTCATAAGTGAATCCAATCTCACATAGTATCATTAACATGTAAGATCAAAATATACATATCATTTACATTTATAAGCATATAAGCACATAAGAACATCCTTCTAAGACTTACCTAAAGGCTAACTAGGGCAATATATATGTCGAGTCCCATACCTCTACCTATACTAAGCAAAACCCCTTAGGTAATTCTTGTTAGAGTTAATTTTGTTTCTTCGTTTTACCTCTGGTAACATCGTTCCTTAACCAACATTGACAACTTGAGCTAATGTGGAATCCAGTGTCGTGGAACTCTACACCGAAGGAATGTTGACTAATTGCCAAGGTAGTACCAAAACTTGAACATAGCATCTAAGTGGTTGCGCTAGCTAGTATTCCTATGGAGGCAACATACTTCAAAAACTAGGAGATGTATTTAGGAACCTCTATATGCTTCATGCATTATAGTCTCAAATCACATGAGTACAATAGTGAACCTATCATCCCTATGTGGGAAGGGTTACTATTCACTCTAATTCTCGATGCTAAGAAATAGTTCCATTTTGAAATATCTTTCATTATTTATCATAACTTACTATAGCTAATAGGAGTTTACCCTTATATAGTCATAGTCATTAGCTCAAAAGGGATTGATTACCGATCATAATACGGCACATAAGAAATTCCTCATCAACCTTATATCATTACATCATAGCCAACAACTAACAAATCATAAATCAAGACATTTCATTTCAACATCATACAAACCTTAATAAATCTTATCATAAAGTGTTATTTGATAGAACTTAATCACTAAAAAGATGTTATCATAATTTAAATATAGGTTTTGAGATCACAAGACTTACCCAATCTTTTTTATCATCCATAATCCATGGTTTTACCATCAACCAATCAATACCATCCAACAATAGGTGTAACAACATAATACAATATAAATTTATACAATACTAAGCCAATTGTATCATCACTATCAAAAATTAACTTCAATTCATAAAGTAGGGTTTCAGGGAGAAGGGTTCATCATGAATTCTTCAAGAACTAGGTCTAATCCTAACAATACTTATCCCTAGGAAGCCCATATATTGAAAAGTATAGTTACAACAACCAACACATTCATAATTCCTCTCCAATTCACAAGTAAGAACCAAAATTTGGTGAAATTGGGGAAAGGACATGATCTATAAAAAATTCCCATAATTAATATCAGTTACACAACAATATACACTAGATTAGTCTTAGTCAATCATCATTTAACGTAATTAATCATCAATTTCAACTTTAGAAGAAAACCCATTTGTAGGGAAAGACCTAAGAATTTGGGTTATTGAAATTAATCGTTGGGAGGACCACTTGGGGAAAAGAATCCCAAGAGTGAGGAACCCATACCTTAATGAAGCTTTGCCCATGAAAACTTTGTGAAAACACTTGGAGACTTTGTGTTCTTCCGAAAGCTTCTAGTTCTTCAATGGAGGATGAATGGAGAGAGAGAAAGTAGAGAGAAGTGGGAGAAATTTTTCTTTCAATTTAAGTTTGTGTTTTGGAGTGGAAAATGAATGATTTTTGACCTAAAGTCAATATATAGTCCAACCGCAAACTACCCAACGTACCCGTCATTAAGTTGGACTTCAAAAAGTGAAGTCCAACTTAACTTTACTGTGATCCCCATCCATATTCACACCCCACTTCACGGTCGTGAAGTGCAGGATGGACCGTGGTGGTGGTTGTGAGGAGTGGAGGACGTAGTTTCTCAAAACGAGCCACATCCCTTTATTCCTCTAAAGAAAGACCACAATACACCTTTCTCCCTACCGTGAAGATGCACCACAACCCGTCAAGTGGCTTATGGTGCTTTTAGGTAGTAGCTCACTATTACAAACCAAACTCACCTTATTTTTCTAAGGCCTTTTCATGGCTTCCTCTCTCCTTACGTCAAGGTTACCATGACTCGTGAAGTGACTCGTGGTATTTTGGACGTAGCTAGGTCAAATGAACTCTTCTCCTTCATCGAAAAGTCTTCTTCACGATCTCCAACCTTATACACGGTCATGACCATGAGCTGTGGTCATGCTCGTGAATAGTGAGGCAGTAGCCTTCTTTCTTGGGCAGCCTTGGCCTCTTGGCTTACCCTTGTAAGTTGTTACTCTTCACATATACTTGCTTCTTTATACTCCCCCTTAGGCATATATGTCTACCCTCATCACCTCATTTATTATAACCCTTAGACAATTCCTTAAAACCATCAAGCCACCACACTACTCCATGTTAAAAGTTCACCATACGTCGTGGACGTTACTTAACGTTTTAATGCCAACTCTTCCTAAATTACTTTACTACATTATTATTGACCTTAAAAGAGTGTTATATACTATAGACACTGATGTGAGGCTCTAGATTAGTTCATAGACTTTCAGAGTGTTACACAAATACTGAAACCAATCAGACCACAATGGTAGTCACAAAAAACACCATAATCTAGGATCTCGAATCACCAGATTCGGACCTAAAGTGACCAAGAAATTATCTTATAAATTTTACAAAAATTGATATAAAGAATAATCTATGACACAAGATAAAACAAAATTTGTACATATAACAAGCTTTAAATAAAAAAATGTAACCACGCCAAGCCGTTCACCTAGAAAAGTCACTCGAGTTTGCCTCTTGAATCGCCCAAATCGAACTTCTATAACTCAATGTTCACATTGCTAAAATAAGGAATAAAGCTAAGTTTGAGTTTTATAAGGGCAACACTGCTTGCTAAAAAGTTTAAAATATGGTCATCAAAAGTACAAAATCTGGTTGCTGAAGAGATGCACCAGATTTAAGCTTTGACAAAAATTTTCAAAGGCTCCAACGGTGAGCTCGAAATTCGTTCAAGACGGATTAAAATAAAACAGATATGGCACCCTACTAAATTCGACATTCCAAACTCAACTGCGCAATTGAAATTCCCATCAAAGGTCATCTCAATAAAAAGTGGGTCCCACTAGGTGCTCAAAATGAGTCTGGAGGCCTTAAGAGTCCAACGATAGATCAATCTACACCAAACTCTATGTTCTAGAGATAAGTTCTCAGACCAAATTTTTTTGATCCGAGTGCATTTTCATAGAATGTTGACCAAAGTAAACATTTGGCCAAATTTCAAAGTCTAATACTCCTAATGAACCAAACTCGCATCGAATGCCTCAATTCTTGTGCCTACTATGCTACTAGGCTAATTTGTTATTCTGGAGTAAATAGAACTATTAGAATTCCATGTTGAGGTCGTTTACATGACGAACTAATTAAAATTCATTTTTCAAGCTTCAAGGCCTCTAAAACATCGAATGATACACAAAATCCAAATGAACAACAAAGCGACCAAACCGTCAGTAACAGAATGTCATAAATGACTTAAAGTTGTCTTTAGAAATGCTCTAAATGATAAAAGGAGGGAAAACACAGAAATGACCAAGAGGGTCATTAAACATACAGTACTAAAAAGGATATTCGTCCACGAAAGTAAAAGTAATGAAGTACCTAAAAGCTCAAAAAAATTGGAAATCTGTTGTCTCATCTGCTGCTTAGTCTCCTATGTAGCCTCTTCAACTAGATAATGCCTCCAGTGTACCATAACAATAGGTATGGATCTCGAGCACAATCTCTTCACATCTCTAGCTAGAATGACCACAAGCTGTTGTACAAATGTCAAATTATCATCCAAATCAACTGTATTGTACTAGAGAACTAGGGACTCATAAGGAATATACCAGTGTAGAACCGAGACATTCAAAACTAGGTGGACATCCGATATTACTAGAGGTAAAGCTAACTATTAGGCAACCTAGCCCACCTCTCTAAAAAACTCAAAAAAGCCTATGTACCATTGGCTAAGCTTGCCCTACCTCCCAAACCTGATAACACCCTTTAAGAGTGACACAGAGGAATAGTCGATCACCAAAAAGGATCTCAAAGGTCGATGTCTCTGATCCACATATCATTCGTGCCCACTCATCAGTCCTGAGTCTCTTTTCAATCACTCTCACCTGCTCCAAAGCCTCATTAATAAAATACGTACCCCCACGACCAATGCTCTATAAAATTGAACCAGTCCACAGCAGAGAGACAACGCCTACAATACAAGTCCTCAAACGGGCTAATCTAAATGCTAGAATGATTGTTGTTTATGTACGTAAAATCTTCCAAAGGAAATAAATTATCCCAATGACAATCAAACTCACCAACACAAGCCCGCAATATGTCCTGAAGGACCTAAATAGTATGCTCTGACTGAATATCAATATTTAGGTGGAAAGTTGTATTAAGGTCAACACGAGTGCACAACTAATTCTTAAAGGTCATCCAAAAGTTTGACGTGAACTAAGAATCCCGATATGATATAATAGAAACCGGCATCTCCACGAAGCCGAACCACCTCCAAAATGTAGATATGAGCAAATCTCTCGATTCTAAATGAAGAATGAACAAGAAGGAATTGTGCTGACCTTGTCAATCGATCAATGATGAACAAATGCAATAAACAGTTCTACAAGTACCTGGTAGGCTACTAAAAAAATCTATAGTCATGCAATCCAACATTCTCTTAGGAATAGGTAATCTCTAAAACTCAACACTAGGCCTCAAATTCTAAACCTATTCTTGCTGGTAGAACATTCTACGAGCAAAAAAGTCAACAATTTCTCTCCCCATGCCACACAACCAGTAATGCTGCCTCAAATCGCGATACATCTTTGCTGTGCTCGGATAGATAGAGTATCTAGACTCAACGGCCTAAAAAATTATCAATTGTATCGAATCCCAAACACTCAAAATATAGATGAGCTCAGTTAATCTCAACACTCCATACAGCCTAAGAGATATTGACAACAATCACAAGCTAATACTCGATCTCTAACGGCCACCGAGGCCTTATCCTCAAACCTAAAACAATGGATCCTATCATGTAAAGAAATAGAAATCCCATATAGGCTAAGACACATCTAGAATCTGAGATACTAACTGAACAATGCTATTGGTTCAAAAAAAAATATTTAAAGCCAAGGGTTGCTCCTCAAAAATAAGAAGTCTCCAATAGCCATACTCACTACCTTCTGGCTAAAGGGATTCTATACTACGTTTGCCTTACCTGGATGATAGAGAATAGAAAGATTCTTCTCGTTCATGAGCTCAATCCATCGACTATATGTGGAATTAATGTTCGTCAGGCTTATGATGTACTAAACAATACTGTGAATCTTATAGATGTCACATGGAACTCCATACAAGTAGTACCTCCAAATATTAATCACAAAAACTAATGCTATGAACTTTGAGCCATGGGTGGGGTAGTTGCGGTCATGGACCTTAAGATTCCTCGATTAATAAGCAATAACCCGACCCTATTGCATCAATACACAACCCAAACAAATGTTTGATATGTCACAATAAGTTGTGAAGCCCTCACCCTCACCTGGAAGAGTCAATATAGGAGTTGTAGTAAGCAACTCCTTGACTTTTAGAAAGCTAATATCACACTCCTTTGACAACTAAAAGTGAACATTCAGGCGAGTCAACCGGGTCAAATAGGATGCAATAGAAGATAATATCTCTACAAAGTGTATGTAGTAACCCTCTAGCTCGATGAAGCTATGAAGCTCAGTAATAGAAGTGGGCATGTCCTAATCACGAATAACCTATATGTTTGGAAAATTAACCCTAATACTCTCTTTGGACACCGCGTGTCCCAAGAATTCTATAGACTCAAGCAAAAACTTGCACTTTGAGGACATTGCATAAAGTTGTTGAACTCTCAATGTCTGGAGTACTATCCTAAAATGTTTCTCTTGCTCACTTCGGCTCTGTGAGTATACTATTTTCTAATCAATGGAGATTTTAACAAATCAATAAAGGTATGGACTTAACATAAATGTCATCTAGACCATGAAGGCGGCTGGGGCACTAGTCAACAAAAGTTACATCACAAGGAACTCATAGTGTGCTTAACGAGTCCTAAATGCAGTCTTAGGGATGTCCGTTTCCCTAATCCTCAATTGATGATACCCAGACCTCAATTAAATCTAAGAAAATACGACGTAAACATAAAGTTGATAAAACAAATCATCATACAAGGCATAGGGTAACGATTCTAGACTGTCACCTTTTTTAGCTACTTGAAGTCAATGCGCATCCTCATAGTCCCTTTCTTCTTCTTTACAAACAGAACATGAGCACCCTAAGGTGACAAAATCATATGGATTAACCCCTTACCTAAGATTCCTCTAACTTAAAACTTGAGATCTATGAGATTTGCAAGATTCATCCTGTAACGTGGGCTAGAAAGAGGAGGGGTAAAGGACTCCAAAATTATGGAAAAATCAATGTCATGCTATGGGTGTAGGCCATGAAGGTTTGTAGGGAACAGATTTATATACTCTCTAAAAAGAAAATATGAGTCAATAGTAGGGCCCTCCCTTCTCAAATCTGTCTGAATAGGCAAAATAAGCTAAACATCGAGAAGCAAACAGCCGCATAGCCTGAATAAAATAGATGTTACATGCTGGTACGTGACTATAAGCACCTCTCCACAATACCGGTAGATGGCAGGCATGGCCAAGGTAGGTCTTGGTGTAAAAATCAAAGATTGCATGATAGGGAGATAACTAGTCCATGCCCAGAATAACATGAAATCAACCATATCTAGGAGAATAAGATGAAGTATACTATCATAACCCTAGATTGTCACTAAAAATATCGCAAAGCCTGATCCACTACTAAGGACTCACCAACTAGGGTCGAAACAAGAATCAACTTTACGAAGGAATGGTATTTCATACCCATATGGGGCGCAAAATAGAAAGATATATATGATAATGTGGACTCGAGATCAAATAATATTATAGAAGGCTTATGGAACAATGAAAGTTGATGACATTGTAAATTGCCTGAAACGCTGCCCTCATCGAGGCTTCATTTAATTGGCCTTGAGCAACTCTATCCCGTGCGTTAAATCATCCACTTGACCTGCCTCCCGAGCTCAGCCTCAGGTACTCTGTCTGGTGTCCAGATGGTCCTAGTCGTAACACAACCTCTAGCTTGAGAGTGCACTGCTATAACTAGTCTATGTTAAAAAGGTGCTCATAAAATCGCCGCTCGCCCCCGCCGGGGGAACTCTCTAGAACAATGGTCAAGAGCATCACAAGCATAACACTCAAAGCTAAATGCCTCATAGTATCCTTCCCGCAATAGAAAGGGAGAGAATCTGATCCCCTCGAACTCTGGCATGTACTAGGACCACTATATTGCTACAGGCCTCCCTCAGAAGAATGGAATGTCTCCTGAACAAGTACACGGGACTGAACTTGCTGGAACCTCTGATCAGGCCTATCATATGATTTCCTCCCTCGAGTCTAAGATCCCATGTAGCTACCCTAGTAGCATGCCCTCTTATCTTTGCCTCGTTGGCAAAGAATATGCTCCATGGATCTATAATAGTTGACCACATCAAGAAATGAACGGCCAACTGAAATAATATTCTCTCCGCCGACCGTAAAATGGTATCACAACCCACATAAAAAACAACAAAATCTCTCATTCTTCAAGCGCATGATCATAGTAGAATGGTTAGACAACTCATAGAGCATCGCGTCGTAACCTAAGATGGTCATAGGAACTTGATCCAATCTATAGAAGTTCATGAAGCCTATCTCAGATGCTCTTTGGCATGAAAAAAGCCAGGAAAGCCTCTAAGAATAGACTCTAAGATATAGGAGGCGATCGAACTCGCATGTACTCTAGACAAATGCGCCACCACTATATGAATGGCCCATGAAACTGATGATCACTATATTTGGCTCCTGCCAACTCCAAGAAGTCTAAAGACTGTAACTTCTCCTTTCAAGTGAATTGGAACTCATGGCTATTCTCCCCAGTGGCCCCTCAGAATATTGGTGGTTCCACAATTTATAATAGCTCGAGCATCTTCTGCTCGTGCAGTGGCATCTTTTTGTCCTCTATTTACAATGGGGAGGCTACATGAATTAGTGGTTGTAGAACCTTTAGTGTTGCCATAAAAAATTGACCGTGTGGCGATGGAGTGGGAAATGGAGCTAATGCATGTGCCGCTGGTGTTGCTGCCTATCTTATCTCCCCAATAACTACTCGTATCTAAATCAAAGGGGCATGAAGATCAAGAATACAACTGGTGCACGTGGTGGTTGAGATGGCCTCGACCCCATTGGTTATGGAGGTGCATTTGTTGTATATGGATCCTCTTCCCTATATCATGCTGGTTCTACGGCCCTACCTTGACCTTGGGGTTCGAGTCTACAACAAATGCACCTCCATAACATCCTTGCATAGATCCTCACGTGTGAGCCATGATACGATGCAATGAAAGAAGAGAGATTTCAATAACCAAGAAGACACAAGTTTAACAAAAGTGAAAAGACACTGAAAATATTCCTAAACACATCATATAGTCTCTGGAAGATAAGTTACAGACGTCTCCACACCAATCCGCATGACATTAATACGAATTAGCTTTATAAAAGTGAGAACGGTGAACCTTAGGATCTAATACACAGTTGTCATGACCCTATTTCTCGAGTCATGATAAAACCTAAAATAATGCACCAGTAGGAAAGCCAACTAGTAACCCAGATCAAGAAGTAATTGGTTTGAGGGAAAAAACTAAAAAGAGTAGCCAAGATTTTAAGATAACAATATAAATAGGCAGAAGTAAACCAAAACATATATCCAAATAAAGATCCCTCTCGGAACCTTGAAGTCACTTGTACAGAGCAACTGAAAGAATGACTACAAGTCCCTAAAGTGGACCATAGAAACTAGACTATCTTGATAGGTACAAGGAAAATCTATATTTATAGATGGAGATTGAAATAGTACAAAATGATGTGTATTCACCTCTATCTCAGGATAACACTACTACAAATTGGATTCTATTGGATACTAGTGCTTAGTCGTGCATAACAATAATACATGCATAGCGTAACATGTGTACCATAACAACAGGTAATTGTGAAAAAAAAAATAACACAAACTGAGGTGAAAACGTAAATCTAACTAAGCATTGAATGTACATGACTGTAGAAAGAACTAATTATGGTAATTTATGGCCTAACTACACCTAACAGACCCCCATAATCCCAGAAGGCACATGCATGCACAAGTTTAAATAGAAACATGAATGGACCCCCATAAGCCCAATGAGTCTGTAGAATAACTATAATTGAAGAGAATATAACCGAAGGCCAAAGAACATAAAACCAGATCCTCAACCTCAATTAGTTAAATCTGATGGTACGGAGGCCAACCTTGAACCAGATGCCCATCATAATTACTAAAGTAACCAGTCATAATAGTCAAGTAACTAAGGCCTGACCTCTAACCAGATGCTCAATATATAGGTATCCATTTGTACAAGGCTGGACCTTAAAACCGGATGCTATTTTAAAGTATAAATGAGGTTGAGGCCGGATCTCACATTCGGATGCCCAACAAATGTTTTGATGTAACTGTTGCAAGAGTTCTGATAGAACCATGAATGTTTGCTGAACTCGACCACCTTAGTTAATTAATACAAGTCCTTGGAACTAAATTGAAAATAAACTTCAAGTTTTGAAGTGGAAGCAAGAGTCCTCTATATAGCTTGTGATGTTGTAGCATCGGAGATATGAGGATAACTATCATCAAAGAAAGTGTATCACCTAGACAAGACCCAATCTATCAAAACTCAAGTCTCCTAAATAAGTCTACACAGATCTATGCCAATCTAGTGACATCAGGGCAAAACGAAGGCTTGTCAATTTTGAATCTTGCTTTTCCTAAGCAAACACTAGTCAAACAAAAACTAAGGCCCAACAAACTTATAATAAATAACAAGTAAGCAAAAAAGTAATCCATATAGCTAGGAGGGTCAATTATTAACACATGCTCATACAACTGTCAGTGCCACCAAGTCATTTATGACTTGCGGTTGCAATAGAAATGCTTCAAATGACAAAAAGGAGGCAAGCCACTTTAATGACCAGGAATATCATTATACTTTGATAATCTCAAGTAATTTCTAAAATATGTCGCCGTGAAGCCTATCATTTATCAACCTCATTATTTCTATCTGCACCAGCTATATAACAATAAATGTTTTCTCTAAAAGGCCCTTGTCACTCGAAAAAGGAAATGGTCCCTTTAAAATGCTTGGAATTATAAAGGTAAGATGGTTCTCTTGTCTACAATAGCATTCAACTTCATATCAGGGGTGTCACTATCATACAAGTTCTTATTTAAATGGACGATAGGATTATAAAATAACAGAGCCTCTTATTGATCTGTAAGCAAATATCAATTTTAGTGGAACTAAAATGGCATGTTTGAGACAGCTAATACAATTACTAAATTATGACCACACGATATTATGCAATTGAATGTCTTTTATATAAATGAACGATTTTTTCTTAATACAAAAATATATGTCACAACCCACATGTACACTCTAGAAGTTAGGGCATTCATGGGCTGAAACACGGCATACTAGATCTGTTGGAGGTCTTGTATAAGATCTTAGACATCATTCATTGCCTCTATAAAAAAGTTGTGCAAAATTAATACTTTTTCTTCATAAGCATAATGGGAAAGTTATGTTATGAAATGTGTAACATATGTCTCAAAACCATCAATGTCAACAAGAATAGCAAGAGTCTTGGGTCACAGCCCATAAAAGTCTAACATAATAAAATAGTCTAACATAACAACATGGTTATGGGTGTCCTTAAATGCTATGAGGATTTATAAATTGTTCTCTTCTTTAAAACCTTAGGAACTCTACTCTTCAAAAAAACACAATTCTCAAGACCCTACATGGACAACATGTAGGCCATATGCGTTAGTACAATATGTACAAAGTATGGAAACTATCATACCAAAAATAAGATGTCTCAAGGGTTAGTAAAAAATAGAAATAATCATAAGATATAAAGACATATACATAACATGAATATCATAAGAATACTAAAGCATCATAAACCATATAAAAGTTCATACTTAACTCGTTGCCTTTCTTTTTATTATTAAGTATATCACATGTTACCTCCAAGTATCCTTGTGCAAGGTTAAGGTAGCATCCCATACTACTACCAAAGATAAGTCATATCTTTTGTAATACCTGATTATAGTTCACTTTCATAATTAAGACATATGTTCATCATAACTTATGAGCACTATGGCCCTCGGGCATTGGAAAACACAATTGTGCAATGCATGTGAAACATCATATAATACCTCACAGATTAAGAATATTTTGAAATAACCTTAACTTGATTCATGTCATCTTAGGATTCATCTAATAGACCTACTTCATATTGACAAGGAACTGCCATCTTAAGTATGTCATGTCATGGAATGCAATCCTAGTCAGTATTAACGCTACAGATACATCACGTAGTTATCATGTCTTAGGTAGCTTCAATCATAATTGTGAAATGTATTGATGACATCCCATACTAACATTCATACTAAGTACTTCTCTAAACAAACCTACTCCAAGTAAACTTATCTTGTAAACCTTTTCTATTATTCTGAACATACTACCATAATAGACCTACTACCATGGGAAGAATCTTTTCATTCTATACAAGCTAACTAAGGAAGTATAACCAACCTAAACACCATGCAACCAATCATTTATATTCAAGAGGACCATAGGGGAGCATGAGTCCTCAGCCTTAACTACCATGGGAAATTAATGTGAAGTTGCTCCATGAAGTACACCTTACGTGCAAATCAAGCTACAATTAAACACACCATACATGCAAGTTAATTTGTAATTATTATAGTATAGGCGTATCCAATAAAGATACCATGAAATAGTTTTGGCCTACACATGTAAAGCTAACATGATCAAGTATTCTTACAAAACAAGACCAAGCTAATCATAGGAGATCTTGTTTCCTCCATCCCAAGATAACATGAGAACCACCATTCTCAAGCTACCATGAAGTTCATCACCTCAATATACCATGAGTATTTCCACTCAAGCCTCCTTGAGATTCACTATTCCAAGCTACCATTGAGACTAGATACAATCTCAAGCTATCATGTGATACACAGCTCAAGCCATCATTCCCTTTGTGTTGTCTCAACAAGTCTACTACACAAAAAGTGACCATATAAATAATCTTCAAGATAATCTTAGTCTACCATGTATTGATTAATTTTAGGATATTAAGTCAACCAAAGGTTCATCTAGGTAAGAATTTGCTTCTCCTAATCATGTTCATGTCTAGCTTTACAATAGAAAGGAAAACATCCTAACAATGATACTCATTGTGACTTTACCATAAAATTTCTAGCATCAATGGCATAACGGCCAATAAATGATTATTACCTTCAATTAATTATGATCTATGTTTAAGTACATTCTAACTTCATTTAATTATATCATTAGAAGGCAATTCTAATCATGCATGATCACATTGGTTCAATTTCATTTTTACAAGTTAAGACGAACCTATATCAATTAATAATAGTTCAATTCATATATATGTGATTCAATCATGATCAAATAGTATAGAATACAATGGAATAAAGAAGATCAACATAAAACCTTCATGTAGCCTCTAACAGCCTAAAATCACAAAGATCACCTTCATGTTCAATTTACACAATTCACTATGAAATCACCATTAAAACAGTGCATAATCATCATATAAGAATCATTAAATACTACCAACTAGCTTGGGTTGACAATCATGTCTTAGCATAATGCAATCACAACCAACTCTTTATTGGGGTTCTTTGGATTCACAATTAAAGGTAAACAAAGGGTGGATGGACATGAATAAATAATATTCCCATACATTACATTAAATCCTTAATACTAGCTTGAATTCTTGAAGAAATTATCTTAAGCTTCTGCACCTAATTCTTCTCCTTCTTCTTCAATGGAGTTCTTGAGAGTTCTACTAAGAGATAGACATTTTGTTTTTGAGTATAGAGTGTAAGAGGGTCTTTTATTGTTTAAAGACTTCTAAATTACCTAAAATCACCTAATTTAACCTCTCATGAATTTATTTTTACGTGGGGTGAATTTCCCAATTCACCCCTCCACTTTAGAGTAAGTTGTGCATAAGTTGTAGACTCCATCGACGGTTGCAATCCCTTCTATGCGCACCTAAATGATCCTCAAGACTACCTATTATAGTCTTTCTCTTATAGGGAGAACGATCCTGCAATGAATAACAAGAATTCTGAAGAACACACTTCACATAAAACACCAAGAACTTGCTTTTGGAATGCCTACTTAGAGCAAAGAATAGATGTCGTCCCATTCTACCACCTACCCTAAGTAGTACACTCATTTAAAAGACTTAGCTCATTCAATTCAAATAAGTCACACCGAGACTCCCTTTTAAAAATGCCTACCTAGTGCGATGGATGGATAGTGTCCCGTTCCACCACCTACCCTAAGTTATACAGTGTTTTAGAAGACATATTACATTCATTTCATATATGACACACGAAGACTCCCCTTTCAAAATACGTACCTAGTGCAATGCATAGATAGTGTCCCCTTCCACCACCTACTCTAAGTAGTACACTCTTTTAGAAGATTTAGTACTTTAATTACTTTTTTGGGTGAATAGCTTTAATTAATATAGACCAAGAGAGCTAGACCTGAAATACCCAATTATACCATTATCGGTGAAGGGTTGCCTACTTAAATAGGTAGGGTAATTCGTTTTTAGATTTTACATGGATTTCCCTAGAGCTACAAATATGAGGGGGCATATATAATTGATAAGGATATTGCTACTAAGTAAATAGTTCTCTACTAACGAGGAGTAATCATCTCATGAGGTGTATTGTAATACAACATCTCAATTAAGAAAGTGTAACCAGCCCTTCTTCATATCCTCTCGGTGCTAAGCATAATTCCCCATGGATTATCAACATTATATACTATAGGTTATATCATAACTAGTGAACACCACATCTCAACTCACGAATGAAATTCATCCTCCGACTTATCTTAGTAAGCTCATAGGATGTAGAGAGGTTGATACTAAACACTTTATCTAAACTCAAGAAGAGTGTTAACCGCAAAACTCCCCTTTTGACTTAACTTAGCTTCGTACATTCATCAAGTGTGAGTATATATACATTTGAACGCACATTGAACCTACGAATCATTTCATTTAAATTGAGTTCTATGCATTCTTAGACCATTATTCATCACATTATACACTTGTACATGCTTCACTTATTCATACAAGTCATTTACACATAGTCTCTAAATAATTTTTATAATAAGCTTCATACGACAAATTAACAAGAATAACATTGTAATGATCTTACTTCGCATAATATGCCTTCATATCCTCTTTCACAAAACACAAGTAACTTCACATTCATACAATTAAAGTAAACACCGCCAGCAATGGTGGACCATACCATTCAAGAGCATTTAATAAATAAAGTTAAACAACATAAAAAACTTACCCTTTATGAAAGCTTCCATCACCTATAATATTTCATTCAACATTTCATCATAATATAGCCCTTAGGGAAGTAGCTAAACAACAATATTAACACAAGGAAACCAAAGCTGAAAGACTACAAAATCATGTTCGTTCAACCCATTCCTTAAGACAAAAAGTGATAAAAAGCTTTAACATGGTTTCATTGAAGTTTAGCATTAAAATAACCGAATAACATTAGAACCATCGTATTTGAATAATATAAAACGTTTTCATGCAAGACCCATATTTAGAGTTAAAGATAGAAGAAGTTAGGGTTGAAAACCCTTTTTGAAAATATATTAGAAATGACTCCTTGAATAGAAGAGAGTTCAAGGATGATTACCATACTCAAATACAAGAAAAACCACTGATATTTGATGAATGAACGTCCACCCACAACCCTCTTAGTTCTTCCTTGAATTTTATCTTCCATAGTGTTTGAGAGAGTCTTTCAAGAGAGAGGGCTTTTGGGTTTTAGAAAATCAAGTCTAAAATTCGGTAATAGGATTTGGAACTACTTATTATATCTAAAAAAACACTAAAATTAATGTCCATGGTTCATAAAAGACTTAGGGTAAATTGACCAAGCACCCCATGACTTGGCTAAAAAATGCAGCTTTTCGCAGTACCATCGACACCCCTTCACAGACGGGTCATTTTTCAATCGACGCCCCATTGATGGGGTTCCGTGGATAGGGACTTAGCCACAATCATGTGCTGACTCTGATATACATTCAATCAAGTCGGCTGACCATTTGTTGATGAACCGTTTGTCCCTTGTGGCCGTCCTTGGTCACTATTTTGAAGAATCCTTCCAAAGAGATTGTGTCCTTTTCTTGGGCGCCTCGTGGGTCCTAGATGGGTTCGTACCCGACGTAACATCCTACACAAATTTCAAACAAAACAAACATCTTAAAGTCCTATACAAATTTCAAACAAAACAAACATCTTAAAGTCCCTAAAACACATCAAGACACATGAACGTCATGGACGTCCTAAGACGTCTGACCTCCATACGTTACCAACCTTCACACAATGCCTAAGAAATATTATCTACACCTTAACATGAGATATATAGGTTGACTACCAATTAACTTAATGCAATTATGATATCATTAAGAGGATGCAAAATATTATACCATAAAAGTCACTCTTAACATACAGAGATATGCAACTCATACTTTTGTAGAAGACTCTTAACCATTTTAAAAAAACCAAGGATTTAGGTCTAAAGCTTAAATAAGGATACAAGGAAAGATAATGATCTCAACTACCTTTTTAATCAATGGATTCCCCAAACCCCCAGTTAGGGTAAAGCCATCTTTGAGGTCTGATACTTCGAACTACCATTATACATCTCACAAGGTAGGAACTCATATTACCCTTAACATATGAATCATCAAGACTTAACATCAACCTTACAAGTCAAGTATAACACACTCCTCTTAGGATTCAATCTTATATAAACTCTCTTAGACATAAACTCATGCAAACTTTAGGAACAACTTAACACAATCTCATGGAAAAAACTCCCTCTTTCCATTTCGACTAGTTAAGGTAGGTTCATTCGGAAACCAACAATCTTACTATATAGATTCCATCATTTTTCTAGCGTAACTCCACAACTACCTTACAAGGTAATGATATCAAAATTCCTCGTTAGAGTAAACCTACACCTTAAATTCAACCCAATCACAAGAACTATGAACGTTATCCACACAAGAGAGTCACCCTCAACTCATGGAACAGAATCCCTTACTTCTTACAACATTACAACATCCTTTCAACCTTAGTTCTTTTACTGTACTGTCATTGTACACAATCACAAGATATCTCATTTTCCGCAAAAGGACTTCATTCAATCATTTTAACCCTTACCATGCTTCGAACTAAATTACCATAAAATTTTGCATCATAACCCTTCCAACCTCATAAGTCACACATATTCATAAATGACATCACATTACAATGCCCAAAATTAACCTACACATTTACACTTATATCCACAAATCCATCATAACATAAAAACTCACCTTTAATCTCCCTCAAAAAAAGAAACATATCCCTTTCCAAGCAATCACACCTACAAAACTACATGACAAAGGAGAAGAAGAGAGATATCTTATGGAGTTATGTTCTATGAAACGATACAAGAGTAATGAAGAAAGTGAAACTATAATGTCCTATAGCTTCTCATCCATGGATGTGTTGCGATTCATACCAATGAACAAGACTCTACTAGACAAGGCTTGTGAGACTTTAGAACTTAAACTATTTCTCATAAACTTATGCTCGAAGACTAAGTTTGTAATGACTCCACATTAATTCATCAAAGAAGCAATCACTCTTAGGTCAAAATTAGGCGTATTTGACCCTTTGGAGTCTTGTACAAGCTCTTTAACTATAATTCATTGCATAATATATGAAAAGTAGTGCAAATTTAATTTTTTTTTGATATTTACTATAAAAAGGAATTCTTCTCATTGTCACAAGCAAAACTCAAAGATACAACATTATATCTTAGGGACATGACCCTTGACATTGAAAGAATTACATAATAAGTCTTAAATAAATAAACTAATAAACATAGACTACATTCTCAAATATATAAGGACATACCAAGTCTTGAGAGAGTAGATTCCCAAACTTTTCCTTTTAGCCTTCTCCTTGCTTCCAAACCTATACTCATAGAGTATAGAAAAGTATGGGGTTAGTATAAAACAATGTACTAAGTATGACATATACAAAAACATGCAAAAATGGACATTTTAATTAACATAAATACACTTTCAGGACAAATAAGCAATACCTTCATGAATATAGGAGTAAAACAACATAAGAATCATCAATTAACTCTTAGAGAAGGATTTTCATAAATTTAATAAAAATGACCATTTTACAGTAAATTATCCAAAATTACGGTGAATTTTTTTTAGAATTTAAGTGAATTCATTTTAATCCCAAAAGCAATGAACATCCAAAATCAAGCCAAGAGGAAATGAACTCATTTCCATAGGGGAACACCCATACAATCGCTTCAATGCGAACTTAAAAAATCTTCAAGACAACCTATTATAGGCTTACTCTTATCGGTAGAACAAGCCCACACTTGATAACAATACATTTAAAGAACACTAAAAAAACATCACATAAAACACCAAGACTGCCCTTTCGAAATGCCTACTTAGTGCAATGTATTGATGGCGTCCCATTACACAACCTACCCTAAGTAGTACATTCTTTTAGAAGTCATAGTTCATTCAACTCATAAAAGGCACTCCAAGACTCCCCTTTCGGAATACCTACCTAGTGCAATGGATTGGTAGGGTCCCATTCCACCACCTACCCTAAGTAGTACACTATTTTTGTAGACATAGTACTTTCATTTGATTTAAGACGCACAGAGACTCCCCTTTCGGAACGCCTACCTAATGCAGTGGATAGATAATATCCCATTCCACCACCTATTTTAAGTATTACACTCTTTTAAAAGACTTATTACTTTCATTACTTTTCTGGGCAAATAGCATTAACAGGCTATCACGACCCAGAAGTACCCCTAGAAGTTAGGAATAACCCTCGCTTCGTGGCCGGGCATACTTGACCCTTTGGGGTCTTTTAAAGGCCTTGCAACCTGCATTCATTACATGACATGAAAATTAGTGAGGATTTTCACGAATAATTTTATATAAAGAAAATTTTTCATATATATTTAATAAATCTCATAGTCGCAAGCCAAACTTAAAGACACAAAATAAATAACTTTGGGACACGACCCTCTACATTGAAATGAAAATACATCATATGTCTTAACATAAGGAAACTAAGAAGAAAAGAATGATGCCCTCGAATATATAAGGAGACTTTGTCTTTAGAGGATCTTTCCCAAGCTTTGCCTTCTAGACTTCAACCGTGTTTCCAACCTATACCTAGACAGTATAGAAAACGTATGGGGTTAGTACAAAACAACGTACTAAGTATGGCATACGAAAATCATGGGAAAAGAGAAATTTTAGTTAAATACCGTTTCATGCTAATTCAGTAAAACATTCATGAATTTAGAAGCAATAAAAAAAAGGCAATTACAGTAACTCAAAAAAACACTTACACTATATTAAAAATGCCCTTAGAGTAAAGTACTTTGAACTTTAATAATAATTCATTTATGGCATGCACAATGAATTATCCTATTCTAAATGAGTGAACTTCCAAGTCTAAACGCGAGAGAAAGTTAACTCATTTTCTGTAAGAGTTTCCTAATCCTGAGACATACAAAGGTAAGATATGAAGGACGTATGCATATGCCTCCTTCTATAAAGACCAAATCTATCCTCAAGACTACCCCTTTCGGCTTACTCAACTCGGAAGAAAGAAGACCCTAAATCAATGGCAAGACATCAAAACATACCCAACAAGCCACCAAAGTCCTCCCTTTCTGGATGCTTGCTTAGTGCAATGAGGAGATAGAGTCCATACCACCACCTACCCTAAGTAGTATATTTTTTTAAAAGGTTTGGCACCAAGTCTTCCCTTATGGAATGTCCTACTTAGTGCAATGGATACATAGAGCCCCATACTACCACCTACCCTAAGTAGTACGTTCTTGTAGAAGGCTTAGTTCATTCAATGCAATTAAGTCTCACCATTACTCCCATTTTGGATTGTCTACCTAGTGCAATGGATAAATAGTATCCCATTTCACTACCTACCCTAAGTAGAAAACTCTTTTAGAAGACTTAGCTTGTTTATTTCTTTTGTGAGAGTTAGTTTAACCGAAATAGACCATGAGAGATAGACAAAAAAATCCCGACATTCACCCCTATCGAATGAAGGATCCTCATTTTCCTTGCCTAGAATGAGGCCATTCTCTTAGCAGTTACATGTCTTTCCGAATAGCTACACCTATGCGGGCCCATAGTTAAGAAATAAGGAGAATGCTACTAAGTAACACATTCTCTACTAACGAGGAGTACTCATCTGAAGAGGTACATTGGAATATGGCATCTCAACTGACGAAGTGTAATCGACCTATCCTTCATATCCTCTTGGTGCTAGGCATAACATCCCACAGATTCTCAACATTATAGACTATAGGTTAAGGATAACTATTGGACACCACATCCAACTCACGAAGGGCATTCATTCTCCATCATATCTTAGAAAGATCATGGTATGTAGTGGGGTTGTTATTAAACACTTCATCTAATATCATGGAGAGTGTTCACCCCAAAACTCCATGTTCGGACTTAACTTAACTTCATTCATTCATTTAAGGGTCACCGTGAGTGTACATGTGGGCACACCTTGCACATAAGCTTAAATTCATTTATATTTAACTCTTATACATGATTAGACGTTAATTCATCACATCACACAGTTTACATCCTTCATCTAATCATATAAGTCCTTTATACATAATCCTTAACATACTTCTCACCACATGTTTCATAAAGCAATTAACAAGAATAACTTCATTTAAGCATAATCTCTAGCCTATTTAACAAAATCACTTCATAAGTCACATTTAATTAGAATATTCTTAATTCATATAACAATCATTAACATCCTCATTGACAATAAACTAGTAACTTTACATTCATACAATTCAAATAAAAGCTGCCACCAGGAATGTGGTCCATACCACTCAAGAACATTTCGAAATTGAAACTAAACAACATAACCAACTTACCCTTTAATCCATGATTTAATCACCTATGACATTTTATTCAATAATTAATCATAAATTATCCCTTTGGGCAGTAGTTAAACAATAATAACAACCATAAGAAATCAAAGCTCAAAGACTACAAATTCATCCTAATATAACCCATTTCTTAAGCCAACATTAGATGAAAAGCTTTAACATGATTTCATTGATGTTTTAACCTTAAAATTATCAAATAAAATTATAAATACCATTACTAATTCATTAGAAATGTTTCCATGCAAGACCCATATTTAGATTTGAATTTAGTAGAAACTAGGGTTGCAAACTCCTTTTGAAAATTAATTTGAAGGGGATCCTTGAGTGAAGGAGAGTTCAAGGATGGATACCATACCTCAAATTGAATAAATAAACAAGATTTTTTATGGAGAATCGACCACCAAAATACCTCTAGCATTTCTTGACTTCTATCTTCCATGGAGACTTGAGAGAGAATTCTTAGAGAGAGGGTTTTTGGGTTTTTTTAAGAGGGATCTAAAATGAGATCTTAGATTTAGGAAAATTTAATATACCCAATCAACACTAAAATTATCCACCTATGTTCTTAAAATACTTGGGGTGTATTTACATAAAACACCCCAAGTTTGCAGCAACTTCACAAACTTGGAAGGCCCTCATAAACGAGACCTTGACCAACGTACCGTCTGTGCAACGACACACCGTTGGTAGGGTCTCCTTTTTTGGGACTTAGATCCAAATGTTTCATGGACACCATTACCTTTTGGCCCAATCGACTCTAGGTCTACGGACTTTTGATGGACCAATGGACCGTCCCTAGGGTTGTCGATGGCCACAACTTTTTGGCAGTTTTGCCCAAGTTTTTGTCCCTTCATCTCGGAACCCTTGTGAGTACTAGGTGGGGTTGTGACTAAACATTAAACCCTTAAACTATGCCGTCTAGTTCTTAATAATATCCCACCTTAGTTTCAAGGAAAACGAACACGTAAAACTAATCCAAACACATCAAGACGCACAAGTACATTCTAAGGCACACCTTCTGAACGTCATGGACGTTCTTGGTCGATTGAACTTTAAACTTAACCAAACCTCACACACTGCCTAAGAACACTAAAGTAAATAATTTTATCCTAAAATCAACTCAATACAACATTATGAGGCTCTAGTTCACCTTAGTTTCTTAAAGGGCGTTACACAGACGTACCATGAGAACTAGATGTGAAATCCCGAATTCTATCCTTATATGGGAAGGGTTTCCCACTTTCTTACGGTAGGGTCATTCTTTTGACCTTTTACATGGCTTCCCCAATAGATAAACCTATTAGGGATCATATTTAAGGGATAAGGAGATTGCTACTAAGTAACTCATTTCTAGTAACAAGGAGTACTCATCTCAAAAGGTACATTGGAATACAACATCTCAACTCACGAAGTGTAACCACCCCTTCTTCATATTCTCTCAGTTCAAAGCATAATTCCCAAAGGATTCTCAACATTATATTCTATAGGTTAAGGATACCTAGTGAATACCATATATCAACTCACGATGGGCATCCCTCGACCTATCTTTGAAATCTCTTAGGATGTCATGAGGTTGCTACTAAACACTTTATCTCAACTCACGAAGAGTTTTCACCCAAAAAATTCCCTTTTGATTTAACTTATGTTCATTCATTCATCAAAGTGTGAGTGTGTGTACATGTGAAAACACCTTGAACATAAGCGTCATTTCATTTACAATGAGTTCTATGCATGCTTAGACCTTCATTCATCACATTACACACATTCACATACTACATATATTCATATAATTCATTTAGACATAGTCAGTATCTAACTTACTTCTAATAATAAGCTTCGTAAGGCATATTAACAAAAATAACTATAACAACCCTAAAATAATGGATAGGATAAGAAATGCTTAATGTCTCAAGAATGCCTATGATTAGATCAGGGTTCACACAGATTGATGCGCGTAAAATCGATCTTGGAACCATTTATATAGCCAATCCAACTAACTTGGGGATTTAGATCTTGGAACATTTGGGTCCTACCATGTACGTCTCTCAAGTACGAAGGTTTACTCAAAGTAGTCTTTAACGAACTTAAAAAGAGGAAATTATATATTTGAAGGGTCTAGGGCTAAAAGTATCTTTTTTCATGAAAAGGGTAGTATAGTTATTACACTATATATGTAATCAATTATTTTATTAAAAATGTGGAGGGGAAATTTGGGTAGAGAGAGAAGAAATTGGTCTCTTGAAGTGAAGTCATGCACCACTCGGGTTTGAACCTAGGTGGAAACAATGAATTAAAGTGATTTTTATTTAAGCTATTGAATTAATGTAATTAATTAATAAATTTAATTCATTATCTGATTTAAATTAAAATAAAAATCAGATTTTTATTAAATAAACAAAACCTTATTGACTAAGTCCTAAAACTAGACTCCTAAGCCTCCTACAACTCGACTCTCTCACGTTTATCTCTCCACTCTCACGCTCATATCTTTCTCTCGTCTTTGTCACTCTAACTGACGTTTTTCTATTCAAAATAACGTAAAAAAACATTATGTAAGCCAATTTTCTTTAAACTTGAAGAAATCACAACGAAAATTATAATCAAACAACTAATAAAACACGTTAGGCAAATAGAGGGTTGTTCTGTAATGTTGGTGTTGAAGCTCTTGGATTTTGACGTGTTCTTTGGAGGAGTTTTTGGTAAAAAATATCAACGGTTTAACATAAAAAATGTATGGATTTTCTTCTCTCTTGGTCCCTTTTCAAATAGACCCCTTAAGGTTCGTATTAGTCATTCCAAAACTAGGATTGTTTCCCCTTTTGCATTCCCCTGTCACTAGCTCCCAATGAATCGTAGGTTGGGTATTATTGCATGTAGATTTGGGTGTATGTAATGTTTTCGTGATGACCATGATTACGTTTGCGTACTTTAAATCGTATGAAATGCAACCATGCACTCGAATGTTTGTGCAAGTGTGTGTATGTACAAAAAATGTCACTGTGAAGGTTACTGTGAATGAGGTCAAGTTAAGGCTTCAATTTTTATATTGTTTTGATTGTCATTTTACGTACGTAAACCAATGTAAATCGTGATTTTCATAAAAATATATGTGGGGCTGATTTGAGCTCCAACAATTTTGCTAAATGAATCCATGAAATATACCCCAAAATTCAATGAATCTTCCCACGATTTCAAGTGGAAATATTGATGAAAATAAGATAAGAAAATGATTAAGTGCACAACAAAAATATAAGTTTAGTTTAGCCTAAAATATAGAATGGAAATTTGGAAAATAAAATTAATTTAAAGGGGTGAAGTCACCAGAATTCGAACCTTTGACCTCACCGATGTGAAACCTTAATCTCTCAAGATAGAGAGAAATGGGGCTTGGGGGATTCAAAATGGGTGTAGAGACGAGTTAGAAGAATGAAAAACTTTAAATAAATAAAATGGGAGGCGTGAAAATCGAACACATGACCTCAAGGATTGTAAGGAGAGGGGCAAAATAAATTAGAAAATAAAGTGAGGTTGTGGGGGCTTGGTCCCACAAGCTCACTGCCAAACCCCTAGCTAAGACAATTTGAATTAAAAATAAAATAAGGAGGCTGTGGGGGTTTGAACCCACAACCTCACAGTTCTAGCCAAAGTAAAATAAAAATAAGGATGTTGTGGGGGTTCGAACCCAAAACCTCCCAATTCCCAACGAAATAATGAATAAAATAAAAAGTGGTTTTGGGGGTTTGATCCCACAACCTCTTGGTCTAGGCGAATTGGACAATACAAATTTTAAAATAAAAATAAAAAGCGGTTGTGGGGGTTCGATCCCACAACCCTTCGGCCAAATAAGAGGAGAATTCAATGAGAAAAATAGAGATAGAATGGTGATGTTCAGCCTCGATCTAGGGTCACAATGTCATGAAGACTAAAAATGAAGTCAAGGAAAAATCTAAGAATAGTACAAGGGGTTAGAACTTGGGTTCCCTTGCCCAAATTTCAGTATTGATGTATAAATCATACGTGAATTAAATGATCAAGAATAACGCCACCTACTAAGATCGAAATCAAGATCTTGGCATATGTACAAGATACATAAGTCTTGTACTACATAATCTTAGGAAGATATGAGTCACTTAAAAAATTATGAATTAAGACTCATGGCTTGTATTTATAGACCCATAATTCTAGCATACGATTAAAAATAAGTGAACCTAAGATTTATGTAATGAAATAAATACGAGTGTAAGATACACTAAATGGCCAAGTGCATTGGCATATGACAAAATTAATAATGAAATGATGAAATGAACAACGAAGTGATGAAACCCTACAAGGGTTAACTAAGAGTGTGAAACAGACTAAATGGCCATCTGCATTGGCATATGATGAAATGAACATTCATGTAAAAAGGGGTGAGTAATTGTGAACAGAAAATGTTCTAATGTTAATAAATGTGGTGACAACATGATATGAGGCTAATATAAAAGATGATATCAATCTCAAATGAGCCTAAGTAAATGTTACTAAAATGTACTGACCTATGAGAGTGTAAAGGTAAAGAAGAGTCCACTCTCTTGCACACTCTAATGAAAGTATTGAGATTAGCACACTTAACACTAATGATGAGATGAGAAATCATGTATTGAGCTATAATGTCCTTATACTAGATGTCAGCTTCCATGATGCACGAGTTGAATGTAATGGAACTGTATACTGAGAACTGATACACTAGATATGAGCGGTTATGCCTTCTTTTGTGAAGGGGAGAGGTTCACGTAACTCTCATGATATGAGATTGTACGGCATATGCCGGGAATGGGTCTCTTTATATCTCCTAGTCCTCTAACCTATACCACTTATATAAGGATCTAGCGGGGTTCAATTCCCATGAAAGGTAGCATGTTTTGGGTCACTTTGGCTGGTGATTCCACCTCTTCTTGGTGTGGGAAAGACACTGGATTTCATGATGCTCACATGATCTATGTCGATTAAAGTTAAAGTTTCGAATGAATGAGTGAGGTCAGCCTCAAATCATGCACATAATGAAATGAACGATACCCAAGGTGTTAGGATAGGTAAATCAAGAGGTGAGCTAGACTCATGTATTGACACTATGTTATTCTTGAACGTTGCACAACAAACCCGATTAAAATCTTAAACTACATCCTAGGTATGGATGGTGTTCACACTAGCGTATGAACGAAATGAAATGAAGTACGTATGAATGAATGAAGCAGGCTCTTGTTTTATTATGAAGACGCCCTAGTTGAGGTCCCATATGTTGAGCCCTCATTTTGGAAAGTCTTAATGTCAAGTCCGTGATTCCAAGGTATCATGGGATATGAATGACTGTTATATAATATGTTAGGTGCTATATTCTACATGATATGTGCTATCTGTAAGATGTTATGTGCTGTGTGTAATATGATAAGTATGATGATGCATGTAACCCTCATGGCATGACTTTCCTAATCTAAGTTTGAAAAGCTCACTGACTTCCCTAATCAAATTTGGAAAGTTCACTAACTTTCCTAATCTCAATTTGGAAAGTCCATTGATTTGACTTTCCATAATCATGTTGTTTGGAAAGAACTATCCTTTCTCATGCATGTCCATCCTGTATTCTTGAATATACAATACATAGTATAAGTGTGTACTAATTCCATACAACTCTATATTTTTAGGTGCAGGCACAATTGGACGCTAGAGTTTAAAGGATGACATTGCAACTATCCCAACGTGGAGCTTTCTTTCGGACATTGTAGGCCCCCATCCCTTCGAGTCTGTCTACTGTTATTATATAGCTCAGATGTAGGCTTTAGCTAGTGGAGCATATTCCACTACTGTTTCATTTCCTATTTCATTTCTGACTTTGTATTGGTGCCATTTTGGAAAGTACACATTTAATGAAACTATGAACTATTTCTTTTATTTGATGATCTTAATGTTAGATTGTTGGTGGTGAACAATTATACATGTAATAGAATGTTTAGTAAGCATGTTAGGAAACAAAAAAATTCAAATTTTCCCCTAAAGTTAATCTAGATGAAGTAAGAATGACATATGTAGGCTTGTCTGCGACCTCTGAGAGGTCAACGACGCCGATCTCGTCGGGGTCTAGACTTGTGTCGTGACAATAACATCATAATCATCTTACTTCCCAAAATATTCCTTCATGGCCTCTTTCAAAATAAAAAAGTAACTTCACATTCATACAATTCAAGTAAACACGACGAACAAAGGTGGACCATAACACTCAAGAGCATTTCATAAGTAAAGCTAAAAAACATAACCTACTTACCCTTTATCTAAGCTTCCATCACATGTAATATTTCATTCAACATTTCATCATAATATAGACCTTAGAGAAGTATCTAAAAAAAATATCAACAAAAGTAAACCATAGCTCAAACACTACAAAATCATGCTTATTCAACCCGTTCCTTAAGCAAAAAATTGATTAAAAACTTTAACCTGATTTCTTTGAAAAACTATTAGAAAGGACTTCTTAAATGGAAGAGAGTGAAGGTTGAATACCATACTCAAATTAAAAAGAAAAAATATTGATTTTTTATGAAGAAAGTTCAATACACAGACTTCCTAGTTCTTCCTTGAATTCTAGCTTCTATGGGGTTCGAGAGAGTCTTTCAAGAGAGGGGGGTTTTGGGTTTTAGCAAATAAAGTCTAAAATTAGGTCTTAGGGTTTAGAACATCATAATATACCTAAAAACCCCTAAAATAAACATTCTTGGTTCATAAAAGACTAGGGGTGAATTTACCAAATACCCCCAACACTTTAAAGAAAAATTAGCGTATCACAATACCATCGACGCACCCTTCATAGGCGGATCGTTTGTCAATCAATGACCCATTGTTAGGGATCCGTCGATTTGGACTTAGCCACCGTCGTGTGAAGGATTTCCTATACTTGTAGTTTAGTTGACGCCCAAGGTCAACAGATCATTAGTTGACAAACAGACAATCCGTTGTGCCCATCATTTGTCACTATTTGGTAGCATCCTGCTAAAGAGATGTGGTCCTCTTCTAGGGCCCCTCATGGGTCCTAGGTGGGGTCGTACCTAGAAATTAAACCCATTAACATAGTCATATTGATCTTATGAACATCCCACACCAATTTCAAACAAAACAAACACGTAAAACTCACTAAAATAAATCAAGACACATGAAAACTTTCTACGCCACACCTTCTAAACGGCATTGAGGTTGTTAGACGTTTAACCTCCAAACTGTTCCAAACTTGACAAAATACCTAAGTAAATCAACTTTACTCATTTTAACACAAAAATAACTCATGAAAAGTTTACGAGGCTCTTCTTCACCTTAGTTCATTTTATAGTGTTACAGTATGACCATTTGTTTCCATTCTAAATGTGTCCTTTTAGATATTAGGAACCATCCCTATCAATTTGAGCCCTACTAACTACTAAAAACCTCACAAAACCTACAAAGGCACGGTAGCATGTCTCATGATCGACTTTCAGATGACATTTGAACGCTCTTGGATGTTTCATCCCTAAACTCTCTCAAACTGTATATACTATCTCTCAACACTATATTTTACAATTTTAGTACCTCATAAGTTCATGGAACCACATGCTAGGATCTATTTAGACCAAAGTCATTTTTTGGTCCTTAAAATATCCCTTATTTGGGAGCCATTCGTCCTCGAATGATACCTTGCTAAACACTTCTTTAAAGGTCCTACTCAAGACTACAAGCCGCTTGTATGTGAATCATACCTAAATAGACAAACTCAAATCAAGGAAAATATTCTATTTTATGCTAAACATAACAACATCAAGACCTCATACAAAGCTCCTTCTCCCCCACATAGGAATACGTTACACATGTATTTTTAACATCAATTTCTTATAATTAAAAAAGAACCTCAAAATAAAAATGGCAAACTAATAATAAGAAATTCTAAATATATTAATAAATCTATAAAGAAGAACATACCAGAAAGTGATATGAGAAAATCACTCTTGGTATTGAGAGAAAAAATCCTAGTCTTGGATTTAGAAACACCTTCAACACTATTCATAGCAATTTTCTTGCCTTCCCTCACATTAGCCTTTGACTTTGGGTAATCCCTCATCATGTGGCAACTCTTACCACACTCATATCAACCATATCTACTCGCCAAACACCTACCCTAATTTTTCTTAACTTGTCACGACCCAATTTCTCGAGCCATGAAAGTACCTACTATAACCCATCAGTAGGTAAGCCAAACCACAACCCAGAACCACACATACAAGGTGTGAGGGTAGAAACTAAACAAGACTAAGAAAAATTACTATAACAACATAAGCAAACCAAAACATAAATAAAATAAAGGATCCCTCACAAAACCTGGAAGTCACTAATACAGAGCTACCAACAAAACGAGTACAAGTCCCAACAGTGGACCACCGAAACTAGACTGTCTCGAAAAGTAAAAGACAAATCTTTATATAAACAGATGGAGACTGAAATAGTACAAAACGCTGTGTGCTCACCCCTGTCTACAGACCAGAAATTCTCCAAACTCGATCAACGCTGACTACCGGTGCTCGGACCTGCATCAAGAGGAATAATCCTTCTTCCCATGATGTTAACGGTTAGACACCTTTTCATCCTCATACTTAGAAGCACTTGAATGACATTGTCAGAAATTTTTTTGTCAATTCATAGAATGGTCATGTCCATTGGACCCCTCCTTGTCCATCCTAATCCTCTTTTTATCCTTCTTAATTGTAGACACATCTATTTGTTGAGCAAACACCATGAGTAGGGAGATATCCATGTCATCAACAAGCATTGTCGTACGACACTCTTCTTCTACTAGATCGGACACCCTCGTCATGAACCTATTCATCAATTCGCTAAGGTTTGCTACTTATCATAAAGCATACATAGATAAAAGAGTGAACTTAAAATAATAATCCTTAACACTCATATACCCTTGCTTAAGACTTATGAAATCCCCCAACATAGCCTCCCTCAATTCCCTAGGAAAGAACATATCAAGGAAAGCCGACTTAAAAGCCTCCTATTCGATAGAACCCGCTCCTATAGGTCTACTATCTTTCTATTTCTCATAGAAAAGTTCGTAAACCTCTTTCAATTGATAGGCATCCAATTTCGCCTTTTCAGTGGTAGACACTCCCTTTAATGCTAGACCCTTATATACACCATAGATAAAGACATTTAGATCCTTACCAACTTTGGAGCCAAAGAAATCCGGTGGATTCATTCTCAAGAACTCCCTTACTTTAGTAGCACTCATTCCTCCTATACGATTAGTAGGATCCACCTCTCCTTTATTATATTAAGTTGTTAGGTCTTGAGCAAAAAAATTCATAGAAGCCCTAAATTCCTCAAACATAGAATTCCCTATTGGAGTTTCATTAGGAACATAAGAAGGAACTTTGTCTTGAACTTGTGGAGGAACTTGTCTTTTGACTTGGGAAGGAATATCTTGGTCCCCACTTCCATCTCCTTTCCTTATAGCATTATCCCTATTGTTAGCCATAACCTACAAAATCATATGCAAACATTAGAAAAATCCTACTAAAGCCAAACTTTATGGAGCTATTTGAATAATTAAGAAGTGGAACTTTCCTAAGCATCCCGTAGCCTCCTACTCATAGGTGTGTCGCAACTCACACCGATGAATAACACTCTACTAGATGTGGTTTTTGAGACATGTTAAGACCATTTCATAATTGTATGCTCTGATACCCAATTTGTCACCACCCGCATGTACACCCTATAAGTTAGGGTATTATTGGGTCAGAACTTGGTGTACTAGACCTCTTGGAGGTCTTTTACAAGACCTTAGACATCATTCATTGCATAGATACAAGTAGTGCGGAATTAATACATTTTCTTCAAAAATATAATTTAGAAGACATATCATAAAACTTCGAACACATGTCTCAAAACAATTAATCACAAAATGAATAACAACAGTCTTGGGTCACAACCCATAAAAGTCTTTGTAATGAATAACATAAAGACAACATTGTTGTGGTATCCTCAGATGCTATGAGGACTCAAAAAAACCTTTTCTTCTATGAAACCTTAGAAACTCAACTCTTCAAAGAAAATCAATCTTTTCAAGACCCTACATGTACAAAATGTAGGCAATATGTGTTAGTATGATCTGTACTAAGTATGGAAACTATCATACCAAACATAAGATATATCCAAGTGTTAGTCAACAATAGACATAAGCGTAACATGAATATCATAAGAATATTAAAGCACCATACAACATATAAGATTTCATATTTTATTCATTTTTCTTTCTTACTATTATGAAGTATCTCAGAAGCCACCTCGAAGTATACTTGTGCATGTTTAAGATAACATCCCATAATACTATCAAAGCCAAGTACCTCTCTTTTGTAATAATTTATCATAGTTCACTTTCATAATTAAGACCTAAATTAATCATAATATATTAGTATTATGCCACTAGGACATCTCAACATACACTTGTCCAATGCATGTGAGGTTTACCTTAATACCTCACACTCTAAGCATATCATGAAGTCATCCTAACTTGTTTCATGTCATGTTAGGAGTAATCTAATAGACCTACTTCATATTGACAAGGAACTATCATCTTAAGTCAATCATGTCATGGAATGCAACCCTAGTCACTATCAAGCTAAACATACATCATGTAGGGGTCATGTATTAGGTAGTTTCAAGTTATACTTGTGCAATGTATAGATGTCAATCCATACTACCATCCATACTAAGTGCTTCTCTAGACTAACCTACTAAAATCTAACTTATCTTGTAACCTTTTCTATGAAGATCAATATACCACCATAATAGACATACTACCACGGAAAGCATCTCATCATGCTATACAAGCTAACTAAGGAACGATACAACCAACTTAACAACCATGCAACGGAACATGTAGATACAACTGACCTTAGGGGAGCATGAATCCTAAACCCTATGTTATCGTGATAAACTAATCTCAATATATTCCATCAACTACACCTTACATACAAATCAAGGTACTATGAATTGCACCTTACATGCCAGACAAGTTGTCATTAAGAAACTCTACGCCTTTCTCCTAAAACATCCATAATATCATTTTGGCCTAACCAATTAAATCTTACATTATCAAGTATCCTTACAACACATGACCATGCATATCATTGGAGACCTTGTTTCCTCCATCCAAAGGAAACATGAGAACAACCATTATGAATATACCATGAAGTTCATCACTTCATTATACCGTGAGTATTTACTAAAGCCTCCTTGAGATTCATACTCCGAAGATACATCTAATACCTACCATGTAAACCTATCATAAGATCCACCATCTAAATCTATCATGAGATTGACATTTTAAGCTATCATGCCCTTGGTGTTAACTCACCAAGTCTACTACACAATAAGTGACCATATAACTCATCTTCAAGATAATCATTATCTACCATGTATTGATTCAGTTTAGGTTCTTAAGTCAATCTAAAGTTAATTTAGCTGAGAACTTGCTTCTCCTAATAATGTTCATGTTAAGGTATGGAGACAAAGGAAAAGATCTCACAATCATGATCATCATGACCTTACACAAAAATACTTAGAATCTATGGTATAAAAGCCATAAATTATTATTTCCTTTAATTTATTATGATCTATGTTCAATTACCTTCTTACATCATTCAATTGGATCATTAGAAGGCAATTCTAATTATCTATGATCACATAGGAACGTTCACTTTCATCTTTAGAAGTCAAGACCAACCTATATCAATTAAGCCTAATTAAATTCATATCAAGGTGATTCAATCATGATCAAATAGTATAAAATATAATTGAATAAAGAAGATCGACATAAAACCTTCATCTAGACTCTAATGGTCTAAAATCACCATGATCACCTTCAAGTTCAATTTCCACAAGTCACTTTTAGTTCACCATGTAAACGGTAAATAATCATCATGTAAGCATAATTGAATGCTACCCACTATATTGGGATCACAATCAAGCCTTACCCACAATGCAATCACAACCCATTATGGATTGGAGTTCTTTGGATTCACAATTGAAGGGAAACTAGGGGGACTTCATGGATGGAAGAATACATGAATGAATAAGCTTCAAACACTTTAGATTAAAGACTTAATTCTATCTTAAATCCATGAATTAATCTTCCTAAGCTGTGGCCCCCAATTCTTCTTCTACTTCAATGGTGTTCTTAACAGTTCTATTGAGAGAGGGAAGTTTTGATTTTTATTCTGGAGTCTAAGACGGTCTTTTATTGTTTAAATAGTACTAAAATGCCCAAAATCAACTAATTTAACAAACCATGAATTTATTTAGACGTGGGCTGAATTTTACAATTCACTCTACTTTACAGTAAGTTGTGCGAAAGTTGCAGATTCCATCGACGGTCGCCACCTACTTGACGTTCACCAGATGATGGACCATGCTGGCAAGCGGTCGTTCCGGTCACATAATGCTTCTTTGGGGATTAATATCAAGATACTAAGTCTCAACCAATTCCCCTATCGATGGGGAATATATTGACTTACGGTCCATTGGTACTCGTGGGTTTGGACTTGTTTTGATAGTTTTTTCAAGTTGGGTCCCTCTTCATGGACCCTTAGATGGGTCCGTCAAGTGTCGTGACCGGACGTTTCCCTTCTGTGTATGCCTGTATAGATTTTAGGAACCCTCCCTATCAATTTTATCCCCAAACAAAACTACAACCCTTACAAAACATACTAAAGAACTCTAGCACATCTCAAGGCGGACTTTCAAACGTTATTAGACGTTCTTGGATGTTTCACCACCAAACTCTCTCAAACTCTATATCGTGAATCTAGACACTATATTTTACCCTTTTAGGACCTCATAAGCTCATTAAACCACATTGTAGTCTCTATTTAGACCTATTTTTTTAAGGTCCTTACTATACACACTAAATTTTGTAGATTGAACAAGTTGTTGATTGCCTTGGAGCTTGTATTATAGTATCGATCTGAGCTGCCTTGGAGATTTACTATGATATATTTATCACAATTATATGATAATATAATCAAATCAAACTGACATTTTTAAAAAGTTAAATCTAGAAAGAGTCATATTAATGGAAGTATAGCGTAGTATAATGTACATTGTACGACTCTCTGGAAACTACACACACTAATCGCTGTATATCACAATTTAATAGTCATACACGATACATCCATACAAGTAAAAACATTATGTAAAAAAGAAAACCATAAAATAAAAAAATGTTGTATCAAGCACCGTAGAAATTGACATATTAGTACCAAGCAAACTGTAATAGAACAAAGGAAAATACAATGCAAAATCCAATACAGGTAAAGCTTATAGCAACGCGCCATGAACAAATATTACAACTCTATCTCAGAAAGTTGATCTACAACTTCACTACAATAGTGAATCTTTATACATTGCAATTTCACCGTTACTTCACAAAAAATTCATTATTTTCCAATCACATTCAGAACAAAAAAAAGTGCAGCATACCTTGAGGAGGTGACAAAGTTAGAAGACAGAGATACAAAAGACGAAGTGAAACATGAAGAAGGTGATGCTTCAGAGAAATTGTTGGTGCTTCATATCAATTTTTTGTGTCAATTCTCAAATGTCCACTTCAGATGAGGACGCTGAAAGAGAGACCGAGCCCTTTTAAAATTTGAGGATTTTTTTGAATGAATTGGATTTGTTATAGCTATTCATAATGTTTGGATGTTTTAGAATAAAAAAGTATTTTTTTTCAATGAAATGCTCTATTACATAATTATGTGATTTTAGGGTTAAATTTTACCTATTATAGGTCAATTGTCGGTAATAACTCATTATAAAACATTATTTAGTGGCAATTATATTATTGCCACTATATAATTGCCCATAAAAGTAATTTTTGTGGCAGTGGGTTTTGGAATTAATGACTTAGTTGGGGTTGTTAATGACTTAAAAAGTTTATATAGGTGTATAAATTCCATAGGAAACAACCCCAACTTAAATCTACTTAAAAAGGAATTTACTAAACAACCCTCACTAGGCAGCCCACTCCTAGGAACCACGACATGACCTCACAAGCCGTGGTAAATACCAAGATCTTTGGTCATGCCCGTGGTCCTTGGAAAGTGACTAACTCTTAGAGTCTTGAACTTTATAATTCTAAGGCATCTTCTCGAGCCTTCCCGCGAACCATGGTCAAGAACACTGGTTGTGAAGTAGCTCGTGAAGTTGATCCACTCCAAGGCAAACCTAAGGCGGATACAAACTTATCATCATGTAAGAAACCACAAGCCATGGTCCACAAGATTAGCCATGGTGGTGGTCGTGGACTTGAGGCAGTTTGTTCCAAGCATGGGGAACCCTTGACGTTTGTATTTTTCCTTGCACATTTTCCTTGGCACATCCCTTTTAGACTTGAATCTTGTATTCCTCAACTCAACCCTAGATGTTATACTAAGCTACCGTAAGTGATTTTACGATTCTAACCCTTTCTTCAATCTTTTAAACCTTCACGTAAAGCTCATGTTTAGTCTACTAGTTTCCGGGATATTACAATATCTCCCCTTGGGTTCATTTGTCCTCGGATAACATTTCTACCCACTTCTTAAAATAAAAGAATATAGACTAGCAACCCATTATGCATGCAACATATCTACACGCATACAACAAGAGAGGTTAACTTCAATTCCAAACTAAACATACTCAATGCAACACAAGGAATTGAGAACTACATTAGACAACCTATTTATTCATGAAATTTTCATAAAAAGGAGGAACTACCATCTCCTAGTCATAACATGCTCAACATACTCTCATGGAGCCTATATGCAAATTTACTATAAAAAAATATTCATTTAGGATCTGTTTGGTATGAAGGCAAACATTTTACGGAAAATATTTTCCAATTTTCTCATGTTTGGTTGGGTTAAATATTTTGGAAATTTATTCCTAATCAATTCATTATCCTCAAATTTGAGGAAATGACTTCCCTTAAAAACTTAAGAAAAACATTTTCTAAAACTCTCTTGGAACTTCAAATTGCAATTTCTTTTTGTTAAAAAAATCACTTTATTTTTATCTCTTACCTCAAACCAACCCCCCAAATACCGCACCCGCTCTCCTCCCCCCAAGAAAAAATATTAATATTTTAAAGCTTGTGTTTCTAGAATGATGTAATTCAATTGTTTCACCCCTATCCTCAGCCTACTACTGACATCCCCTCAAAAGAAATAGTAAATGTTTTCCTTAAAAGATATTTCTAATTTCTATTTTTTATTTTTATATCCCACCCTACCCTCTTCCCCATCATCCTCCCAGACGATTAAAAAATATAAAATTTAATTTTGTTTTTAAAATGTTATCCACTTCAAAATCTTACTTTTTTACCCAAATCCTTGACGGTAATGATTTGGAAAATGATAAGATGAACTAGAGCCTTGGTGTATGGGTTAGTGTGACCTTATGTGGGTATGTGAACTGTCTTAGAACATAAATGGATCAAGGTGGAAGCCTAGGGTGCATGCTAGGACCAAAACTAGAAAGATGGGGTCGTGGAAACCTTGTTACGTCATGGAGCATTTTTGCGATGGGCTTCTTGATTGACTAAATGGAAGGGAGAGTGTCCCTTATTCCTTTTTGATTGCCTAATGAATTGACCTCCTAGCCTTAGTTCGGGAACAATGGGCGAGCTTAAAGGTAGCTCGCCAACCTGGTTGTCATGTCTCCCTAATGAAACCATCCATCGCCCAATAACCAGCCTTTAAGTGAGCTCATTGGAACAAAGAGCGAGCCAAGGGTGAACTTGGCGAGTCACTTAGTACACTTTGCACACCCACGGTTCCAAACAAAGATATTAGACAGGCATGGGGCAGACTTTTTAGTTACAATTTGTAGGTTCAACTTAAAATGATGAAATCTATTAGATCAAAATGAATTATGTGGGCCATTACCTATCAAATTAAATGTCTCTAAGTCTTGTTTCGAATGATACCGAGTTTGCCAATTCTTATCTCGGGGTAAAATGTTATGCCCGAAATAGTGAAGCACTGCCAATAAGTAGTCTTTCCAATACTTGAACCAAAACTTTCCAATACTGAGTTTGGCGAGCCGAGGGATGTCAAAGGGTGGTAGACAGCGCGGGGAAGGTGAGTTTTTAAATTTCAAGTTGGGTTCTTTAAGTAGTATTTCCAATACTTGATTCAAGACTTTTCCATTATTTTTCTAACAAGTACTGATACTTTTTATGAGCTAAATCCTCTAATTTAAGTCACTCTTATTAGAATAAAAAGAAATACATCTCTTCTCAAATATTTATCTAACTAGAACTCCTCTATTAGAGAAGAAGAAGAGAAATATTGGATCTAGTGTTTGACGATTTAAAGGTCGTTCTTCCACCAATTGCTTGGTCATTGTTAATAAAGGTAAGGTGATCCTTAATCTTGGGTTATCTATCACCCTAGAGTCAATTTCAAAACAGTTTTCAAGGTTTTCAAAGTTACTCAAAACCCCAAAGTTCATTTGATTTCATAGGTTCTTCATCAATGGTTTTTAATGTATAAACTATGATTATATTGCTGTTTTAAAATTAAATATTCCTTGAACTTATGATTTCTCTAAATTCAAAAATTTGGCCTATGAAGTGGGTTTGATGCTTATGAATTAATATTGATGGAATATGCTTAGAAAGAGTTTTATTATTGATATGTTAGTGTCAATGCCTATTTATGGTCAATTGTTGTAGAATTAAGGAATGGTAATTATTGCTTTCAAAAAGGGCAAGTTCTGACCTAATCTTAATGTAAGTAGATCTGTTTTTGAATTGTTGATCCACTTGAAAGACGGAGGTGCCAACTTATTATGTATATTGTGGTTGATAGTGTGTTCTCTCTTAATACGAATGAATGTTGATAATGAACTGTGATTGGGTTCTATATTTAATGTGGTCTCTTGACTTGGAATTCTTTTTCATCCTTCTCTTGAGTAATGAACGTATCTTGACTTAACTATCTAAATGAACACATCTATGTAGACCTTAGGTTTAAATCCTCTTTGTGAATGAATTTCTTGAGTTAGTAGACCTAATGTTTGTAGACTTCTACAAATGACTAATGAGGTATTTTAAACCATGTCTTGAACCGGTAGACCTTCCTTTGGTGTCTCTACATGATAAGTCTAGAAACCTAAGTTAATGAAAAGCCTTGAAGTGGTAGTTTTATTTGTGCTAACCTTTTTCTTGTGTGAAATGATGAATTAAGAGACATAGACATAAAAAATGTTAGCCCTATATGAGGAAGTCAATGAGCTATCCTTAATATACCTTGAATGTGTTGTAGCACTTCTTGTGTATAGTATTTACGATCGGTAGGCCTAATATTAGTTGATCTCTCAAGTAAAATAATGTAATGAAACTACTCTATGGGAAGAAAGTCTAAGAAATAAGTTGATATGATTAAGATGGTGTATCTTATTAATGTAGTCGCTAGAGTCTAATGAACATCTTTGGATATCAACTAAACTATGTGCCAACATAGGATGTGCAATAGTTCTACCCTTGGCAAGTCGAACACCTCTTTCCTGTTTGGGGAAGTCACTAGATTCAATTTTTAAGCTTGCATGGTCTATGATGTTTAATTCCTATTTCCATCATATGGGATGTGAAATCTAGTTACTTGATAGGTTCTACGATTTCTAGGTAGTTGTATAGGATAGTATCTACACATGGCACGAGTAGGCTTTGAAGGTGGTATAGTGACTTCCTTACGTCCTAATGAGTAATGTGTGAAAGTCCTCTAAATGCATAAATGTGTCTTAAATAAATGAAATGGAGAATGCTGCCTCCAAAATTCTATAATAAAAAGATGCATAATATAATAGATTTGTATAATGAATGACTATCTTATTATGCTTGATGAATATGAGTATGAATTGTCTATGACAAATTCAAAGGAATACTTGGCGTTAATAGTAGGATGGGAGGATACTTGCACATTTAATATGTAGGACTTTGGTGTTACGTTATGTTATGGTACACATGTAATAATCTTGGATTTTACCTAATATTCATATCTCTTATGTGTGGCTCATTGTGAAGAAAGGGAAAGGTTGTATAATGAGTTCACCTTTAATTACCTTAGGGTGATGATTTTGTGTGGATAGTGGTATGGGACACTATCCAAGTATTGCACCGAAGTTTTACCTAATGGTCACGTTAAGTTGAGGGGGAAAAGGTAATAAGAATGTGTGTCACATCCCAAGCCTATATCCTAGGCGTGGCCGACACATGAGAACGATTTCTGGTCCATGCAAATCCTTGGTGTGGCTTTCTTTACTCAGTTAAAGATTTAACAAACGAAGAATAACATAAGGAAAATAACTTTAAAGTATTAATTTATCCACAACAACAAAGTAAGTCTTAAACATATAAAACATAAATGAATAAGAATAAAGAACTAATGTTATCTTTTTGTGAAGCCTCAAAAAATAAAGATAGATGTTAGGGCAGGGCCCCAAATCATCCTAACAACTTAAATCTATGCAAAACAATGATAAAAAGATGACTGCAGGGATGAAAGGAGGCTCACCAACTGCCTCGAAGGTGCTCATTAGATCAACAGTACGCCGGATAGTTATTCTAGTTTCCTACATATGCATCATAAGACCATGCTTACCTACTGGCATCAATAGATTGAATGTGCAAGTATGCGAGTTTGAGTGCTAAAACAACTTAAGCTTAAAAATAATAAGAAGGAACACTTACCTTGACTACTCAACTTATGAATAACTTAATTCAATAGGACAAACTCATTTAAGTACAGATCAATTAAAAAGTGAGTGCAACAGAAAGAAAAACAATTTGAAAACATGTCATAAACTTTTAATATATGATAGAATACATTTAACCCTAGGGTGTATGTAAAGATACAAATAAATTTATGTGTATATATAATTATATTTTACTTTGGTGGGAATTTCTCTAACCAAAAACCCTTACATAAGAGCTATAATGATAATATAACGATCTAGCTAATTCTCCAAGCGAATCCTACACCTAGAAAAATGTATAACACCTGAATTTCCTAATGGATCCACTATTCTTCTGTGAAAAAGTTTCATATTTCTACACATGGTGGCTGCATAGTTTTGTGGAGATGGGAGTTATCCCAACTCATGCTTGTCCCCAAATTTGTGCTAAATAATACTCCCATAATATTCTTCCTCTTATTATTCTAAAACATAATTCATCTATGATTTGAGATTAGTTCTCAAAAACATAGCTTAAACCCTATCTTAGATATCACATTTTCCTTTCTTTCTTCATTTTAGAATGTTATTACTCTTTTATGAAAACTAGCCTGAAGGCTCTTTGGAAATCTCAGCTTCAGTTCTTATTTAAATGTGAAAACATATTATATCTCTTTGGGAATACTTATTCGCCGTATACTTTTGAAGAAATGAATATCAAATTTACTCCTTAATCTTTGATCTTTACTTAGCTTAAAACTTGAGTCTTAAAAAAAGTTAAAACATTGTTAAAGACACTTCTGAACTCTTAACAACTTTGCTTTGACTTTCTTCTTAACGTCTATACTTGAATCTTAATCTCTTTGACTTTGATATTAACTTCTCTTGAATTGGATTCTAGATCCTAGGTTCATGATCTCCCATTTATATATGATTTCATGATGTTTAGATGTACCTTAGAGTGTTGGAATCCACAAAGAAACGTGGGTACATTACATAGAAAGTAGTCAAATAAAGTAGGTGTGGGGGGGAAGAATGGGAAGAACTCGCATTCCTGATGCTCTGAAAGACACTGGGCGCCAACCCTCAATGTTCAGAAAACTTTCTATGGCGCTCTAGCTGGCGCAACGTGCCAAAGGTAAAAGATCAAAAGACCTTTGTAGAGCTCTGGCAGGCGCAGTGCCTAAACTATTTCATAGAAAAGATCAAACATTTCTCCTTATTTTTTCATCTCTAAGCCCTATAAAATTTCATGTTTATTTTCCCAAGCACATAGGATCATTACTACCATAAATACCCAAGATATTTAACTCAAAAAAATAACTCAGAAATAGGAATATAATATACGATAGAAATCCAATAACTTAATCAACAGGAGTTCAACACGGTTCTTTAAGAACATAACTTGTATAATTCATCCAACTTGAAATTACTGTGTTGAAAAAAGTTTGGTATGTTGGTGAACTGACCTAACATTTGAAGATCTCACGTACCTTTATAGGGATCATCACCGCTGAAATCCACTCGCTAATCTTGACATTCTCAATGAATTCATGTCTATTTATCATTTTCCTTCTTCTTTTCTCTCTTCTCAAAGCCCTAACATAAAGTTTAATATCCAATATGAACTAAACATAAGTTTTACCCCAATAAACACCTACAAACGAAAAAGGAAATTAATTAGTCAAAAGACTAGTTTGCCATTCATTAAATCCGGATTGGTTATTTTCCCACTTTAATGTCCCAACTTTCGATAGCCATATCTCACTCATACGATATCGAAATTGGGCAAACTTAGCAGCTTTGGAATTTCTAGCCAAGGAATTTCCAACCATATCAAGACCTACCTCTAACTCATCCTGACCTAGAAGTTATGGTTTTTTGAACATATTAATACTCACTTTCTTAATTCAGAAATTTTTTCTAGATTTTTCCTTTCATTTCAAAATATGAATATTTTTAATTTTTTAGCTTATTTTTATCCATTTAAATTGTGAGGTTTTACTATATCCCTATTGGAAACATTCATCCTCAAATTATATTTCTTTCCCTACGCTAAGGATAGTAACATAACGTTTAACACTCAACAAACAAATGCAAGTAACGACGTGGTTACTCATTGTTTATAAAGTACTTGAAGAGAATTAGTAACTTGATGTGCATTTTCTCCGGTTTCAAAGAGAAGTGGACATATCTTTCTAATATCTTCCTTTGCTTCAAACTAGCATCTTGAAAAAATTAGTTCCTCCAAAGGATCTTACTTGATGCAACCATTTTTATTCTCGACTAGCAAACTATCTAATCTAAAATCTGAATCGGAATCTATTCATATGATAACCCCTCCTTAATCCCCCACATTTTAACTAAGTATGATAACTAAAGAACCGCCCATTATTTTCTTCAATATAAACATGTGAAACATTGGATGAACTGCTACCAACTTTTGTGGTATATCTAACTCATAAACTACATTGTCAACTCTTTTGGCTATGCAATAAGGTCCAATATACCAGGGACTATGTTTCACCTTCTTACCACACCTCATAAAACCTTTCACGGGTGAAAACTTTAAGCACACCCAAGAATCCCATTCAAACTCCAACAGCGTTCTCCTAATAACTGTCTAGGAATTTTGACTATATGCCTTTTTCAATCTTTTGTAAATCACGTTCATCTTCTCAATATCTTGGGAACTAGATCTTTACTTATCAATCGTGCATCACAAACATCGGACAACCCAATAGTAGATCAACATCATCTCCCATAAAGGGCTTCATATGTAGCCATTTGGATTCCCAAATGATAATTATTGTTGTAAGCAAACTCAATTAAATGTAGGTGATCATACCATCTCCCCTTAAAATCAATCACACAATACCTCAACATATCTTCTAAGGTCTTCATAGTATGGTACGCTTTCCCGTCCATCGGAGAAAGAAAAGAATTTATTAAGTTCACCTTTGAATCCAATCCCTTTTGGAAAAAATTCTACAATTATGCATTGAATTGTGCACCCCTATATGAAATGATCGAAACTAGGACACCATGAAGTCTCACCACTTCCTGAATATATAACTTTGCATAATCATTTGCTGAATGATTGGTCTTTACTTGCAAGAAGTGTGCTTATTTTTTCATTCTATCGACAATAACCCAAGTTGAATCATGTTGTATGTGAGCCCTTGGTAACCTTGTGATTAAGTCTATATTAATCATCTCCAACTTCCATTCTAGAGGTTATATATTTTTATCCTAACCTCTAGGACTTTGGTGCTCTACTTTAACTTGTTGGAAGTTTAGGCACTTTGAAACAAATTTTGCAATGACTATTTTCATACCATTCCACAAATATATTTCTCTTAAATCGCGCTACATCTTTGTGGAACTTGGATGAATGGAATATCTAGAGCTATGATCTTCCTCTGTGATCCTCTCTTGAAGTACATCCACTATAGGTGGACACAATCTACCTTGATACCTTAACAAATTGTCTCCACCTTGTTTAAAGCTCATACTCTTTTCTTATGAACAATTGCCTTCAATTCAAATAAAATGAGATCTTGGCCTTTCTTATCCTTCATTCCTTAAAGTAATTATGACCCAGCTTCTTGGGTCTGGTAGAGAATTCTTATGTAATAATCTTAGAGTAGATCTAACCACCTCATTTGTGTGAGATTAAGTTATCTCTAAGTAAATACATATTGTAGCCTTTTGTGATCAGTAAAGATATCCACGTGAACATCATACAAATAGTGACACAATATGTTCAAGGAGAAAACTACAATAGCCAACTCTGAGTCATCAATAGGGTAATTCTTTTCATGAACATTAAACTGTGTGGAAGCATAAGTTATGGTTTTTCCATTTTGGATTAACACACAACTCAAACATACTATAGATGCATCAGAATACACCACAAAACCTGAGTTCATTCTGGCAAGGACAAGACTAGGGAAGTAGTCAGCATCATTTTCAAATCCTGGAAACTTTTCTCACTAGCTTGAGATGTTGAAAATTCATTGTTTTCTAAGTCAACATGGTCAAAGGAGATGAGATACATCAAAACCCCTCAATAAACCTTCTATAGTAGCCCGCCAAACCCAAGAAACTCCTTATATGTGTCAGAGAATTGGGTCTAGGCTAACTTTGAACAGATTATATATTTTGGTATAGACTATAATCCCATCATGGGAAATTATGTGTCCGAATAATGCCATAAAATTAATCCAAAACTCACATTTTGAGAACTTAGTATATAACTTCATATTTTTGAAAGACAAAAAGACTATATTAAGGTGACTAACATAATCTTCTTCATTCCTTCAATATTTAGTATGTCATCAATGAAGATGAGAACAAAGTTATCCATATAAGGTTTGAAGATTCTATTCATAATATCCATGAATGATGCAAGTTCATTGGTCAACTCTAATGACATGACCAAAAACTCATAATGTCTATATCTGGTTCTAAAAGTTGTCTTTGAAATGTCACATTCTCTAAATTTCAACTTGTGGGAGCATGATATTAGATCAATCTTGGGAAAACAAGAAGCACCATGAAGTTGATCGAAAAGATCATCTGTACTTGGAAGAGGATAATTTATCTTGATATTAACCATGGTTAATTGACGGTAATCTAAACACATCCTTAAGGGACCCATCCTTCTTTGTCACAAAGAAGACTGGAGCGTCCCAAGGTGAGACACTTGGTAAAATGAAGCCCTTATATAACGGATATTTTAAGTGTTCTTAAAACTCTTTAAGATCTTTAGGTGTCATTCTATATGGAGGGATAGAGATACAACGAGTATTTGAAAGTAAATCTATACAAAAGTCTATATCTCTCTCATGAAAGACTCCTAGAAGATCATCTCGAAAGACTTGTAGGAACACTTTTTTTGACATCTTGACACCACACCTTAGAATATATAGTTCTATTAAAATGCAACTGGCGTACTTGACCTTTCGGAGGTCTTATACAAGCTCTTTCATATCATTCATTGCATATACATAGTGAAAACCATTTGCGGAATTAAAACTTTTCACAACATTTTCATAGTCTTTGAAAAATCATTCATATAAAACTCATAAGAAATATTAAACCTCCTCACATTAAATATTAAACGCAAGAATGCATGGGACACGACCCATACACAATAGAAATATAGTACTACTATGTCTATTACAGTACTTCAATAAAAGAAATAAAAAGACATCTATTCTCTCGATTCAAATGAGGAGATACTTCAAGTTTACTTGAATAATTCTATGATCAAAGTCTTGCTTCCCAATGATCCTCACTTACCAACCGCTATAGATATAGATAAAAACATGGAAATAGTACAACCACATGTACTAAGCATGAAATAATGTGTAAAAATCATGAAAAGGGACATTTATTGGAAATATGTATCTTATGATTTAAATACCATAATTTAATCATAATAAATATATTTAACACCTTAGAAAAACATAAGAAATCCCTCAATCAATTTATCACATTTTTAGGAGCAACATTACAGTGAACTAGTTCATTTTATAGTTAACTTCCTTATTGTTAAAGTGAAGTGATTCTAGTTCATATACAACACTTTGAGTATGTAATTTTCTCATTAAAAGTTATCCTAAGACTCACTGAAGCAATAAAAAGAAAGACCGCCCAAAGCCCCTCTCTACGAATACCTAAATGATCCCCAAGAATACTTATAATGAGATATACACATTTACAAGACACCCAAACACATAACGTGTATAATATGACAATCTCCGTACAAACGCAATAAAAAATATTACTTATGTACTCCTAGAAGAGAACGCCCATACACTCTCTTTAAGGTTACCTAAATAATAGCAAAGAAGGCGGGGACCTGGGGCCTTCGCAAAATCAACAGTCTCACCGCGAACTAGACAAGTACCTATATGTAAACTCTCAGGCCCTAACCCGAAATTCATACTTCATTCATCATAGTTCAAGGCCCGTAGGAATGGTTTTCTCCTTCTCCAATGGTCAGGAATTGTTTTCCGCTCTGGTCCTTACGGATTTTTTTAGATTAAGACTTACTAACTTTAGATAATGCCCAAAGTATCAACCAACTTTTCTAACTAGAGTAATTCTCAAGATTTCCCTAGACAATACATGAAGAGGTCATCCCTTATGCCCCTTCAAACTTTAACTAGGGAATCATTAAGGTAATCTAGATTAGGTACTCATTCATTTTAATGCTTTCTAACGTAATTCATTAATTCATTAGTTAATTAATAAGCATTCATCACATAGAGGAAATTCAAGAAATGGTCTTGGATAAGACCTAGGGACTCTCACCAACATCTTCGAAGGCTATTATGCATTGTCTAGATAGTGTCCCATACAACTACCTAAACTTCATAAAAATTCTCCAATATTAGTAGGTATCCAATATGATATGAATTGGCAATAAATGACATAGGCAATGGTAGCAAAACATATAATCTGGAGTTTTAAGCTGCTCTGATGGAGGGTGTTGTACTTGCCACTGGTAGGACTTGGACACATCCTATGTAGGCACATGGTTAGGGAATATGAAGGTCTTAGTTTGCATTCTAGCTTCATTATTTAATTATATTTACTCCCCTTACCATACTCACACGGTGTTAACGTTCGTTTTCATAGAGTATTTCACATTAAAGGTTCATAAAAATGGATTCCATATAAAGTTCATAACCCGATTATCTTTACCCTACCAAAGAGGTCCCCTAGGAATGCTTATCAATAGAGACAATATAGCTCATAATGACTCTCCTAAGAATTGGTATGATATTTTTCCAGACAACCAACCTTAAGTCCATCATTCATCACAAGAAGGATACCATTACGACTTTCAACTTCAAGTTTCATAGCCTTACCACTTAGTTTAAGGTTTCACATAAAGGAACCTCTTAATATATTGCTAGATATCATGTCATTAATGCATACAAGATTAAGAGAATTTAGCATTATAATTCAAGATATCGCATATTCACATTCATACATACATCAAGTAAGGGAGAAAAGTCTACCATGCAAGACACTCTAAGACTTCACATTATCACATATTGCATATCAGATTTCAGAAGCACATAGGCAAAACCTTCATCACCTTTAAGTCACCCAGTACACTAATATAACATCATAAATATAGACAACATAAGACTCAATACCTAATTAGGAATATTCATGCATTAACCCTAAGACTACACATACAAGAACATAATCATAGTCTAACATGATCACCTAAATAGCATCAATAGAAGAGAAAAATACATTCACATTACTTAACATGTAGGTAGATATGATCATACTTCACATAATCAACTAAAAAAAACATCATATTACTTGAAGTAGTGCCGACAAGGACATCATCATCATAATACATAAAGTAACACCGACAAGACCACTTTATACACATAACATCGCCACCATGAGTGGGACATACAAATAACATCATGATTCAAGATCTAAATTACATAAAATAAAGAGAATTAATGCAGTGTACCACCAATCCATTCTCTACACTTCAATCCTTGCCAAATTAATCCAATTCAATACCAATAGGCCCTTACCCATGGCAATGAACATCAATTCAATGCATAGATCATAATACTTAATGAATCTAGGTTAATTAAATATAGATTATAAATATAAGACAACCTATACATCAATTGAATACAATTCTTACATCATTCAATAGTTTATAGAAAACTACACTAGAATTCATAAGCATTAAGTCAAAAACAAGTAACCCATAAAGTAGTCAAAAAGTAGGGTTAATCAATTACATGGGTTCACAATTTAATTGATCTAAAATAATATAATTAAAAACAATTCAGTCAATATACAATGATTAAAAATCTTTTACGCAAGAAGCTATGGACAAATTATAAAATTGGCCAAGTTCAACTTAGAAAACTTCTTTTAATTTTTGCTCATTGATGAAAAGAGTTTCAAGGATAAACAACCACACATAAATGATGATAATACTCCATTATGATGAATAATTACCACTCAAATCTCCAATCAAAGATCTTCCTTGAGTTTTGGCTTCATTGGAGTTTTAGGGAAATTCTAGGATATTTTTCCTTTTGATTTTGAAGAATGAATTTTTCTATGCATTAAAGGATTATAAACATAAATAAAATACCCAAAATAACCTTTAGGAACTTCCCAAATCTTTATTTTTAAGTGGGGTGAATTTAAAAATTTACCCTTGCAACTTACAGTGCATATGCGCAGAACACAATCTCAAAGACAGTTGCTAAACGAGGAGACGTAAGTCCAATTACAGACCACATTGTGCTCCGTCGATTGGATCAAAGCCTTTAAAATTGGAGCTTAGATCCATAGTCTATGTATATATCAACTTCATCAACCTACGGCGCGTCGATCAAGCTGCAGTCAATCGTTTTCTATTTGTAGGTGGGACTGCCTTTTGCAGTTTTGGCTACCATCGTGGGTCCTTCCTAATGAACCCTTTGATGGTCGTTGGGGATGTTTTCCTAGATGTTTCCAACCCAAACGTTCTCTTATATGATTTTGCGACCTCCCATATAAATTTCATAAAAAAACACGTAAAACTCGCAGAAACATGCTTAGACACACAAGGTCATTTCAAGGCAAACCTTTTGGAACGTCATGGACGTTCTTAAACGTTTGACCTCCAAACTTCACGAAAATTTGTAAACTTCAAATATACACAATAATAAATCATTTAAGTAAATTATAACCTCATCAATCAAAAATATAGTAACATAATTACGCATGAGGAGCATAGGTGACTTAGTCGTCGAATATCTTAGTCGTCCATTGACGTTTTCCTTCCAATGCATCTAACGTCTTATGCACTTTCTAAATGAAACATTATAGACTATTTTAGGACATTAAAACATCTTGACAACCATGTTAGTATTTATATTCACCTAAGTAACTTTTAGTATCTTACACTTTTACTACTAGAACTAAGTGAATAAGGAATTTCTCAACACTAGAGTAATAAACTAGGACTAAGTGAAAGACACACCCCTTAGAAACAAACTTGCTTGCCTTGTGGTTTTAAATGAAGTGACACTTAGGCACTGTTGAACTTCTTCTCCATTCTAAGACTTCCTCATTTGGAAACTGAAACTTGACTACTCGAGTTCGAAAATCAATTGAGGCATAGTAGACAAGATCTCAATACATACCAACAATAATATCAAATTTTACCATGTCTAGCTCAACAAAATCATCTATGATACACTTGTGATTGACGAAAATGGTAGAATCATGATAAACTCTATATGATATAATGGATTCATCAATGGGTGTGGAAACACTCAATGGTTCACAAAGTTGCTAAAGAATAATATTAAAGTTCATGGCAACATATGCAGTTAGAAATGATTAAGTCGCTCTTGTGTCTAATAAAGCATAAAAAGGAAAGTAGAAGATTTGAATCCTACCAGTAAAAACATATAGCAAATTCTTATTAACTTAGCGATTGATGAGATCATTTAAGTTGTTTGTCCCCCCGAGAGTACCGAAAGTAGATCCCATAGGTGCATCCCTGTCTAGTGGAGCAATTATGGAGACTAGTCTTTATTGCCATCTTTACCACTTCCTTGATTGTTCTGTGGACACTCTCTCTTAAAATGCCCAGTCTTATCGTACTTTAAGCAACTAGTGGATCACTCACGACAACCATATATAAGACATAGAAGCATTACTATCTAAGTAACACATAATTCACAATTTAATTCAAAAAGAACAAATAAACATACCTTCCTTGTCCCTTCAAAGAACATTCATACTTCCATTACAAGGAATACATAACAAATTACATAAACAAGGTATATTAAAGAAGCAATTACATAATTAGAAACATTGTATTCATTCTATATGTTCATGATCTTCACAATTCACATTATCAATTTAAAGTTTTCACGAAATTGGAGAAAGGACATGGATCTAGACAAATCTCATAAGAAATCATAATTTGACCATCAATATATTCTTAAAAAGATTAATTCATCATTTTTCATCACAATGAATTCATGATTTGGTTTTGCAAAGAAGTCCCATGATATAGGGAAACCCTAGATTTGGAGCATTAGGAGAGCCTTTATTGTGAAAACCACTTTTTGTACCTTTGTTTGTCTCGTCCATCATGCCTACATTTAGAAGAATTCCCCTCTTCGGTTCTCACCTTCTTAAAATCTCTATAAACTTCCTTAATATTTTTCTCCTCAATTTGTTTGGCATGAACCATGATACAAGAGATGTCCATGCAAAAAATCAATATAGCCGACCTACACTCATTAACCACAAGATTGGATATCCTCATAAGAAATTTATTCATCTTAGCCCTAGAATCCGCAACCATAGTAGGATCATGCATTGATAGTTGAGTGAACTTGAGACTATACTCCTTCCCTCTCATACCCCCTTGACGAATATTGATGAATTCTTCCATTTTTCTCTCCCTTAGTTCTAAGGGAAATAAGCTATCAAGGAAAGTTGTCTTGAAATCTCCCCAAGTAATCCATCTTCTATAAGCGGCCACTCATCCATCCATTGCTTATACCAAACATGAGCCACATCTTTGAGGTTGTAGATGACTAGTTACGCCTTTTCTTGAGAAGAAATACTCATAGAATCAAGATTTAACACTTCTTCAATGAACCCTTGTGGGTCCCTCTCAAACATAGAACCATAGAAACTAGGAGGATCCATCCTTGTAAATCCCTAATCCTTGAAGCTGCAGTGTAAACATTGGTGTTCACTTTCACCATTGTACCACTAGCAACCTGGGTAGCCAAAACATGAGTCAAACTATTATGGCCGACCTTATATTGACATAAGACATAAACCTTTCTTCATTGGAACATGATGGTTTTGAGAAGCTTGAGGGCGAACCACCTGATTCAAATTCACCTCTTCGGACCTTCGTCCATTGTTCCTTCTTGTATTCATTGCCTATAAGCACAAGAAAGAAGTTAGAAAAACAAAGACTAAATAGATCTAGGACTTTTAGGCATGTCTATGTAATAAAAAGAGAGTGAAGGTTCCTAAGCATCACATAGTCTCTCATTCATAAGTATGGCGCACTTCACAATTATGAATAAGTACCTACATAGACGTGGTTTAGTGAGACATCAATCCTAATATTACTTAACCTAATGCTCTGATACCAAGTTTTTACGACCCAAAGTATCCCCTAGGTGTAACTTGCATTTTTATTCTCGAAGAGGACTTATAAAATTACTTAATAATTGTCATCACATATCATTGGTAAAGAAAATGCAGAAAATTAAAAATTTCTATGTAGCAAAGTATACTTTGACTTCTCACATGTCAAATATGGGTCTTAAAGAGAACCCTCGCTTATGAATCTTACATAGGCTTTCCACATAAAATTTAACAATATCGTAGTGTAATAGTTCATCATAACCATTTTGTCTATTACTATAACGACCCTAAAAATGAACGAGGTCAAACTAGAGTTTTTCATGTGTTTCATGAGTTACTAATGAGTTAAAATATTGATTTTATCATTAGAATTAAGTTTATAAAGTTTTGGACTTTCTGGAAGTCCAATGTCCAAGAACGTCCAACATGTTGAGAATATGTCACGACCCAAATCCGGGCCGCGACTGGCACCCACACTTACCATCCTATGTGAGCGAACTAACCCATCTAAACCTTAACATTTCAATGTAATATCAACATAAAGTAATGCGGAAGACTTAAACTCATTAATAAAATCAATAACTATTATTATCCCCAAAATCTGGAAGTCATCATCACAAGAACATCTATAATCAAATTACTAAACTAAAAGTATTCTAAGAAGCTAAAAATACATAAGAAGCTAGTCCATGCCGGAAGTTCAAGGCATCAAGACTTGAAGAAGAAGATCCAGTCCAAGCTAGAAGCATTAGCTCACCCTGAATTTCCGATGTAGTAAGATTGGCTTGAGTTACTGTTGAGCCGAAGATGACGGCACGTTTGCTGCACTCCACAAATAAACAAGAAGAAAACAATAAAAGTAGGGGTCAGTAGAAAACACGGGTACTGAGTAGATATCATCAGCCAACTCAAAATAGAAAACCGTATGTATTAAGCAATATCATAAAATCAACTAATATCCTTAGCATGCAGCATTTACAGTTACCATAACCCTTGGTTACAACACCAAGCACATCAATGAGGACTCACACCTCCTCATCATACTCATTGGGAATTTAGTTGATTAGATTGGATATATTAACATATTTCAAGATTCATTATCTTTATTCCCCTCGTGTCGGTACGTGACACTCCGCTCCTCAATATACTATCCTGGTGTCGGAACATGACACTCCGATCCTCATTCTATCCTGGTACCGGAACGTGGCACCCGATCCATATTCTATCCTGGTGTCGGAATATGACACCCGATCCATATTCTATCTTGGTACCGAAACGTGGCACCCAATCCATATTCTATCCTGGTGTCGGAACGTGACACCCGATCCATATTCTATCCTGGTACCGGAACGTAGCACCCGATCCCCTAATCTCACCACTTTCGTTCATCAAGCCTTCTTTTATACCAAGGCATCATCATTAACAAAGTAGATTAGGGTTTCTTTTCAAGATTTGGGATTCAATAGCTTCATCATGCTTATTTATTCACAATTACATAATCACATCATTCATGCAAGCATACAATTAAGCATATAGAAGGTTTACAATACTACTAACACATATCATTCTCTATTAAGAGTTTACTACGAATAGCATGACAACCATAACCTACCTCCACCGAAGAATTGAAATCAAGCAAGTTAATCCTCAAAGCTTGGTGCTTTCCTCTTCTCTCGATCGTTTCTCTCTCTCCCTTCTTGTTTTTTCTGTTTTCTTATTCAAACCCTCTTTCTTTTACCCAAATTAGTATATAATTAAGAATAAAAGATGGCAATAATACCCCACTAATTAACTAAAGGTTACCTCTTTTAACCCCCAAGTAATTACACTTATTAACCTTAACCCTCTAACTTTATAATTAAAGTAGGAATAGTCCAAAACGTCCCTTTAAAGCTTAACCAGAAATCCGACTCCAACTGGGATTACGCAAGCTGTGACGGGCCGTCGCGCCTGCGCCGGTCCGTCCTGCTGTCCGTCGCATAGTTTAGAAACTTGATTTTGGGTGAATGGCCTGTGACGGTCCGTCCTGTCACTCCGTTACGAAGTTCAGAGAGTCGATTTTCAGTACCCAATTTCAGATTTTCTAAGTGTTTGGAAACGAGACCCTGCGACGGTCCGTCGTGCCTATGACGGTCCGTCATTGGGTTCGTCGCCTCAGCCTGTTTTTCCAGAAATAAAATCTGCTGCTCAAAACGACTAAACAGGTCGTTACAATAGATACCAATTTACCCATCGTTCGTCCCCAAACGATCACAAGAAGGAAAACAAGGGCGAAAAGGACTACCTGAATCTGTAAACAGATATGGGTATTTTTCTCGCATATCCGCCTCCTTCCCCCAAGTGGCTTCTTCAACGGGTCGATTCTTCCATTGCACCTTGATGGATGCAATCTCTCTTGACCTCAACTTGCGAACTTCTCTATCTAAAATAGCAACAGGCTCCTCCTCATAAGACAAGTTCTCATCAAGCAAAACTAAATCCCAACGGATAATGTAGTTTCCATCTCCATGGTATCTTTTCAACATCGACACATGGAATACCCGATGTACTCCGGACAGCCCTGGAGGCAAGGCTAACTCATAAGCCACCTCCCCTACTCGCTTAAGTACTTCAAATGGTCCAATGTACCTTGGACTTAGTTTACCCCTTTTACCAAACCGCATCACCCCTTTCATTGGTGAAACTTTCAACAAGACTTGTTCACCCTTCATGAACTCTAAGTCTCTAACCTTTAGATTTGCATATTCTTTTTGTCTACTTTGCGCCGCTAGAAGCTTTTCTTGAATAGACTTCACTTTTTCCATCGAATCCCTCAAGAGATCAGTACCCCAAGGTCTAACGTCAAACGCATCAAACCAACCAATGGGAGACCTACATCTCCTACCATACAATGCTTCAAATGGAGCCATATCAATGCTTGAGTGATAGCTATTATTGTATGAAAACTCCGCTAAGGGTAGGAAGCTATCACAATGACCACCAAACTCTATCACACATGCACGAAGCATATCCTCCAACACTTGAATCGTTCGCTTAGACTGACCATCGGTCTGAGGATGGAATGCAGTACTAAGGTCCAACCTAGTACCCAATTCCGCATGCAATGTTTTCCAAAACTTAGAAGTAAACTGCGTACCTCTATCTGATATGATGGATAGTGGAACCCCATGCAATCGCACCACTTCCGAGATGTAAAGTTTGGCTAACTTCTCTGCATTGTAAGTCACCTTAAACGGAATAAAATGAGCAGACTTAGTTAACCTATCAACAATTACCCAAATAGAATCAAACTTTCCCAATGTCTTGGGAAGACCAACCACAAAGTCCATTGCAATTCTCTCCCACTTCCATTCAGGAATGGGCATTCTCTGAAGTGTTCCTCCGGGCCTCTAGTGTTCATACTTTACTTGTTGACAGTTTGGACACTTTGCAATAAAGTCAACAACATCACGCTTCATTCTACTCCACCAAAAGTGTTGCTTTCGGTCACGATACATCTTGGTTGCACCCGGATGTATAGAATACCTTGAACTATGAGCCTCTGTCAGAATAGTGTCGATCAAATCATCGACGCGGGGTACACATACCCTTCCCTTGATCGTCAAAACACCTTCCTCATCAATTTGTGCTTCCTTAGCCTCTCCTCGCAATACATTATCTTGAATTCTGTGCAGTTTCTCATCATCAGACTGTCTTCCCTTAATCTTGTCAAGAAAGGAAGATCTTGCCTCCACAGAAGACAACAACCCTCCATTCTCATTTACTTCTAATCTCATCAAGTCATTAGCTAGAGTTTGAATCTCTCTAGCCAGTGGACGTCTAGAAGTTTGCAAGTGAGCTAGACTTCCCATGCTTCCCGCCTTTCTACTTAAAGCATCCTCTACAACATTCGCCTTCCTCGGATGATACAAAATAGTGATGTCGTAGTCCTTCAATAGTTCCATCCATCTCCTCTGTCTCAAGTTCAAATCCTTCTGAGTAAAGACATACTGAAGGCTACGATGATCCATGTAGACCTCACACTTAACCCCAAATAAATAATGTCTCCATTGTTTTAATGCAAACACTACCGCAGCCAACTCCAAATCATGAGTTGGATAGTTACGTTCATGCACCTTTAATTGCCTTGAAGCATAAGCAATCACATTTTTCTCTTGCATTAGCACTGTACCCAAACCCGAATAGGATGCATCACAATAAACAATGAAGTTCTTACCCTCTACTGGCAAGGTAAGGATAGGTGCGGTAGTCAACAAGGTCTTGAGCTTCTGAAAGCTTTCCTCACATTCGTCCGACCATACAAATGGAACATTCTGCTTAGTCAAGTTTGTCAATTGGGAAGCAATAGAAGAGAATCCCTTGACAAATCGACGGTAGTAGCTAGCTAACCCAGCAAAGCTCCTTATTTCTGACACATTAGTAGGTCTTACCCAATTCTTCACTGTCTCAATCTTAAAAGGATCCACCATCACTCCATCCTTAGAAACCACGTGCCCCAAGAAGGACACTGCATCTAGCCAAAACTCACACTTAGAGAACTTGGCATAAAGCTTTTTCTCCCTTAACATTTCCAATACCATTCTCAAATGCTCTTCATGTTCCTTCTTGCTCTTTGAGTATACCAATATATCATCAATAAATATGATCATGAAGAAGTCCAAATATGGCTTAAAAATCCCGTTCATCAAGCTCATGAACGCAGCAGGGTAAGACCAAAAGACATCACTACAACTTCGTAATGCCCATACCTCGTTCAAAAAGAAGTCTTTGGCACATCCGTCGCCCATATTTTCAATTGATGATAACCGGATCTCAAGTCAATCTTAGAGAAGACACAAGCACCTTGTAACTGATCGAACAAGTCATCAATGCGGGGAAAAGGATACTTGTTCTTTATGGTTACCTTGTTTAGTTGTCTGTAGTCTATACACATTCGAAAACTCCCATCCTTCTTCTTTACAAACAAAACTGGAGCACCCCAAGGAGATGCACTTGGTCTAATAAAGCCTTTATTTAACAACTCTTGAAGTTGGACTTTTAACTCTCTTAACTCTGCGGAAGCCATTCTATAAGGGGGTATAGAAATGGGGCGTGTGCCCAGTTCAAGATCGATACAGAAGTCAATATCCATATCTGGTGGCATACCCGGAAGATCTGCAGGGAACACATCTAAAAACTCGCGGACTACCAAAACTGACTCAATCGAAGATACTTGGGTATTGTCATCCTTGAGATGTGACAAGAAAGCTAAACACCCTTTACTAACAATTTTCTTAGCACGAAGAAAGGAGATGATACGCACCGGATCAGAAGTGTAGTCACCCTCCCAGAATAACGGATCTGCCCCAGGCTTGGCTAACGTCACCGTTTTAGCATTACAATCCAAGATCACAAATTGCGGAGAAAGCCAAGTCATACCCAGAATTACATCAAAATCAACCATTTCTAAGATACCCAAATCTACATAAGTGTTGCTCCCCACAAAGTTCACCAAACAAGACCTATACACCTTTTCAACTACCACAGACTCACCCACCGGAGTAGAAACACGAATAGGCATATCAAGTAATTCACAATGTAAAGTTAGACCATTAGCAAATGAGGAAGATACATAAGAAAATGTGGATCCAGGATCAAACAATAAAGAAGCCATGCGATCACAAACCAAAAGATTACCTGTGATGACAGCATCAGATGCCTTCTCTTCAGACCGCCCAGGGAAAGCGTAACAATGGGCCCTATCGTTCGTCTGTCCGTTGCCCCTACCATGTTGTGATGTAGTGGCTCCAGGTTGCCCATCACCTCAGCCGTTTTGGTGACCACCATTTCCTCGACCACCACGTCCTCCAGAATAACGGCCTCTGCCATGACCACCTCTACCTCTAACATTTGAAGGTCGGTAACTCTGTTTTGGACAATATCTCTTAATATGTCCAATCTCCCCACATCCATAGCACTCTCTGGGTTCATGCATAGATCTTTCAGAGAAGTGTTGACCAGTCGGAGGTGGACCCCCAACTACAGTCTGTAGTGACGACTGAATGGGTCGAACTGCGTAACCTCCGGAACCTTGTCCTCTAGAGTAAGAACCATTAAACTCACCTCCCTTTCGAAACCTTTTTGATGTCGATGTCGAGGTGAAGTCATCGGGCTTCACTCCTTCCACCTCTATCACGAAGTCTACCACTTCTTGGAAGGATTTTTCTGTAGCCGCTACCTGTAAGGATGAAATCCGCAACTCTGATCTCAACCCCTTCACAAACCGGCGAATCCTCTCTTGTGGACTGAAACAAAGTTGCGTGGCATATTTGGATAGTGCACGGAACTTAGCCTCATATGCATTGACCGACATCCTTCCTTACTCTAGGCTCAAGAACTCATCCCTTTTCCTATCCCTCAAAGTTCGGGGGATATACTTCTCCATAAACAAGCTAGAGAATGAGGCCCAAGTCATAGGTGGTGCCACTGTTGGTTGAAACTCAATATGTGACCGCCACCACATTTTGGCGTTCCCTTGAAACTGATAAGTCACGAACTCAACACCAAACCGTTCTACTATACCCATCTTGTGTAGTAGCTCATGACAGTCAACCAGAAAATCATAAGCATCCTCAGATTCCGCACCCTTGAAGGCTGGAGGTTTCAATTTCAAGAACTTACTGAAAAGTTCATGCTGATCATTTGTCATTATAGGCCCAGTAGTCAGACGTGGAAACGTGCCTATTTCCAATGGAACATCCATGGGGGGAGCCATAGTAGCCGCATGTTGTTCCTCCGGATCCTGAGGTGCTGATGCAGAAAACACTGGGGGTGTCTGGCCCTGATCAGATAACCCGCTAAGATAAGCCAGAACCTGATTGATCATCTCTGGGGTAGGTTAGGGTGGCATTTCCTCATTCTGCACTTGTTCATTTTCCCCATCCTCCCCTTCTCTTATTACCTTCTCAGTCGGTGGAGGAGTCACTGCCCTAGTATCAGATGGACTAGGTGTTCGTCCTCTTCCCATAGAGGACGTCCTCCCACGACCTCTACCACGGCCCCTTGCCGCTGTTCTTCCTCGAGCCACAGCCCCAGTGGCTGGCTCAGTTGTTTCTTGTCTGGCCGGTGTTGGTATTGGCGTAGTCGTTGCTCTAGTTCTAACCATCTGCGAAAGAGAGTGAAGATGGTCAGATACAAATTCGTATCGCCTAGATACCAATTGGACTCAAGTAGTAGCACGATAGAAAGAATGAAAGAGTGAAATTTTCCTAAAGTTGTATAGCCTCTCAAGGAAGAGTAAAGGCGTCCCCCTACCGTTCCTTAAGACTCTACTAGACCTGTTCTTGTGTGATGAGACCAACGAACCTAATGCTCTGATACCAAGTTTGTCACGACCCAAATTCGGGCCGCGACTGGCACCCACACTTACCCTCCTATGTGAGCGAACCAACCCATCTAAACCTTAACATTTCAATGTAATATCAACATAAAGTAAGGCGGAAGACTTAAACTCATTAATAAAATCAATAACTATTATTATCCCCAAAATCTGGAAGTCATCATCACAAGAACATCTATAATCAAATTACTAAAATAAAAGTATTCTAAGAAGCTAAAAATACATAAGAAGCTAGTCCATGCCGGAAGTTCAAGATCTCAAGACTTGAAGAAGAAGATCCAGTCCAAGCTAGAAGCATTAGCTCACCCTAAATTTCCAATGTAGTAAGACTGGCTTGAGTTACTATTGAGCCGAAGATGAAGGCGTTTGCTGCACTCCACAAATAAACAAGAAGAAAACAATAATAGTAGGGGTCAGTACAAAACATGGATACTGAGTAGATATCATCGGCCAACTCAAAATAGAAAACCGTATGTATTAAACAATATCATAAAATCAACTAATATCCTTAGCATGCAACATTTACAGTTACCATAACCCTTGGTTACAACACCAAGCACATCAATGAGGACTCACACCTCCTCATCATACTCATTGGGAATTTAGTTCATTATATTGGATATATTAACATATTTCAAGATTCATTATCTTTATTCCCCTCGTGTCGGTACGTGACACTCCGCTCCTCAATATACAATCCTGGTGTCGGAACGTGACACTCTGATCCTCATTCTATACTGGTACCGGAACGTGTCACCCGATCCATATTCTATCCTGGTGTCGGAACGTGACACCTGATCCATATTCTATCCTGGTACCAGAACGTGGCACCCGCTCAATATTCTATCCTAGTGTCAGAACGTGACACCCGATCCTTATTCTATCCTGGTACCGGAACGTGGCACCCGACCCCCTAATCTCACCACTTTCGTTCTTCAAGCCTTCTTTTATACCAAGGCATCATCATTAACAAAGTAGATTAGGGTTTCTTTTCAAGATTTGGAATTCAATAGCTTCATCATGCTTATTTATTCACAATTACATAATCACATCATTCATGCAAGCATACAATTAAGCATATAGAAGGTTTACAATACTACTAACACATATCATTCGCTATTAAGAGTTTACTACGAATAGCATGAAAACCATAACCTACCTCCACCGAAGAATTGAAATCAAGCAAGTTAATCCTCAAATCTTGGTGCTTTCCTCTTCTCTCGATCGTTTCTCTCTCTCCCTTCTTGTTCTTTCTGTTTTCTTATTCAAACCCTCTTTATTTTACCCAAATTAGTAAATAATTAAGAATAAAAGATGGCAATAATACCCCACTAATTAACTTAAGGTTACCTCTTTTAACCCCCAAGTAATTAGACTTATTAAACCTTAACCCTCTAACTTTATAATTAAAGTAGTAATAGTCCAAAACGTCCCTTTAAAGCTTAACCAGAAATCCGACTACAGCTGGAATTACGCAAGCTGTGACGGGCCGTCGCGCCTGCGACGGTCTGTCCTGCTGTCCGTCGCATAGTTCAGAAACTTGATTTTGGGTGAATGGCCTGTGACGGTCCGTCCTGCCACTCCGTTACGAAGTTCAGAGAGTCGATTTTCAGTACCCAATTTCAGATTTTCTAAGTGTTTGGAAACGAGACCCTGCGACGGTCCGTCGTGCCCATGACGGTCCGTCGTTGGGTTCGTCGCCTCAGCCTGTTTTTCCAGAAATAAAATCTGCTACTCAAAACGACTAAACAGGTCGTTACAAAAGATGTTCCTTTGAGTGTGCTAGTGTGTCCTTGACTTTTGTTATTGTTTTTATGTAGTTTTTGGTGTTTAAAAACCAGTGAGGATTACCCTAGTACCTGGAGGAATGTACCAAGGACCAAAATGTTCAAGAAAGACTCCTCGGGGATAACCCTCAGGGTCCCCAAAGAGGACCAAAATGTTCGATGAAGGAGGAAGATTATGAATCCCATCTCGCGACACCCCGGTTGCACGAGGCTCACTGCCTTAGAGTGCGGAAAAAATCAAGAATTAGTATCTCCCTCCGCGAAGTGCGACCAAGTCCCAGATTTGGCCGTGCTGTTTTTAAGTCAAATTAGAATTTGGAAATGGGTCTAAATAGTGTAGAGGTTTTTTTGGAACGTTAAGGGTCATTTGTAGACTAACTTAGGTAATTTTAAACTTCATTTCGCCCAACAATTCAAACCCTAAAGATCAAATAAAATATCTCCACAAACTTTTTCTCAAAACCCTCCATTTTCAAGAAGCTTCATGCTCCAAGGAAGAGGACCAACTTCTCACATTTTCTTCACCAAATTCATGGGTTTCTTAATATTAAGGATGGTAGTTTACCTAGAACCTTCTTTCATTCAAGGAGCCATTTCAAAGAGATTTCAAAAAGGATTTAAAACTTTAAGCTTTCTTATTCCTTGACTCCAAGTATGGTCTTTGCATAAAAATGTTTGGATGATTAAAATGAGTTGTTCTTAGTTTTTAATAATTATTTTTAATGTGAAAATCCAAATGGAACCATGTCTATTTTTTTGTAAGCAGTTAGCTTAGGAAATGGGTTAAATGAGCATTATTAGATAATGTTAAAGTTTGTTTGTTGATGGTATTATTCATTTTATCTACTTCCCTAGGGGCTATTTTATGATGTATTATATGATAAATTGCGAGTAGGTGGTGAATGTTTGGATGAAGGGTAAGTTGTTCTATCTTGGTTAAGTTATGTTGAAGTAACTCTTTAGTGGTATTGTCCTCCTTTGTTTGATATGTTTACTTGAAGTATATGAAGTTATATTTGTATTGTCTAAATGGCCTTGAAGGCATGATATGTGATGTGAGGTAATGATTTTGATATATGTATGTATGATGTGTGTTAGAAGGTTGAATGCTATTATCTTGATGGTTTATATCTAAATGAAATATGTGTTTGATATGTGAATTATTATAATGTTTAAATTGTGATAAATGTGGGTATAAGCATGTCTAGAAGTGAATGCTAAGAATGATGATCATTATGTAAAAGGTGTGCTCACATGTACTCACACACACACACATGAGTACGTGAATGAAGTCAATGAATGAAAATGGGGGATTTTAGGGTAGACACTCATCGTGACTAGAGATGAAGTTTCTAGACCATCCCTACTATGCCTATGTATGAAAAGGGGGGGATTTTGGGATGGACACTCTTTTTGAGTTGAGATGAAGTGTTTAGCAGTAACCTTAATATTCCCTATGTGATTTCAAAACATAGGTTGGAGGTTTGATACCTTTTGTGAGTTGAGAAGGGTGTTCCATAATTATCTCTTAACCTATACTCAATAAAATGTTTAAGACTCCATAGGGAAGTTATGCTTATCACTAAGAGGATTTGAATAAGGGGTGGGTACACTTCATGAATAGAGATTTTGTATGTTATATACCTCTTGAAATGGGTGATCCTCATTAGAGAGTGAGTTACTTATTATCAACCTCCTTATCCCTTAAATATGCGCCCACGTAGTTGTAGTTATTGGAGAATCCATGTAAAGGCTAAAGAATATGACCCTACCTTAGGCAAGTAGGGATCCCTTATTCGGTAAGGGTAATAACGGGATTCCTTGTCAAGCACTCATGGACTAAGTCGGTTAAAGATAGACCCCACAAATATATGTAAATGAAGTAAGTCTTCTTAAGGGTGTACTACTTAGGGTAGATGGTTGGATGGGAAGCTACCTATCCATTGCACAAGTAGACATTTGGAGGGAGTCTTGTTATGTCCTAATATGAAATGTATGAATCGGTCATGATATAATGAAAATTAATGTGATGTTACTTTATGTTAAATGTTAAGGAAGAATGTTGATGTTAATACTTGCATGATGAAAGCTTAGTCTGTGATTAATGTGATATGCCTATTCTAAGGTTATTTCTAAGGAGTACTAAGTGAAAGTTGTAATATGAAATGCTACTTTCACATTGCACCAAGTGTAAATTGTGGGTTTCCTTTGATGATGGAATTCTTATGTAAACTTACTAATTATATGTACGTTTCTATAGTGTCTTTGATATTCAATGGTTACTTGTGTAAATGAAATGACGTAAGCCTATCCCTAGTAGTCTTAACGATCTCTTGTGTAGGTATTGAGGAGGTTGTACAGGCGATCTTCTTATGTCTTACTTAGGGGAGACTTTTGACAACTTAGGATAAGAGTAGTTCATGCGTAATTTTGGGTTCACTATAAGAATTCTCTTATGTTGAAAAAATTGATGTTTTGCCTTATGAGCTAAATAATGGTTTTAAATGATGTCTTGTAACTTAATTCTTGAAGTTTTTTTTTATCAAAATAGCATGACTTTTATGTTAATTCTAAATTGTCCCTTTTTGCATGATTCTGCATATGGCCATTTGTACAATGTTTTTACTAACCCCATACGTTTCTATACTCTATAAGTATATGTTTGAAGCAACCGGATGTTTTGAAGTCAAGCATGGGAATCAACTCTCTCAAGACTAAATATGTCCTCATATATTCGAGGGCATAGTCTTTATTTCATTAGTTCTTCTTTAAGACTTATTATCGTGTCCCAAGATATTTATGACGTTTCATAAGTATGATTTTGACGATGAGACTATCCTTAGTATTTATATAAGATGTTTACCTTATTATTATTTATCGTGAAAAGTTTTATATTCCACAGTCCTTTTCATTCTTATGTAATGAATGAAAACTAAGAGGCTAGTACAAGACCTTCAAAAGGTCAAGTACGCCTTGTTCGGATGTAAGGGTTGACCTTACTTCTAGGGTTCACTTGTGGGTCGTTACAAACATGGTATCAGAGCATAAGGTTTTGGGAAATAGGTTAGGGTCCATAGTCTCACAAGTAAAACCTAGTAATGTCTTGTTCAACAATGTGAATCGCGACACACTATGAGTGAGAGGCTATAAGGCGTTAGAGGTTTCACTTTCTTCATTACTCTAGTGTTGTACCATAGAGTTGAGTTCTATAAGTTCCTTTTTCTTAAACTATTCTCTTGTGTTTATAGGACATGAATACAATAAGGACACCCACTAGAAAGGACGAGGGACAAGTAGCTAACGAGAGAATTCCTCTACGGAATGCAAAAGTTAAAGTAGTTTACCACGAGGCTTTGAATGAATCGGTTTCGCCTCTGGTACTTCAAGGACCACAAGTGGCCCAACTGCCTCAAATACGCCAAGGTCCTCAACCTTCCTATGTTGAACGGGATATTACTATTGAGGAGATAAGGGCTGTTCTAAGGGCTTTGACTCAACTCATGACAACTCAAGCTCATGTTGTCACTAATCATGTGGATGCTCAAGCTGTCATAGGAGTTTGACCTTAACCAAATGCAAGTACTACAACTTCTATAATCCAGGATTTCAGGAGGATGAATCCTCTTACTTTCCATGACACTAAGGTGGATGAAGATCCACAAGGCTTCATTGATGTGTTGTTCAAAGTAGTGTATGCTACGGGTGTGACTCCTAAAGAGAAAAAGGAATTAGCTGCTTATCAATTAAAATATGTGGCTCAAATGTCGTTTGAGCTATGGAGGGATGAGAGACCCTAAAGGGAAGGTTTGGTATATTGGGAAGTGTTCAGAACAACCTTTCTTGATAGGTTGTTTCTCATAGAGTTGAGGGAGAGGAAGTTAGGGAAATTCTTGTACCTTCTTCAAAGGTGGATGAGTGTTGAGGAGTATTTACTCATGTTCACTCAACTCTATAAATATTCCCAATCTTTGGTAGCCAACTATAGGGCTAGGATGAATAAGTTCATGATGGGGGTATCTAGTATGGTTGAGAAAAAATGTCGTGTGGCTATGCTCCATAACGATATGGATATCTTTAGGTTCATGGTGTATGCTCAACAAATTGAAGATTCCAAGATTAGCGAGATGACTATATATGGAAAGAGGTCTAGGTCGGGTGAATCAAGTCAACCTAAGTCTAAGAAGAGGTTGTATAATCATGGATTTTCCTTGGGCAACAAGGATAGAGATTCCAACAAAAATTCTCAAGAAGGTGGTTATGCTTATGAGAGGCCTAGGTGTACTAGTTGTGTCAAGAAACACTTGGGTAGGTTTCTTGCCGGCACAGAGTGTTGCTTCGGATGTGGCAATAGGGGTCATAAGATGAGAGATTGCCCTAACCTCAAGGCAAAAGGGATAGATGTCAACCAAGCTCCTCATGGTGGTACGGATCCTAATGCTCCTATGAGGAACCATTTCTACGCACTTGAAGCTAAAGAAGTGGCTAATCCGGAGTGAAGGCCTTGGTAATTTCTATGTTCTTTATGATTGTTTTGAATTTTCTTTAAGCTTACCCTATGTGGGGGAGAATGAATTAAGTATTAAGATATTTGATATCCTTATATTTCTTTATCTTCTTTCACAATCTTGAGGCCAAAACCCTTGGTAGTTTGGTTTGGTTTGGAGTCTTGCATTAGTAGGTTTGCATGTGTCCTTATGTTATGAGTTTCTTTGATACAGTGATATTTTTCATTCTCTAAATGTTATCATAGGTAGAGTAGGTGTGTAGTTGATGATATTGTTTAAATTTCTTCAATGTTTTATGATATCTGTGAATATAAGATACAAAGGTCATTAGCATGATTGAGATTTAATATAATGTAATGAGCATATCAAATTTAGGAAAAGGTAGTTTCTCCATGAATGAAGAAATAAGTGTGTGATTTGAATTGTGGAAATTTTCCAAAGTTTCTTATGTTGCTTAAATGCTTAATGATGTGAAGTTGGTGCTCCTTCTGAGTTGGTGCATTGAGTGTAAATGTCTTGACCTTTAATATATGTGTTGTATACTACTAGTTTTGTCTTTTAAGTCATTGGAAGTGTGTAGTGTCATTCAAGAATGAATGTTGTTCTAATTGTGGGAGATTGTAACAACCCTAAAAATTAAATAGATCAAACTAGAGCTTCACATGTGTTTCATGAGTTAATAATAAAATAGTGTATTTTAGCAGTAGAAGTCAGTTTTTTAATTTTGAGAGTGTTTGGAAGTGAACATCCAAGAACGTCCATGATGTTCGGAAAAAATGTCTTGGAGTGTGCTAAGTGAATGTTTTTAGGTAGTGTTTGGCATATAAAAACAAGTGGGAACCAAATATCTCAAAATTAAGTATGTCCTTATATATTCGAGGGCATAGTCTATATTTCCTTAGCTCTTCTTTAAGACTTATTATGTATTTTCTTTCAATGTAAAGGGCCTTGTCCCTAAGATTTTTATGTCATATCTTAAGTTAGCTTGTGACGATGAGACTACCCTTAGTATTTGTAAAATATGTTTTCCTTATTATTATTTATCGTGAAAAGTTTAAAAATATGCACTACTTTTCATGTCTTATGTAATGAATGATATCTAAGAGGTTAGTACAAGACCTTCGAAAGGTCAAGTATGCCTTGTTCCGACCTGAGGGTTGCCCTATCTTCTAGGGCGTACTTGCGGTTCGTTACAATTACAATATGACTATATAGGATACAAAGAAGTCCCAAGATGAGAATACAATAATAGTCTCATAACATAATAAAATTATTAAGACTTGCCGAGTGGCTCTATCCTTTGAACTACGAGGATACACCAATTAACTAAGGATAGATCCTAGTCATCTTCTCTAATAGCTACGAATCTCTTTAATTGCCAGAACATAAAATGATTGGAGAAAAGGGTGAAAATATGGGTTTACTACAAACCACATGTACTAAGTATGACTTCTATTCATAAAAACCACCAATACATGAGAGAAGGGTATTTTAGTCAAAATCATACTTTCTTTCCATTTAAATCAACATGCACACATACATATAGGAATAGTAGGTCAATTTGTAACGACCTCTTTAGTCGTTTTGAGCAACAAACTTCAATTCTGGAAAAATAGGCTGAGGCGACGGACCAAATGACGATCCGTCATGGGCACGATGGACCGTCGCAGGGTCTCGTTTCAAAACACTTAGAAAATCTGAAATTGGGTACTGAAAATCGACTCTCTGAACTTTGTAACGGAGTGGCAGGACGGACCGTCACAGGCTATTCACCCAAAATCAAGTCTCTGAACTCTGTGACGGGCAGCAGGACGGACCGTCACAGGCGCGACGGGCCGTCACAGGTTGCGCAAATCCCAGGCAGAATCGGATTTCCTTACACGTTTTGAGGGATGTTTTGGGACTATTCTTTCCTTAATTATAGATTTCGTGGGGTTACATTAATAACTAAAATTCTTGGGGGTTAAAAGAGGTAACCCTAAGTTAATTAGTGGGGTATTATTGCCATCTTTTATTCTTAATTATATACTAATTAGGGTAAAAGGAAGAGGGTTGGAATAAGAAAAGAGAAAGAACAAGAAGGGAGAGAGGGAAACGATTGAGAAGAAGAGGAAAACACCAAGCTTTGAGGATTAACTTGCTTGATTTCAATTCTTCGGTGGAGGTAGGTTATGATTTTAATGCTATTCGTAGTAAACTCTTAATAGTGAATGATATGTGTTAGTAGTATTGTAAACCCTTCTATATGCTTAATTGTATGCTTGCATGAATGATGTGATTATGTTATTATGAATAAATAAGCATGATGAAGCTATTGAATCCCAAATCTTGAACAGAAACCCTAATCTACTTTTATAATGATGATGCCTTGGTATGAAAGAAGGCTTGATGAATGAAAGTAGTGAGATTAGGGGATCGGGTGCCACGTTCCAGTACCAGGATAGAATATGGATCGGGTGTCACGTTCCGATACCAGGATAGAATATTGATCGGGTGTCACGTTCCGACACCAAGATAGAATATGGATCGGGTGCCACGTTCCGGTACCAGGATAGAATATGGATCGGGTGTCACGTTCCGACACCAGGATAGAATATGGATCGGGTGCCACGTTCCGGTACCAGGATAGTATATGAGGATCGGAGTGTCACGTTCCGACACCAGGATAGAATATAGATCGGGTGCCACGTTCTGGTACCAGGATAGAATGAGGATCGGAGTGTCACGTTCCGACACCAGGATAGTATATTGAGGAGCTGAGTGTCACATACCGACACGAGGGGAATAAAGATAATGAATCTTGAAATATGTTAATATATCCAATCTAATGAATTAAATTCCCAAATGAGTATGATGAGGAGGTGTAAGTCCTCATTGATGTGCTTGGTGTTGTAGCCAAGGGTTATGGTAACTGTAAATGCTGCATGTTAAGGATATTAGTTGATTTTATGATATTGCTTAATACATATTGTTTTCTATTTTGAGTTGGCCGATGATATCTACTCAGTACCCGTGTTTCGTACTGACCCCTACTTTTATTGTTTTCTTCTTGTTTATTTGTGGAGTGCAACAAACGTGCCGTCATCTTCGACTCAACAGTAACTCAAGCCAGTCTTACTACATCAGAAATTCAGGGTGAGCTAATGCTTCTAGCTTGGACTGGATCTTCTTCTTCAAGTCTTGATGCCTTGAACTTCCGGCATGGACTAGCTTCTTATGTATTTTTAGCTTCTTAGAAAACTCTTAGTTTAGTAATTTGATTATAGATGTTCTTGTGATGATGACTTCCAGATTTTGGGAATAATAATAGTTATTGATTTTATTAATGAGTTTAAGTCTTCCGCATTACTTTATGTTGATATTACCTTGAAATGTTAAGGTTTAGATTGGTTGGTTCGCTCACATAGGAGGGTAAGTGTGGGTGCCAGTCGCGGCCCGGATTTGGGTCGTGACAAAACTTGGTATCAGAGCATTAGGTTCGTTGGTCTCATCACACAAGAACAGGTCTAGTAGAGTCTTAAGGAACGGTAGGGGGACGCCTTTACTTTTCCTTGAGAGGCTATAAGACTTTAGGAAAATTTCACTCTTTCATTCTTTCTTTCGTGCTACTACTTGAGTCCAATTGGTATCTAGGGGATACGAATTGGTATCTGACCATCTTCACTCTCTTTCGCAGATGGTTAGAACTAGAGCAACGACTACGTCAACACCAACACCGGCCAGACAAGAAACAACTGAGCCAGCCACTGGGGCTGTGGCCCGAGGAAGAACAGCGGCGAGGGGCCGTGGAAGAGGTCGTGGGAGGACGTCCTCTAGGGGAAGAGGACGAACACCTAACCCATCTGATACTAGGGCAGTGACTCGTCCACCGACTGAGGAAGTAATAAGAGAAGGGGAGGATGGGGAAACTGAACAAGTTCAAAATGAGGAAATGCCACCCCAACCTACCCCAGAGATGATCAATCAGGTTCTGGCTTATCTTAGCGGGTTATCTGATCAAGGTCAGGCACCTCAAGTGTTTTCTGCGCCAACACCTCCGGTTTCAGAAGTACAACACGCGGCTACTATGGCTCCCCGCATGGATGTTCCATTGGACATAGGCACATTTCCACGTCTGACTACTGGGCCTATAATGACAAATGATCAGCATGAACTTTTCAGTAAGTTCTTGAAATTGAAACCTCCGGTCTTCAAGGGTGCTGAATCGGAGGATGCTTATGATTTTCTGGTTGACTGTCACGAGCTACTACACAAGATGGGTATAGTAGAACGGTTTGGTGTGGAGTTTGTGACTTATCAGTTTCAAGGGAACGCCAAAATGTGGTGGCGGTCACATACCGAGTGTCAACCAATAGAGGCACCACCTATGACTTGGGCCTCATTCTCTAGTTTGTTTATGGAGAAGTATATCCCCCGGACTTTGAGGGATAGGAAAAAGGATGAGTTCTTGAGCCTAGAGCAAGGTAGGATGTCGGTTAATGCTTATGAGGCTATGTTTCGTGCACTATCCAGATATGCCACTCAACTCTGTTTCAGTCCTCAAGAGCGGATTCGCCAGTTTGTGAAGGGGTTGAGGTTAGAATTGCGGATTTCGGCCTTACAGATAGCGGCAACGGCAAAATCCTTCCAAGAAGTGGTAGACTTTGTGATAGAAGTGGAAGGAGTGAATCCAGACGACTTCACCACAACATCGACATCAAAAAGGTTTCGAAAGGGAGGTGAGTTTAATGGTTCTTACACTAAAGGACAGGGTTCGGGAAGTTACGCAGTTCGACCCATTCAGTCTTCACTACAGACTGTAGTTGGGGGTCCACCTCCGACCGGTCAACACTTCTCTGAGAGACCTATGCATGAACCCAGAGAGTGCTATGGATGTGGGGAGATTGGACATATTAAGAGATATTGTCCAAAATAGAGTTACAGACTTCCAAATGTTAGAGGTAGAGGTGGTCATGGCAGAGGCCGTTATTCTGGAGGACGTGGTGGTCGAGGAAATAGTGGTCACCAAAACGGACGAGGTGATGGGCAAACTGGAGCCACTACATCACAAAAAGGTAGGGGCAACGGACAGATGAACGATAGGGCCCATTGTTACGCTTTCCCTGGGCGGTCTGAAGCGGAGGCATCTGATGCTGTCATCACAGGTAATCTTTTGGTTTGTGATTGCATGGCTTCTGTATTGTTTGATCCTGGATCCACATTTTCTTATGTATCTTCCTCATTTGCTAATGGTCTAAATTTACATTGTGAATTACTTGATATGCCTATTCGTGTCTCTACTCCGGTGGGTGAGTCTATGGTAGTTGAAAAGGTGTATAGGTCTTGTTTGGTGAACTTTGTTGGGAGCAACACTTATGTAGATTTGGTTATCTTAGAAATGGATGATTTTGATGTGATTCTGGGTATGACTTGGCTTTCTCCGCAATTTGCAATCTTGGATTGTAATGCTAAAACGGTGACGTTAGCCAAGCTTGGGACAGATCCGTTAGTGTGGGAGGGTGACTACACTTCCAATCCGGTACGTATCATCTCCTTTCTTCATGCTAAGAAAATGGTTAGTAAAGGGTGTTTAGATTTCTTGGCACATATCAAGGATGACACTACCCAAGTACCTTCGATTGAGTCATTTTCAGTAGTTCGTGAGTTTCTGGATGTGTTCCCTGCAGATCTTCCTGGTATGCCACCGGATAGGGATATTGACTTCTGTATTGATCTCGAACCGGGCACACGCCTCATTTCTATACCCCCTTATAGAATGGCTCCCGTAGAGTTAAGAGAGTTAAAGGCACAACTTCAAGAGTTTTTAAGCAAAGGCTTTATTAGACCAAGTGCATCTCCTTGGGGTGCTCCGGTTTTGTTTGCAAAGAAGAAGGATGGGAGTTTTCGAATGTGTATAGACTACAGACAACTAAACAAGGTAACCATACAAAAGAAGTATCCTCTTCCCCGCATTGATGACTTGTTCGATCAGTTACAAGGTGCTTGTGTCTTCTCTAAGATTGACTTGAGATCCAGTTATCATCAATTGAAAATACGGGCAACGGATGTGCCAAAGATTGCTTTTCGAACGAGGTATGGGCATTACGAATTTGTAGTGATGTCTTTTGGTCTTACGAATGCCCCTGCTGCGTTCATGAGCTTGATGAACGGGATTTTTAAGCCATATTTGGACCTCTTCGTGATCGTATTTATTGATGATATATTGGTATACTCAAAGAGCAAGAAGGAACATGAAGAGCATTTGAGAATGGTATTGGAAATGTTGAGGGAGAAAAAGCTTTATGCCAAGTTCTCCAAGTGTGAGTTTTGGCTAGATGCAGTGTTCTTCTTGGGGCACGTGGTTTCTAAAGAAGGAGTGATGGTGGATCCTTCTAAGATTGAGACAGCGAAGAATTGGGTAAGACCTACTAATGTGTCAGAAATAAGGAGCTTTGTTGGGTTAGCTAGCTACTACCGCCGATTCGTCAAGGGATTCTCTTCTATTGCTTCCCAACTAACGAACTTGACTAAGCAAAATGTTCCATTTGTATGGTTGGATGAGTGTAAGGAATGCTTTCAGAAGCTCAAGACTTTGTTGACTACCGCACCTATCCTTACCTTGCCAGTAGAGGGTAAGAACTTCATTGTTTATTGTGATGCATCCTATTCTGGTTTGGGTGCAGTACTAATGCAAGAGAAAAGTGTGATTGCTTATGCTTCAAGGTAATTAAAGGTGCATGAACGTAACTATCCAACCCACGATTTGGAATTGGCTGCGGTGGTGTTTGCATTAAAGCAATGAAGACACTATTTATATGGGGTTAAGTGTGAGGTCTACACGGATCATTGTAGCCTTCAGTATGTCTTTACTCAGAAAGATTTGAACTTGAGGCAGAGGAGATGGATGGAACTACTGAAGGACTACGATATCACTATCTTGTATCATCCAGGGAAGGAGAATCTTGTAGCGGATGCTTTAAGTAGGAAGGGGGGAAGCATGCGAAGTCTAGCTCACTTGCAAGCTTCTAGACGCCCATTGGCTAGAGAGGTTCAAACTCTAGCTAATGACTTGATGAGATTAGAAGTAAATGAGAGGGGAGGATTGTTGTCTTCTGTGGAGGCAAGATCTTTCTTCCTTGACAAGATTAAAGGAAGACAGTCTGATGATGAGAAACTGCGCAGAATTCAAGATAAGGTATTGCGAGGAGAGTCTAAGGAAGCACAAATCAATGAGGAAGGTGTTTTGAGGATCAAGGGAAGGGTATGTGTACCCCGCGTCGATGATTTGATCAACACTATTCTAACAGAGGCTCATAGTTCAAGGTATTCGATACATCCGGGTGCAACCAAGATGTACCGTGACCTAAAGAAACACTTTTGGTGGAGTAGAATGAAGCGTGACATTGTGGATTTTATTGCCAAATGTCCAAACTGTCAACAAGTAAAGTATGAACACCAGAGGCCCGGAGGAACACTTCAGAGAATGCCCATTCCTGAATGGAAATGGGAGAGAATTGCAATGGACTTTGTGGTTGATCTTCCAAGGACAATGGGTAAGTATGACTCCATTTGGTTGATTGTTGATAGGTTAACTAAATCTGCTCATTTTATTCCGGTTAAGGTGACTTACAATGCCGAGAAATTAGCCAAGATCTATATCTCAGAAATCGTTCGATTGCATGAGGTTCCACTATCCATTATATCATATAGAGGTACGCAATTTACTTTTATGTTTTGGAAAACATTGCATGCGGAATTGGGTACTAGGTTGGACCTTAGTACTGCCTTCCATCCTCAGACCGATGGTCAGTCTGAGAGAACGATTCAAGTGTTGGAAGATATGTTTCGTGCATGTGTGATAGAGTTTGGTGGTCATTGGGATAGCTTCCTACCCTTAGCGGAGTTTTCATACAATAATAGCTATCACTCAACCATTGATATGGCTCCATTTGAAGCATTGCATGGTAGGAGATGTAGGTCTCCCATTGGTTGGTTTGATGCGTTTGAGATTAGGCCTTGGGGTACTGACCTTTTGAGGGATTCGATAGAGAAAGTGAAGTCTATTCATGAAAAGCTTCTAGCGGCGCAAAGTAGACAAAAAGAATATGCAGATCGAAAGGTTAGAGACTTAGAGTTCATGGAGGGTGAACAAGTCTTGTTGAAAGTTTCACCAATGAAAGGGGTGATGCAGTTTGGTAAAAGGGGTAAGCTAAGTCCAAGGTACATTGGACCATTTGAAGTACTTAAGCGAGTAGGAGAGGTGGCTTATGAGTTAGCCTTGCCTCCAGGGCTGTCCGGAGTGCATTCGGTATTCCATGTGTCTATGTTGAAAAAATATCGTGGGGATGGAAATTACATTATCCATTGGGATTAAGTCTTGCTTGATGAGAACTTGTCTTATGAGGAGGAGCCTTTTGCTATCTTAGATAGAGAAGTTCGCAAGTTGAGGTCAAGAGAGATTGCATCCATCAAGGTGCAATGGAAGAATCGACCGGTTGAAGAAGCCACTTGGGAGAAGGAGGCGGATATGCAAGAAAGATACCCACATCTGTTTAAAGATTCAGGTACTCCTTCTCGCCCTTGTTTTCCCTCTTTTGATCGTTCGGGGAAGAACGATGGGTAAATTGGTATCTATTGTAACGACCTGTTTAGTCGTTTTGAGCAACAAACTTCATTTCTGGAAAAACAGGCTGAGGCGATGGACCAAACGACGATCCGTCATGGGCACGACGAACCGTCGCAGGGTCTCGTTTCAAAACACTAAGAAAATCTGAAATTGGGTATTGAAAATCGACTCTGTGAACTTTGTAACGGAGTGGCAGGACGGACCGTCACAGGTGTGACGGACCGTCACAGGTGTGACGGACCGTCACAGGTGTGACGGACCGTCACAGGCCATTCACCCAAAATCAAGTCTCTGAATTCTTTGACGGGCAGCAGGACGGACCGTCGTATGCACGACAGGCCGTCACAGGTTGCGCAAATCCCAGGCAGAATCGGATTTCCTTACACGTTTTGAGGGACGTTTTAGGACTATTCTTTCCTTAATTATAGATTTCGTGGGGTTATATTAATAACTAAAATTTTTGGGGGTTAAAAGAGGTAACCCTAAGTTAATTAGTGGGGTATTATTGCCATCTTTTATTCTTAATTATATACTAATTAGGGTAAAAGAAAGAGGGTTGGAATAAGAAAAGAGAAATAACAAGAAGGGAGAGAGGGAAACGATTGAGAAGAAGAGGAAAACACCAAGCTTTGAGGATTAACTTGCTTGATTTCAATTCTTTGGTGGAGGTAGGTTATGGTTTTAATGCTATTCGTAGTAAACTCTTAATAGTGAATGATATGTGTTAATAGTATTGTAAACCCTTCTATATGCTTAATTGTATGCTTGCATGAATGATGTGATTATGTAATTATAAATAAATAAGCATGATGAAGCTATTGAATCCCAAATCTTGAAAAGAAACCCTAATCTACTTTGATAATGATGATGCCTTGGTATGAAAGAAGGCTTGATGAATGAAAGTAGTGAGATTAGGGGATCGGGTGCCACGTTCCGGTACAAGGATAGAATATGGATCGGGTGTCACGTTCCGATACTAGGATAAAATATGGATCGGGTGTCACGTTCCGACACCGGGATAGAATATGGATCGGGTGCCACGTTCCGGTACCAGAATAGAATATGAATCGGGTGTCACGTTCCGACACCAGGATAGAATATGGATCGGGTGCCACGTTCCGGTACCAGGATAGTATATGAGGATTGGAGTGTCACGTTCCGACACCAGGATAGAATATGGATCGGGTGCCACGTTCCGGTACCAGGATAGAATGAGGATCGGAGTGTCACGTTCCGACACCAGGATAGTATATTGAGGAGCGAAGTGTCACGTACCGACACGAGGGGAATAAAGATAATGAATCTTGAAATATGTTAATATATCCAATGTAATGAACTAAATTCCCAAATGAGTATGATTAGGAGGTGTGAGTCCTCATTGATGTGCTTGGTGTTGTAACCAAGGGTTATGGTAACTGTAAATGCTGCATGCTAAGGATATTAGTTGATTTTATGATATTGCTTAATACATACTGTTTTCTATTTTGAGTTGGCCGATGATATCTACTCAGTACCCGTGTTTTGTACTGACCCCTACTTTTATTGTTTTCTTCTTGTTTATTTGTGGAGTGCAGCAAACGTGCCGTCATCTTTGACTCAACAGTAACTCAAGCCAGTCTTACTACATCAGAAATTCAGGGTGAGCTAATGCTTCTAGCTTGGACTGGATCTTCTTCTTCAAGTCTTGATGCCTTCAACTTCCGGCATGGACTAGCTTCTTATGTATTTTTAGCTTCTTAGAATACTCTTAGTTTAGTAATTTGATTATAGATGTTCTTGTGATGATGACTTCCAGATTTTGGGAATAATAATAGTTATTGATTTTATTAATGAGTTTAAGTCTTCCGCATTACTTTATGTTGATATTACCTTGAAATGTTAAGGTTTAGATTGGTTGGTTCGCTCACATAGGAGGGTAAGTGTGGGTGACAGTCGCGGCCCGGATTTGGGTCGTGACACAATTCGACATATTATCAACCAAACCAAGTAAATAAACCAAGCAACACTTGTACAGTGCCAAGGACAAAGCCCTTAACCTTATCCCAAGGTAGGTATCACATTAAACAACCCACTTCATACTTATGATATATTCTCATATTTTCATAACATGCTTCATAAATCAAAATACTCATATCTTATCAGCATAGTCATAAGCATAACAATAAGAGAGAACTACTAGAACCATTCCTTAGGATCCCACATTTGCAATGTGTAATAGAAGTTACACACCATCCCTTATACTATGTAGTAACTTTGAAGACAACCCTAATAAAATTCCATATACTTATCTCGTTCATTTACTTTTACATTAAGGAAATAACTGCAATAACCGATATTAGACCATGTGAGCTACATGGAATCTGTTGTTCTACTCTCACACCGAAAATAGAGGATTACCACTTGCCTAAGGTGCAACCATTCATACATAGCAATCTTTGTAGATCCACTAATTTAGAGTCCTATGTGGGAACATAGTTAAGGGTCAATAAGGTTGTTGCTAGTGACCATCACCTACTAAACGTGAAGGTTTCCCTCTCATGAGACAACACATATCTTGGGAATACAAACTAAATAACGTGAAGAAACCCATGTGGGAGGCCGGTCATACTAACATGAGACCTCCATATCATTTACATGCCATTTCGGGGCTAAGAAATTATTCCCTTTTGAAATCATATTATTTCATTATACATGTTCAGGTAGCCTCGTATAGACCTTTATGAAAACATCTTATTATTTTAGCTCATTGGTTATCATAAGTTAGATTGTTTACCTTAGACACCAATTCACAAGTGAGTATACTTTTCACTTAACTTTATTATAATAATGAGAAACTACTTTCAATCATATAATGTTCGTATCATAACATGCATACATAATTCATGTCTAATTTATTGTCTTAGGGTTAACGATGAGGAATAACTAGCATCCCATCACAACCACACATTAGACATACAGGCATTACTATCTTAGTAAATCATAATTCAGAATTAAATTCGACAAGAACTAATAAACATACCTTACTTCTAACTTTCCAAAACCTTCATACTTTCATTACCAAGAATACATGACCAATTGCATAAACAAGGTAAAGCCAAGAAGATATTACATAATTAGCAACAATGTAGTCAATCTATATGTTCAAGATCTTACAAAATTCACCATATCTCAAGCTTATCCTGAAATTGAAGGAAGGACATGGGTCTAGGGAAACATCATTTCATCATAATTCATCATAGTTGATTCATAATTTCGTTTTTTAATGAAAACCCATGTGAGAGGAAAAAGCCTAGATTTTCGGGATTTAGGAATCATCTTTTGGAGGGATATATCGAGAAAAAGATTTACATGAGTGAAAGAAATTGTACCTTAAAGGTGAATAACCACGAAATTGAGTTGAAACTTGACGGATTTGAACTTCTTCTCCTATCTTCTAAGCATCTTCAACGGTAGATGGGTAGAGAGAGAATATAGAGAGAAAGGAGAACTTTTTGGATTTATATTGGGGTTTTGATTTGAGTAAGTGAGTGTGAGGGAAAACTGATGGCAAATAATTATATAACTATCCCTTAGAAAACCCAAAAGACCCCTCACTTAAGTTTACCATTTAATGAAATCACACTTGAATTCAATTTTCAGATTTTTCGTCAAGGAACATGTCCGCGTCGCACATCTTTTCACGGAAGATATCCAAAAATCATTTTTGAAACTGAAGAGTCTGTGATGTGTCTTCGTTATAGAACATTTAGCCTTGGGTGTGCCATGTCCTTGACACGGACTGGCTTCCTCTATGAACAAAAGTTTCTACCTCATGGCAGCTTACTTAGTCCAAAGTAGGGGTCACTTTATGGACCCCTCGGGCGATCCTTGGGGGTTCGTACCTACATTTCTTAACCTTATATACACTATTTTACCTATTCAAAGCGTTTTTACAAGTTTTAGACTTCATACAACACTCCATAAGCGTCCCAAAACATAAGGATGTTGTTCACTAGTTAAATTTTGCTAGTTTTCGGATGTCATGATTGCTTGTTAACGTTTTGGTTCTAACACTTTTAAGACAAGTTTGTTACACTTATTTTGGTCTAAAATCATCATTAGTCATTTTTTGAACTTGTAGTCTAGGTCATTGAATTTCCGGGGTGAGTCACATAAACACACAACAACCTTGCTATCTAGGCACTCCATCTCCCCCTTAGGCGTAAGCTTATACGAAATCTTCTACAAATAACTTATCAGATGAAAGCAACCATGAAGCTTATTCACACTAAAGAAAACATCAATGTCTATCATATCAAATCTAATAAGTCATAAAACATAAGCAACAGAGGAATCTTAATAAAGCATAAAACTCATATAAGTAGCAACATAAGAAGTCTATCTTATAAAGCATTAGCTTGGAGAACTTAAGACCTATTTTTCTTAGGATCCTTCTCACCCAAAATAATTAGGTTGGAGGACGGGTAGGGTTGGGACCTACAGACACTATCATCTTCATTTCTAGAAACTTTAGGGAAATGCTTTATCTTATGGCAAACCACACCCAAAACAAACATTGGTACATGCTAAGAATTCACCCTCATGCCTTCCATCGCACCTTCCACATTTATTAAATATAATATAACTACTATAATCTTAGGAATAAGGGTTAGACACCCTATTCTTCTTTAACTAAGGAGTACTTGAGGGACTTTGCCCAAGAAACTTTTGTTTAAACCTTGGGAGACCATGTCCATCGAACTCATCATCGTGTCTAGACCTACTTTTCTCCCTAGATTCTTCCTTGAGTTTAGACTCGTCAGTTCATTGGGCAAAATTCATAGACATGAGATAAACATATCATCATTAAACATTGCCATATGACATTCTTTTTCATCTAATTCAGACAGTTCTTCATCAAATGTTTTTTCCTAGCTCTTCAATCCTCCACTAAAGTTGGAGAATACTTGGAGATTGACTAAAACTTGAAGAGTACTCTTGAAAACTCATACTAACTTGCTTAAGGTAAAAAACATCTTGAATCTTATACTCCCTCAACTCTATGGGAAAGAAATTATCAAGGAATTCCTTCTCAAACACCTCCCACTATACGGGACTTGCTTCTAGCGGTCTACTCTTTTTACATTGACCATATCATATTTGAGATACCCCTTTCAATTGGTAAGTAGCTAATTCTTCTTTATCTACCAAAGTCACCCCCATGATAAAAAGAATCTTATAAACCTCTTCTATAAACTCCTAAGGATCTTACTCCACTTTGCAGACATAACACTCCATAAGGTTCATCACAATAAACTTTTTCTCTCTTAAGGTTGTTGAATTTACATTTGTATTCACCAGAGCTACGACATTTATATGTGCTTGAGCCGTCACGGTGTCACATCCCAAGAGTACACCCCAGAAGATATGGCACTCTCGGAGTGCAACATAGCGTACTTCACCTCTAGGAGGTCTTATACAAGCCCATAGTCTAAAATATGCTAGAACATATGCTAGAACATCACTTTAAATATATTAATAAAATATCCTATTCACATAGTCAGACTCTAAGTCTCTTCGCCTACTTAGACTCAACATCACTAGAATGCTTTAGGGAAACAGACCTTTTACATAAAACATATCTAAACTATTACATGTCTTTAAACATAAACTTGACATAGTACATTCTTTAATTTTTAAGGATTCCTTTCCTTGAGATTGGAAAGATATATCAAGCCCTTAAACTTAGATACATACTTTGAGCATCCGGAACCTACACTTTGTGTAAAAGGGTAAAGAAGAATGTACTTAGTACCAGAATGCACTAAGTACAATAACCATATAAAACCATGCATTTAAAAGGGACTTTTTTCTTGAAACAATGCATCATGCCTTTTTGTGAACACTTAATAAAACTTTGATATAATAAGTATTATACAATTCACATACTTCGTATAGTCATATTCAATGATCATACATCATATAAAGTCACACATTGAATTTAATGCACATTTAGGATCACTTTTATAGTAACCATATTTAATTTACAGTAAGCTTTCTTTCCTTTTATAGTAAATCCTTTTCACCTAAGTTTCTTAACTTCCCAAGTAATCCTCTAGTGATACTTGCTGCAACGCATCACTTTAAGGCCACAAGGTATTCGTACATACAACCTTCATAAATCCAACACAAGCATTCTTAGAACTATTTCATACAATAAGACATATACCTCATATTTTACCCAATACACTTTATGGACCGCATAGGAGTACTCATTACAAGAGTACATACAATTTAAGACTTACAAATATCATCATAATAGGAATCAGTCAATCAATGGCATATTTAGTATTCACATCACTTAGACATCATCTTACCTTACTCACAATCGCAATGTAAGCCTACTAGTGTAATGTACATGTGAAGTCCCAAAACCTCACACTTACTTAGTAAAACTACAAGTAGACTACAAATCTTAACATGCACTTCATACATCAATAAGAAAATGATAGACAACCTCCTTCATGTCAAGCAAGACCTTCATCACAAGTTCATTAAGGCCAAAATTATGCATATTATATAAATACCACATCATATAGACTCATTAGGACTCATATGATGCATTTCATCACAAAAAGTAGACAACACTACTATGTCATGCATAAAGAGATAAACATAATCACAAGCATTAGAATACCTTCCTAGAACTCCCTTCAAGAGCTACTTGTGAAATGCATCGGTGAAGTCCCATACCACGACCTACACTAAAAAACTTCCCTTAGCTTATCCTAGTTAGGATCCTTACTTTACTTTCATTGTCCATTTTACTTTAGGGAAACTATAGCCTTAACCGACACTAAGACTATGGGTGCCAAAAATGGTATTTGGTGTTGTAGAGTTTTACACCAAGGGAAGGTGATCTACCTAGCCAAAGTACAAACTTAACACATGTTAACATATTAGGGGACTTTGCATCCGATATCCTATGGGGAAAGCATAGTTTATGGAACTTGGAAGTATATGGAAATCCTCTTTATGTCTATTGTGGCATTGTAGTTATCCACTTCGTGAGGACAATGGTGAAAGTTCCTTCCCACATTGGAAAGGGGAATCTCTCACCTAAGTGCACTCGGTGCTAACCTAAGTTCCCTTTATCGAAAGACTTTATTAATATCTCTTTATAAAATAAGACTACGGGATATTGAGTCCTCATATGCTTAGATGATAGGTCATATATGAGATTTCATCATACTAAATCATGTGAGAAATCCTTTCACGTGGACATAACATATTCAAGTACCATCTAGTTTAGGGTATACATGAGAATACCTTTCAAGGCCCCTCCATAGACTAGATTATCATAAATGTGTGTGTGCGCATACATGTGAGCAAATCTTTCACATAACACCTTTAGATCACACATGTTCATACTTTACTTCAATCATGCATATAAGACATGTTTATATCTTAACCATAAATTCATATCCATAAACATAGATAACCAACCACCTAGAACCTATCCTATCAAGGCACACATGTGCAAAGCATTATCAAGGTCTCATACCCTCATCAATACTTGTACACCTATCAAGTCATCCTAGTTTAAGAGTTACAATACATACTTCATGAATATATACTTAACATGCATAGAAGTAGACATTAGTGCATATGAGAATAACATTTCATTAGACACCATGACCTATATTACTTATAAGCATACATGAAGTGTAAGTGTGTGTATATTGGTCAACATCATCAGCTCATGACTATCCACAACACATTGAGGCATTCACCCTCTTAGGAACACAATGCATTACCAAGCATAGACAACACAATACATAATAGTATTGGATACAAGATAACTACAACACTTGCATTCAGTACTCCTAACCATATCAAACCACACATTCATAAAAGGGTACATATACAAGGGGTTATTAAACATTATAACTCATCAATGGAAGAACCTAAACAAACCCTAACATAATCATACACATGCTTTTAACCGCAGCAACACAACCTAGATCATATACTAGAATAGAATCTAGACCTAAGCATCACATAGTGTGACATTCATAACCACACACTTATATAACATCATATTGCCTTCAAGGACATAATCAACACATATATATCTTGACAAGAAAGTAAACACCAGCCCCATAAGTTGATCATGCCACACAATGACATACAAGGCCAATTCAACTAACAATTCTATAGAGAAGTAGATGGATAGAGCAATTCTTACCAATCCATAATCCTCTTATAGTCATTGAAAAATATTCATTTTTCATCTAAAATTCAAGTATAGGTAAGTAGCTAAATGTAAATTAACATGGACGAAATCATGCATAAACTATAACAAGATCATTATATTAACATGTATACTACGCCACCAATCCAATAGCGAGTAGAGAAAAATAGATCACTTACCGAATATCCATTACATTGATCACAAATGATGAACATTCATAAATAATCAAAATACAATATGGGAAAGTATCTAAGGATATCATAACCTAAATAAAATCATACTTCAATTGCCCTAGAATTGAGATCATACAAGTGTTCTATATTAACAATCAATAGAAGATACAAGAACATAAGTTAATTCTACCTAATCTTCAAGCCTTGATCTACATTAGATTAATTATATCTAATTTATCAATTTACATGATAGGCAGTAGCTAACAATAAATTTAATATATATGAATGACATTATCATCCTCCTTATATCAAGATCATAATAACCAACACGTAGGCTAAATCGAGAGTTTGAAAGGCACATGTGTTCATCGTGAAATTGATTGAATTAAACCTGAAAAACAGTATCTAACCATGAAATTATCATAATCATTATTTTGAAAATGTATTGACAAAGAACCCATGGCTATATTGAAAGATAAACATTTTGATCATAAATTCTTATTGAAGAGATTAAAGGAACTCTTTAGATGAAAAGTTATCCAAAGATGAAGGATAATTGTACCTCATTTTAGAATAAAACCATGAAAACTTGATGAAAAATCTTTATAATCCATCACCGTGGATGTTCATCAATTTCATCTCCAATGGAGGTTTCTAGAGAGGTTTATTTTTTAAAGGGAAAAGTCTAAATTGAAAAAGGAATTGGTAATGGGGTTTTCATGTTATTAAAAAACTTAATGTATACAAAAATAGCTAAATAAACTTCGTAGGTTAAGGTTAGGACGTGGGGTGAATTTCCCAATCACCCCTCTACTAAAACAGTGTGCAGGCAGGGATGTTGCAGGTTAAACGACGAAGCAACATAAACCCCTTAGGCCCATCGACACGTCGTTCCGCTTGCTGTAGTTTTTGTATGAGGCTTGTCATTGGTTTATTTTCCTCCTAGAATAAGTGTGGTAAGACTCCTCCCCATGGAAATGGCGTCACCGCACTTATTAGGCATCGATTGAGGGTTGTAGGTAGACACTACCAAGGCAGTGTCTAGTCAGACTTTCGGTCATCCTTGAGGGACTTTGAGGGGACCTTGGAGAGTCATACCTGGGAATTTCTAATGTAAATAAATTTATTGACATGTTATGGACATCCCATATAAATTTTATCATCAAACAACACTCGCAACACATCCAAACATGTTAGGACCACTCAAGTCACACATGCATGTCTCAAGGGAAAAATTTTGAACGTCTTGGACGTTTGACTTCAATGACTTCAAATCAATCATACATGCTTTAAAACAATTGATAAATATATTAAAAATCTTATAAGGAACATGTGAGTATCTATTCACGTTAAATCATTTTGGGGGTCTTACACATGGCTTGAGCCAATGCTTTCATAGCAGACCTAAATTGCGCATTAATCACATTCACCCCTATAGGGTCAATTAGAGCATGAGGAGGAGATTTTGGTAGAACTTGTAGAGGAACCACTTGATCTACATTTTATTTATCATTTATACAAGATTTTTCCCTTTAATTATCCATGCCATGAAAAAATATACGGCACACATTAGAAGAAGGACCTACCAGAGCCAAACTCTACTGCACAACTTGGAGGAGGAAGAAGGGAAGTTTCGAAAACATCAAATATACACCTATTCATCAATGTGGTGTGCTTCACATTTATCAAGAAGGCTCTGCTAGATGATGTTTGAGGCAATCCTAGAAAAATTCTAAACCTTGTGCTCTGATTAAAAAGTTTTTAACGACCTAAGGGAACACTCTAGATGTAACATGGTGTAAGTTACCTTGAAGGGGTACAATTATTGAAATTTGTAAAAATTTATCATTACAATTGAAGTCTTTCACAATAGAAAGCGGAAGTCTTTACTACATTTTGTCTCAAACCATCTAATACATCTTGAATAAAAACCTTTGGGACATAGACCATACAATAGTCTGATAACATGAAAATAAAAGACATAAAGTAAATAGTTTATTTTGTTCTTTAAATCTATCAGAACCCACCAAATCTTAAATTTGTTTGTTTCTTAGAAACCTAGTTTCAGATTTGGAGCTCAAATCTCCAAACCCTACATTTGATTAAAATGTAGGAAAAGTGTGCGGTAGTACAATATGCACTAAATATTTTAGCATGAATAACATCATAATAGCATATAATGGTTAGTCAACATGATCCATGATTCATAAGCATGATAAATACATCATTGATAAGATTAAGAGGTAATATCATAATCATCATATAAGCATTATTAAACTCCTAGTCATTAATTTTTAATTTAGGTATTATTCGCCTCCACATCCTAACATGAGGATCATAAGTAATCACCTCCATAATAGAAATAAAGGATAATGGGTAGTAATTGATCTCTTTCAAAGTCATACATAAATAAATGGTATTTAACTCATACTCCCTATATAATACCATGGGTAATTTTTCACCTTAAGAATAAGGGAACTCACATAACATTCCTATCATGTAAAAGTCTTTTAGGGGAATCACTATAAGCCTCATCATATTTCATAGTCGTAGGAGATATATTCACTTTAGGTTAGTAAACCTTCCAACCTAGAATAATTCTACGTGAGAGTATCTTTCAAGTCATATCATATTAATTAATAATATCCTATCTACAATTCTACGTTTGACATTGATATTATCAAAAACTGAATTGATTTTATCATTTCATACATTCAAGCATTCATGAGGTAGATTAGGTGAGTATAGTTCTTACACCACAATTCTACCAATTAGACTTGTAATCTCATAATTACTTTACTCCAAAAGACTCATGACATAATTCGCTGCTTGACTGCTCGACTTGGCTATTGAAGAAGCTCTTTGTCTTTAGGCACCAGGAGTAGGCAAAAAAAGACGGTACTTTGGATTAACTATCAAAATGATAGCAACAAAAATTCATGACTACAACCCTTACACTCAATGTTTTAATTCTAAGATCATCATTCATACCTAGATTAGAGGCACAATAATTACATTATTCATTATCAAGTGATTCTAATCTTAATTCTTAATAAAGGTTCAACTTCAACTCTACTAGTCATGATCCATTATATTGACATTTTTCTAATTAAATTCATATCAATATGTTTCTATTCTTGATCAATTACTACGCATAACATCAATTATAAAAGATCACATATGAATCTGTATGTTCACCTTCTATTATAAAAACCCACATAATTTACTATCATCAATTAGACTAGGTTTTAGTATGGACAACATATAAATTCATCTTAATATAATAATACAATGCTAAATCAATTATAACTACATATTATCCACTAAATTCGAATCATACCCATAATTAAATATAACATAAGGAGAAACCTTACATTAGGTTGGGGTTTATCTAAGCAATAAGGAAAATCTAGGGGGGCTTAATGCATGGAAGAATCCATAGATGAGTAAGATAATATACATTAATTCAAAAACTTGCAAGATCTTTCAACAATTGATTCTTGCGCTTGACCTAAGCTTTATCATCTGCTTCAACTCTTGAGTTTTCTAGACAAATGATGAGATACATAACTTTGGGATCTTTTGGAGTTTTGGAATGAATGACTTAGTTTGGGTGGTTAATGACATAAAATAGTTTGTATAGGTGTATAAAGTCTATTCACAATGACCCCCACATAAAACTAATTAAAAAGGAATTTACTAAAAAAACACTCACCAGGCAGCCAACTCCAAAGCGCCACGATAGGATATAAAGAGCCATAGTCTTGTCCGTGGTCCTTTGAAAGAGTCTAAGGCTTGATGCTAGTAACATTCCAGAAAATGACATGTATAGTGAAGAGCCCAACAGGTCTTTAAGAGTGCGTATTGGGGATACATAGGCATTCCAATGCCCAATATTGAAAAATATTGAGGATAGTATATAAAATTGGCTAAGGGGTTAGGAAATTTCCATATAATACCCAATAAGCCAAATGTTGGGCTTATTAGAAAATATTGGCTTAAAGGGTGTTAGCTATATATTTAAGTATTAATGAGATTGTTTAGGAAATGTACCTACAATAAAGACCCTAAGCTAAAATTCAGAAGTTCTTCAGCAACAAACATATTAGGTACTAGGCATCCAATTGTCAAGCCTATTACCCTAAGTACATAACCATTTAAAATGATCATATAAGGTTAGTAGTGCCCAAGGACATAGTAACGGTCCTTGGGACAATGGGTAAACATTCCCAAAGGAACCATAAATAATGGTTTGTTAGGGAAGTACAACAAACAGATGTGCAAGCACATGTGCAAGATTCTGAAAATCTGCAATAGGAGGGGACCACCCTAATCGACTTCGGTTAAGGTAGTTAGGGGAAAACGTACACAAGGGACTACTTCATGTGGGTCCTAACTACCTAATAAAATCTAGGTACTAATTATCTATCCTAAATAGCTAAATAACCTAGGACTAAACTAAATGGAACCATTAGTGCACCCCCAATCTAGGACCAAAACCGGGTTGACACTAACCTAGTACTAGTTAAAGAGACAACCAAGTAGCTAACCTAGGATAATCCAAAAGGTTAGTGGGTCCTAAAACTTAGGGGTACTTTAGTAATTCCCTTAGGTTACCTAATTAATTAATTTATCAACTTAATTAATTAATTTAAAAAGGTTAAAACAGAAACTACAAAGGAAATTTCCAGATTTCGGGTAAGACAAGAAAGGGATAACCTAGTACCTAACCTAGGATGGTCCAAATTGTTAGTTAAGGTCCTAAAAACCTATGGATACTTTATTAATTACCTTAGGATACTTAATTAATTAATTTAGGAACTTAATTAATTAATTTAAAGGGGAAAATAAAAATTACAAAGCAATTTCAAAAGTTCGGTTAAAACAAGGAAAAGACAACCTCGTACCGAACCTAGAATGTTTCAAAGGATTGGTTATGGTCCTAACGACTTCAGTGTCATTTATTAATTAACTTAGGTCACCTAATTAGTTAGATTAAAAATTTAATTAATTGATTTGAATGATCAAAACGATATCCTTTCACTAAAATAGTATTATTCAAGAAACATCCTAGTACTTAACCTAGGATGGTCCTAAAGGGTTGATTATAGTTCGAATGACTTAGGGGACTTTAGTACTTACCCTACGTACATAAATTAATTAAATTAATTATTTCATTAATTAATATAAATTAAAAAAATTTACCGAAACCATAGTCAACACCAATTTCTAGATTTGACTTAAGTGTTATGTTCTCTTATGTTTTGTCAACTTATGATGGGCGTTTTTGTAATTGGTTAATTAGTTTATTAAATTAACTTATCAAACCTAAGTGGTATAATTAAATATCAGTTCTTGAACCTAGGAATCATGTTTAAACTCATAGATTAGGCGACACAAAAATAGTAAGCAACGAACGAAAGAAAAAGGCAGAAAAATTATCGATTTCTCTAGAGCGATTTCAAGGTTTCGTTCAAGGTGATCTTCGCAAATTAAGTTCTATTTAAGGTATGGTTTCTCTCCCGAACTTCTATCTGCAAGAGAACTTTCTTTAGAATGATTCAAAGATCTTAAAAACTAGAGGTGTTTCCCGTTGTTCTTGTCGAACTCCTTTCCCTAGTATCCTTTTTACGGTTTCAATGTTGAATAGGTAAGAAATCATGTTTTTTGTATATGTTTCTGGATGATCATAATGTGTATTGTTTTTTATTAAATAATTATTGAATAAACCTATTAATTTGACTCGTTTGATGATAAGTGTTGTTATGTGATATTAATGATACTATGTTGTCCGGCAATATTTTGTATGAAGATGTTACGGTCTGTTTTGCATACATTATGTTAATATGACGTTATAAAGATGATACATTCATCAAATGCTATTAAGATTCTATCAAATATGTTTAAAATCATTATGCCTAAAGTTATTTTATATGGTTTGCTAAATAGATCTCCATGAAATAGAAAGTTTAATGAATGTTTGGGTTATGCCGGTAAAATGGCTAACAATGATATGCCCTAAAGTTGAATGGAATTGGCTTACATTATTTATTTTAAATAATGATAAAAAATTGGATAATGAGAATCTCATGAAACTATATTTGAATGAATGTTTGGCTTGTGCCAATAAATTTGTTGTGAAGTCATTTCCAAATTTCCTAGGCCAATACTAAATGTACACAAATCTTATGTGCCAATATAATTTAATGTCAAATTAAGAATGACCAATAGAACAAAATGAATTCATACTAAGGGTATGCCAATCAATGGGACATGTCCCAACCAACTCTATACTATCTTATCTGACTAAAATGTTGGAATGCCAAAGGAATAAGCACATCTAAAGTAATTCAATGAATCCATAACTAAGGGCATGCCATTCACTGGGACAACTCCCAACATGCTCTAAATTTGTGACATATGAACACTTGAAACTCATTGAATAAAGTGATCACCATTTATAAACGATGATATGAATCTACTAATCTAAAGTAAGTAAGTAACATGAGTAATAACATAATTAAAGGGGTCTAAATTAAGTAACTGACCAGAATGGGGTGTTAAAGAAAGTTAGACAAGTCTCACTTATACCTAAGCTACTATGTCAAAAGAATACTCACGTATGAAGGTGTTAGAATCTGTGAGACCAGTCTCATTAACACCTAAGGATGATATTTAAGGACAGTTCACATTCATTAATGTAAAGTAAGGATGATATGTAAGGAAACTTCACATTTCATCAATGTAAAGTATGGATGAAAAGTCATCAAAAGAATGAATAAATCTCAATCACATTCTATATTTATGTGTAAGGACAATTCACACTTAATACATAATGAAGAGATGATAAATCATCTAATGAGCTATGAATACCTCATGCTAGAAGCAACTTTCGATGATGTATGAGTTGAATGTAAATAGGAACTTTAAACTAAGCACGAATAGACTAGTTATGAGTGGTGATGCCTTTTTCCGGTAGGGCGAAGGTTCACGTAATTCTCATGAGATGAGACTTCCCACCAAGGTAGGTATCGGTCTCCCTAAATATCGTAGTCTTTAAACTATTTTTCCAACACAGGGAACTAGCCAGTAGTTTTCCACCTAAGCGAGTTAGGGATAATTTGGTTTCACCTTGTCCAGTGGCTCCACCTCTTTTTTGTGTGGAGAACACATTGGATTTCATGATGCTCAAATGATCTATGTCGTTTAATGTTGGGGTTTCTCAAAGTATGAAAGATAATAATATGAATGATACCGAATGTGTTTGTGCAAGATAATCAGGTTGTGAAATCAGATTCAAGTAATGACATTAGGTCATTCTTGGTCATTGCTCTTCATAATCCCGATGAGAGTCTTAAACTTTATCCTAGTTATAGATGGTGTTTACATCAACCTACGAATGAATGAAATGAATAATGTAAAGTAATAATGAATGAATGAAGTAGACTCTGTGTTTGCTAAAGAAGGCCCTTGGGTTGAGGTCCCATATGTTGGTCCCTCACTTGAGATGTCTTAATGCTACATCCGAAATTCCAAGGTCTCGTACATATGAAATGTATAATAATAAAATGTGAAAACGTTAAATCAATAACCAATAACTTCCCTAACATGAAAATAATGAAATCAATAGAATGACAATTGAGAAGGGCTTATGAAATCTAATGAATATATAGTGTAATGAATGACTTGCTATAAGAATAGTCAATGCATGTCTAATGAAGGTTAAAATAAATAAAGGGCATAGCTAATAATGAATCTTCATGTGATGAAAATGAACAAACCCAAATAAAATTGGCTTATAATATCTTCCTTTATTAGGAAAATATCAAAGACAATAATGAATTCAAATATGCTTATCCAAAATGATTAACTAATGTATTTAGCCAATAAAGATTCCTTTATAAAGAATTGATGTCAAAGTAAGCAAGATCATAAGTTTTAGTGATATGACTTGAGAACTATGCACATTATGCAATAAACTAAAGAATGAGTATAGTCAATAAGTATTGACTTATAAATATATTCATGCACCAAATTGTAGCAACGTCATTTCCTTAATCTCTTAAATTACTTACTTGATCCATTATGGGTATGGGACTACAATGAAACCCTGCACTTGTTAGTAAAACATAGGATGAAAAGAGTTATTTAACTACACAACAAGAAGAAGAAAAAGACTAAAAAAAATCTAAGTGTACAAAGAGGAACTCTCGGCCTAAGAGGATCAAAATCTCAAATCTTCGCACGAGTTGTTCTAAAATTATGTTGGTGATACTAATTTATTGTAATCATGTAGAATATGAGTTGTGTGCTTTAAATTCACTAAAATACATTATATTTGTACAATAATTCACAACCAAGTAAGACTGATCAACGGACCGGAACCGATTCACTGGACCGGAATGAACCGGTACTGAACCGGACCGGAACCCGTTGACCGGTACCAGGTTGAACCGGATCGGAATTACCGGGATGATTCATCGGTTCCGTCCCGTTCCACTATATACCGGGATGGAACCGGAACGGACCAGGATGGAACGGGACGGAATTAACGGGACGATATTTTTTGGAATTACGAGAATATAATTATTTTTTTATTTTTTAAGTATAAGTTAATAGTGTTTATAATTATACTATAATTTTTACTTAAGTTAATTTTAAAGATATTTTATTAATTTTTTTGTTTTTGTTAAGTTTGCAAGTAAAGTCTAATAAAGTTTTCAAAATTTAAATCTTTTGAAGTTTATACTTTATAAGTTATTACTTATATTCATTAATATTTATTTTATATGTTATATTTATAAATTGTGTCTTGTAAATATTAAATAAATAAAATTTGTAATTTTAAAAAAAATAAATTAAATATAAATTATATAAAGTATAAAATATAAAAAATTAATGTATATTAAATAAACTGGACCGGCACCGGACCAGACCGGATCGGAACAGAACCGGAATAAAGATGAATCGGTACCAGTATACCGGTACGAAATCACGGTTCCGTCCCGTTCCGTGTACCGGTTCAGACTATCCCGTCCCGTCCCGTAGGCAACCGAAATGGGACGAATCGGAACGGTACAAGTACGTCCCGCTCCGTTGACCAGTCTTACAACCAACGAATAAAGAAAGTCAAGTGACTAGACTTTCCAGAAATAGCATGTCGTTTAGGAAGAAATTTCCTTGATCATGCATAGCTTTATGTGTATGTGTGCATACACCCATATTTAGTACAAGTGGTGTACTAACCCCTACTATTTACTATTTTATAGATGCAGGTTAAAGGACAGATTGACGACTCTTGCAATGGTTTTGACATCAGCGTTTATCTACACCATTTGGTAGGTCTTCTTAATTTCGATGATGCCACAATTTTAGTCTAACCTTAGTTTTATATATAGCTAGTGTATGGTTTCTCTAGAGTTTCTTTCATACATTTATTCAAAGCATTGTAATAAGGCTGTTTTGGCAAACTATTATGATATGTTATTATTTGATTTAAATTGATTTCACAATTTTTAGATGGTTGTTTCATTGTGTTGAGCTTATTATATGATGAATTTATGAAATAAATATGTGAAATCTATGTATACTTCATACGTTTAAACAGTTCTAAATTTTCTGCTAAAATTAACCATACGAATGTCATGAATGTAATAAGAGGCTTGTCTGCGACCTTTGAGAGGTCAACAACGCCTGTTGCAATTCAAATTCCAGAATTAGGGTCATGACAAACTTGGTATCAGAGCATGAGATTAAATTACCGAGGAACTAAAGCTCAACACAACCACATTACGTAGTTTCTAGCTTATGGTTGTGAAGCGTACCACAATCAAGACTTAGAGAATACGCGATGATAGGAAATTCTCTCTAAATATAATTATCTATATTACATCTTCTTTGAACAAGTAGAAGAATACACACAAGAATTAGGATGTCCAAGTTGTCTAAGGCGCCAGACTTAGGTGTGGACTTTCCAGGAAGGGACCATAATGGAAATACCTAACATGGACGAAAGACGTGTGGTGAGTGGTTGTTCCCATGGAGGTGAATGCATGGAAATGTATAAAGGCCTTCTATGTGTATTGAAAAGGAGAAGGATAAGTTGACAACATACCAACTAAAGAATATGGCTTAGACATGGATTTGCTTCATAAGTGTTATGCTATAATAGACTATAGAAACAGGGTAATAAGGATTCAGTTTCTAAATAAGTTGGGCTAAAATGAGAAGGGCATGGTTCAAACCAAACACGACAAGACAGATGCTCAATCTCGGCCAAATGTTGTAGCCATACCCCTCAAGAGAAACATGTTCTGTGTATAAAGGAAGAGAGGAACTAGAGAATTCCACGAATGTGGATAATAGTAACTTGCTTGTCTTCTCCTTTCCTTCTTATTAGATCAAGGATCTACCTTGTCTATAATTACTCCTTTTGTGGCTAATCAATTTGACTTAATTCTTGAGATCATACATGAACCATTTCTAGTTACTACTCCCATAAGAGACAGTGTTAAGGCTGAAAGGGTACGTAGAAAAATAGATTGCATAGTGGCAAGTCCCTTTGAAATTAAGTTGGGCGTCATTAGATTCAAAACTTAAGGCCAACAAGATGTTATCTAAGAGGTTAGATATGCTCTTCCGAAGTCTGGTGTATGTTTAAGAATACTCTAAGTTTTATTGCTTTAGTCGATTTGATGTGATAGGTCACTAATCGTATGTCTTATAATAGCACTATGTGAGTTAATACGATGTAAAGTTTGCATTTCCTGTGCTGTTTTTGTGTAGCATAAACATGTTTCATGTGTTCCATGATTTGTGATGTGCATTAAGTTAAGTATGATTGAGAAGGAAATTCCTCAATCTCAAATATAAAGCTTCAGATATCTTGAATGATATGCATCATCTAAATAAGTGTGAATTACATATTCACAAAAGAGAAATGCTTAAGTATGACATAGTAACTTTCGAAGAGGGTACCACCCTAAACGAATTCGATTAGGGTAGTTTGGGGGAAAACTTGCACAAGGGACCACTCCATGTCGGGCCTAACTTCCTAAACAAATCTAGGTCCTGAATAACTGTCCTGACTAGATAAATAACCTAGGAATAACCGACATAGACCCATTAGTGCACCCGACAATCTACGACCAAAACCGGGTTAACACTAAACCAGTACTAGTTAAAGAGACAACCTAGTAGCCAACCTATGATGGTCCAAAAGGTTAGTTATGGTCCTAAAAACTTAGGGGTACTTTAGTAATTCGACTAGGTTACCTACTTTATTAATTTATCAACTTAATTAATTAATTTAAAAGGGCTAAAATAGAAACTACAAAGGAAATTTCTAGATTTTGGTTAGGATAAGAAAGGGACAACCTAGTACCTAACCTAGGATGGTCCAAAGAGTTAGTTAAGGTCCTAAAAACCTAAGGATACTTTACTAATTACCCTAGTCTACCTAATTAATTAATTTATCAACTTATTTAATTAATTTAAAGGGGAAAAATCAAAATAACAAAGCAATTTCCAAATTTCGGTTAAAACAAGTAAAAGACAACCTCGTACCTAACCTAGAATATTTCAAAGGATTGGTTATGGCCCTAACGACTTAAGGTTAATTTAGTAATTAAATTAAGTAACCTAATTAATTATATTACCAATTTAATTAATTGGTTTTAATAATTAAAACAAAAAAAATTTCACTAACTTATTATAATTCAAGAAACATCCTAGTACTTTACCTTGGATGGTCCTAAAGGATTTATTATAGTTTCAATGACTTAGGGGTACTTCAGTAATTAACCTAGGTCCCTAAACTAATTAAATTAAGGATTCAATCAATTAATATAAAGTCAAAATGGTGACTGAAACCATAGTCTATACCTATTTCAAGATTTGACTAAGTGTTATGTTCTCTTATGTTTAGTCAACTTGGAGGAGACTTTTGGTAATTTGTTAATGAATTTATTAAATTAACTTATTAAACCTAAGTTTTATAATAAAATATAAGTTCTTAAACCTAAAATTAACGTTCAAACTCATAGAATAGGCGACGCAAAAACAGTAAGCAACAAACGAAAAAATAAGAAAAAAATTTATCGATTTCTCTAGCGCGATTTCAAGGTTTCGTTGAAGGTGGTCTTCGTAGATTATGTTCTACTTAAGGTATGGTATTCTCTCTTGGACTTCTTTATCCAATATAACTTTCTTTAGAATGATTCAAAGATCTTGAAAAATAGGGTTGTTTCCCGTCGTTCTTGTCGAACTCCTTTCCCTAGTATCCCTGTTACGATTTCAATGTTGAATAGGTTAGAAATCATGTAGTTGGTATCTGGTGCTGGCTGATCTTAATGTGTATCATTTTGTATTAAATAATGATTGACTGAACTTATTAATTAAACTTGTTTGATGCTACGTGTTATTAGGTGAATTAAAAGAATGATACTATGTTAAGGATATATTAAAAAATGGTATGTATGAAGACGTTATGGTCTATTGTGAATGCTTTCTGTTAATATGACATTATAAGATGATATATTCATCAAATTCTAATATGATTCTGTCCAATTTGATTAAAATTATTATGCCTAAAGGTATGTTATAAGGTTGGCTAAATAGATCTCGATGAAACCATAATTTGAATGAACGTTAGGGTTGTGCCAGTAAAATGGCTAACATTGTCTTGACCAAAAGTTAAAAGGAATTGTCTTAAATAATTTCTTTTAATTAATAATGGAAAAATTGGCTAATGAGAATCTCATGAAACTATATTTGAATGAATGTTTGGCTTGTTCCAATAATTTTGCTGTGAAGTCATTTCAAAATATTCTAGGCCAATACTAAATTTACACCAATCTTATGTGCCCAATATAATGCAATGTCAAATTAAGAATGACCAACATAACAAAATTAATACATACTAAGTGTATGTCAATCAATGGGACAAGTTCCAACACACCTTATACTATTTTATATGACTAAAATATTGGAATGTTCAAATTAATAAGAACATCTAAAGTAAGTTAGTGAATCTATAACTAAGGGCATGCAATTCATTAGGAAAACTACAACATGTTCTTAATGAATGACATATGAACACTTGAAACTCATTGAATGAAGTGATCGTCGTCCATAAACAATGGTATGAATCTACTGAACTAAAGTAAGTATGTAACGTGAGGTATAACATAATTAAAGGGATCTAAATTAAGTAACTGACTAGAATGGGGTGTTAAAGGAAGTGAGAAAAGTCTCACTTATAACTAAGCTCCTATGTTAAAAGAATACTCACTCATGAAGGTGTTAGAATATGTGAGACCATTCTCATTAACACCTAAGAATGATATGTAAGGACAATTTACATTCATCAATGTAAAGTAAGGAAGATATGTAAGGACAATTCACATTTCATCAATGTAAAGTTTGGATGAAAACTTATCAAAAGAGTAAATAAATCTCAATACATTCTATATGTATGTGTAAGGACAATTCACACTTAATACATTGAGAAGAGATGATAAATCATATAATGAGCTATGACTTCCCCATGCTAGAAGAAAACTTCGATGATGTATGATTTGAAAGTAAATATGAACTTTAACTTAGCACTGATAGGCTAGTTATGAGTGGTAATGCCTTCTTTGGTGAAGTTCGAAGGTTCAAATAATTATCATGAGATGAGAGTGGCAACCAAGGTTGTTATGGGTCTCTGTAAATCTCCTAGTTTTTGAACTATGTTGCAACTATAGGGAACTAGCCAGTGGTTTTCCACCTAAGCGAGCTAGGGATGTTTTGGTTTAACCTTGGCCAGTGGCTCTACCTCTTTTTGGTGTGGGGAAGACACCAGATTTTATTATGCTCAAATGATCTATGTTGGTTAAGGTTGGAGTTCCTCAAATGATGAAAGATAATGAAATGAATGATATCGAAGGTGTTTGTGCAAGACAATCAGTAGGTGAAATCATATTCAAGTAATGATATTAGGTCATTCTTGGTCATTGCACTTCATGATCCCGATGAGAGTCTTAAAATTTATCCTAGGTATAGCTGGTGTTTACATAAACCTACGAATGAATGAAATGAATAATTTAAAGTAGGAATGAACGAATGAAGTAGATTCTGTGTTTACTAAAGAAGATTCTCGGTTTGAGGTCCCATATGTAAGGCCCTCACTTGAGATGTCTTAATGCTACATCCTAAATTCCAAGGTATCGTATATACGAAATGTATAATATATAAAACATGAAAACGTTAAATAAATAACCCATAAGCTCCCTAACATGAATATAATAAAATCAATAGAATGATCAATAGAGTATGGGTTATGAAATGTAATGAATATATAGTGTACTCAATGACTTGCTATAACAATAGTCAAAGCATGTCCAATGAAATTTACAATAAGTAAAGGACATAGCTAATAATGAATCTTCATGACATGAAAATGAACAAGCCAGATAAAACTGGCTTAAAATAACTTCTTTTATTAGGAAAATATCAAAGACAATGATGAATTTGAAATATGCCTATCCAAAATGCTTAACTAATGTATTTAGCCAATAAAGATTGGCTTATAAAGAATTCATGCAAAAGTAAGCAATATCATAAGCCTTAGGGATATGCCACAAGAACTATGAACATTATGCAATCAGCTAAAGAATGAGTATAGTCAATCATTATTGACTTATAAATATACTCATGCCCCAAATTGTAGTTAAGTCATTTCCTTAATATCTTTAACTACTTACTTGATTCATTGTGGATATGGTACTACAATCAATCATTGCTTTGTAAGTAAAACATAGGACCAAAAGATTTATTGAACTACACAACAAGAAGAATAAAAGATTGAAAAATAATCAAGTGTACAAAGATGAGCTCTCGGCCTAAGAAGATCAAAATCTCAAATCTTTGCCCCATTTGTTCTAAAATTATGTTGATGATACTAATATATTGTAATAATATAGTAAATGAGTTGTGTGATTTGAATGCATTAAAGTACATCATATTCATACCACATTTCACAACCAACAAATTAAGAAAGTCTAGTGACTAGACTTTTTCAGAAATAGCGTGTCATTTATGAAGAGCTTTCCTTGATCATACATAGCTTTATGTGTGTGTGTGAATACACCCGTACTTAGTACAAGTGATGTACTAACCCCTAATATTTACTATTTTATATATGCAGGTTAAAGGACAGATTGACGACTCCTGTAATGGTTTGGACATCAAATTTCTCCAGACTATGTGGTAGGTCCTCTTAATTTAGAGGATGCTATTGTTTTAGTGTATTCTTTGTTAAATACATAGCTAGTGGATGTTGTCCCTAGATTTTGTTTCATACATTTATTAGAAACATTGTAATAAGGTCGTTTTGCCAAACTACTATGATATGTTATTATTTGATTTGAATTGATTCCGCAATTGTTAGATGGTTGTTTGTTTATATTGAGCACTTAGTATACAATTAATTCATGAAATAACGATATGAAGTCTATCTATACTTCATATGTTTAAAAAAATTTAAATTTTTGCTAAAATTAACCATATGAATGTGAAGAATGCAAGATGAGGCTTGTTTGTGATCTCTTAGAGGTCAACGATGCTTGTTTTGATTCGGATTCTAGAATCCGGGTCGTGACATGTCTCGTTTCCATCACTCTAATGCAACTTCATCATCCATCCCATGAATTGTGGTATATACCACTGGTCGTGTAGTAGATCTTGTAGGTGATCTACTTTAAGGCTACCCTTAAGAAGCTATTGTTTTGTCTTCATGAACCACACAATAATCTGTGGTCCACCCCACTGTCAGTGGTGGTGGTCGAGTACTTGAGGTACTGTAATCCAGGCTTGAGTAATCCTTGGCCTTTGTCTTGGGTCTTGCCCCTTTGCCTTTATACTTGACTTTTAGCCTTGATTCTTGTAGCCCTCAATAAAACCCTAGATGGTCTATTAAGCTACGCATATACATTTACAATTCTAACCCCTAATTAAAACTTTCAGACCTTCACATAAGGCTCCTGTTAAGTCTACTAGTTTCTGGTTTAATATATTTCATTATGTGATTATGGGTTGAATTAGTTTTTGTACAATTTTAATAACTAGTTTAAATTCTATATTGTAGTGGGTTTAATAATTAAGGGTGGGTTAATATATGAATTGTAGTTGCAAATGAGATTACTTTGTTTCTTAACTAGCTCGAGAGAGAGGTTAACGAAAGATGACTATTGACTAATGGCTTAAAGGTATTGGGTTGAGCTGGATTCAGCTCGTGAGAGTGACTTCTAAACCCAATCCTCCTCATCTAGCGAGAGAGAGTGGATAAAGTAAGGTGTTGGTTCATTTTCATTGCTATTCTTGTTGATGTTCGAAAGAAATCACCTTATTCACGATAAATGTTCAATAAAAAGCTATCTCGATTATATTCTAGCCTACCCAATTATTGGTAGTGGTTTACTAGTAGTTTCAATTACACATATATCGAAATTTTCCTATAATGTTACATCTAAAAAAAATTTCCGTATTGTTATTTTAATTTTGTTTGACTATTTTGTACTTTGTAATTGCAAATAAAATCCCTCATCTGAAATTCATGTCAACCATTTTTAATTTGTTTCATGTCTTTTCCAATAATATTTGTTCCTATATCTTGTTAAATCATATTTGTACTTTGTTTGTGAACTTTGAACACGTACTACTCTTTTTTGTTCCACCGAAACTCATTTGTTGGGTTTTATGTTGCTTAACTATCATTTATACCTTGAATTTGATGAGTTGTTCCTAAAACAGTAGAAAAAATGTTGGCACTACTAGGAAGTGATGTTGTTTAAAATTCTTTTATTGAAGTTTAATTGTGATATTTTTAAAGGTAGTTGAATCGACTTACATTCGTAGTTGAAAGAGGAGGTGATGAGCATGAACGAAATAAATGGTAGAAAAGTGAGAAACCAAGATGATATTGCGAACCTCAATGATGTCAATGACCCAAACGACAATGACAAAATCCAAGTAGGCGGTGTTGGTGCCATTCACTTATCATTGGCTGAAGGAAATATTGTTTTTCACATCCCAAGCAGAATGCTTTTGCTCCTACTATTGAAAGGATTATTTGAGGGGCTCGCTAATGAGGATCCCCATGAGCATATCAACAACTCTATCGATGTCTGTGGATCGTCCTCATTTAAGAACATATCAAAGAATCGATCCATCTCATGTTGTTTATATTCTATTTGATGGGTGAATCTACTAAATGGTTGGCTGAGCTACCAAGGAACTCTATCACTTCTTGGGATGATCATACCCAAACATTTAAAGTGATATTCCTTCCCCAATAGAATAGATGACTCTAAGAGAGGATATACAAGATTTCAAATACTTGGAAGGTGAGACAATCCATGAGACATGGCTGAGGTTTAAGAAGTTGGTGATTCAGTGCCCAACTCATGGACTTCTAGATAATGTGTTGCTGCAAAATTTCAGTAAGATTTTTAATACGGCATGTAAAGGAGGGGCTGATCAATTCTCATTGCGTGTTATAATGCAACAACAATAGACGATGGCGTCCCAACTCCTTGATTGCATGACAAATATCAATGGGGAATGTTACACTCGTGCAGACAAATTCTCTCCTATAACATGTTAAATAACAAAAGAGCTGATAAAAAGGGATTAAGAGAGAGACCAAAAAAAGCAAAAATGCTGACCAGATGGATATCTTTGCTTAATATTTCAAGGGTGTTAGCTTAAAGAGTTCTAATGATGTGGGTGTTCATGGAGTGAACTGTTCAGTCCTTGAATTGGAATCATTTGGGGTTTTATTGAAATGCAAATGGTATCCGAAATTGCTCATTTTTCTCAGTATCCTATGAAAACTCATGAGATTCAGGTATTTGGAGTTTTAGCGTAAGCGTGGACACTTAGGCACACAATGAAACAAAAAGGATGAAAAAGAGGCTTCGCCAAGTATATTTGCCTATCCACTGAAAAGATGCGTTTTGCCCTTTCTCCAAGTATACTCGCCAAGAGGCTTTGCCAATATTTCCCAATGAAGTGCATTAAGAAGGCTATGAAAAGGAGCATTTGGCTCTTCACTTAATGGTTTCGTGAAAGTGTGTTATTCCACCTAATGTTACATCTTTCATAGACAATGAAGTCAAAGATTAAAAGGCAACGAACTAGAAGAGGGACAAATTGCGGAATCACTCGGCTATTCATGAATTGATTCGCCAGCACTTAATTTGATGTCGATAAATAAATATTAAGCTCTTTATTATTTTTAGAGGGTCAAAACATTATTATAATCATTCACTTTTTAACTCAAATTTTCATATTTCGTCTCATATTTGGATAGTTTTTTGTGGGATATTTGAAGCAAGAGGTTCTTCTTTCTCAAATTGGAAATGGGTATTCTTTATTCTTCTTCCTTTGCTTATATTAAGGTTCAATGTTTTTTACCCATTTGATTTCTCTTTCATTCTTCTCCTCTCTTATGAAGTTTACATAGACTACTCGTTTAGTCAACATAACCAATTCATTTAAGTAGTCTAATATTTTTTCTCACATATAACCATCTAAAAGAGAATTACAAAGTTGGGCATAGACCTTACACTAGTACAACATGTGACATATAGGCTTACAATAATAGTCTCTAATATAAGGAAAAGAACATGTGTTTAGATATAGTCAATATCATAGCTAGAGAAGAAGAATGACACCACACATACTCTGACATAATGACTAACCAATAACTTGGGCAAAAATTCAAGTCTTCCTTGAAATGTCCTGTCTAGAAATTTTGATGAACCAAGAATCAAAGGTTACCCCGCGACACGCAGTGACCTCCAAGATTTGGTCGCATCATTTTTAAGTCAAATTTGAATTAGTTAAAATATCCAATAAGTGCAGGGGTATTTTGGATAATTTTTGGATGAATTATTGATGGTTATTGATTATTTTTAAACCCCTAAACTCACTAATCAAATCTAAATGCTCAACTCAAAACAAAATCTCTCCATTCCTTCTCTCTAAAGACCTACATTGATGATGCTTTGAAGATCCAAGGAAAAAGACTGATTCTCCATGTTTTTCTCCATCAATTTCGTGGGCGTTGCTTCACATAAAGTATGGAGTTTCATACTTGAATTATCTTCCATTTAAGGATTCAAGTTCAAACGGTTTTCAAAAATGAACAAAAACATGAAATCTTCTATTTCAACTTTTTGTCATAGGTCCTTACATGAAACGTTATGAATCAATGATTCATGATTTAAATGATGTTAATTTGAAGTATTTAGATAAAAAACTCCATGAACCTATGAAAATCATGATTTCCTTATTTCGGTTATAGTATGGATGATTTCATCACGTCTCAATTGTATTAAATTCTTGGGTGGTTTACTTTGGGTTATTGAGTTATGTATGAAGCATGCTAGAATTATATATAGGCTTTCCTAATTTGATAAGTTCCATATCGCATTATCTTTGATCCTTGTATATTGTTATTATTGGGTTGAATTGGTGATTATGGATATTCCTATAGGCCTTTGAGGATTGAATTGACTATGGATTAGAGGTATTGTGGTTGGAATGGTGGTATGCTGACCTAACCCCTTCTATATTGTGTAGTATGGATATTTCAATTATGATGATAGGTATTGTCCACTTATGGTGGCGGTTCTTATGTGATCTATTTGTGATCAATGTGGTCTTATAGACATTACTTTATGAATTATTATATCATCATGTTATACTTGGATATGCGGTCATTATGAAGGTATATATGACTTATGTGTATATGTGAAGTAAAAGTATGTGTTCTTCTAGTTAATATATGTGATCATGATAGGCTTTAGTGATGCCTTATATGTGTATACTTGATGTTGAAATGTTAATCTTCGTAATTAAATATATGAATCTTATGATGAGTTATGTTGATTTGTATATAGTAGTATGTAGGGTGATTTGTAAGTATGCTTCGTTGAACCTCTATGCTATTTGATTGATATTGTACTTGTGTTAAGATGATAATGAAGTTACATATATTTTTAGATCTATGTCCCTTACTTGATACATGAAGAATATGTGAATATGAATCCTTAATTTAGAAGGCTAAAACACCTTTGTCATGAAAGTATGTTATGATTGGAATATGATCTTGAATAAGGTTAAAAAGGTCAATTATATGAAACCTTTTAGAAAGGAGGTTATTATATCCTTAAAGTTGAATGTCTTAATGGTATCCATCTTGTGTGAATCGTGGACTTAGGGTTGGTTCAATGGAAAAAAATTAAATCATCTTAGAAAAGTCATTGAGTTATCTTAATTACCGTTGTATGTATCCCTAGTGGACCCTCTTTGTTAAGGTGTGATATGATTGGGTTATTACAATAGAAGGGTAACTATTATTATGGTCGTTTGTTGAATTACTCTATGAGAACAAAGGCTAGTACCGAGTGAGTATACTTGGGGAGTAGCTCTAGATAATAAGGAGACTAGAGTACAAAGAAACCTTTTATGTTCCTTAACGATGTGCATACATAGGATGTGTCCTATTTCTACCATTTGTAAGTAGAACACCATCCAACAGAGTAAGGAAGACTCCAGATTCCATGCCTAACTAGTATGATCTATGTAGGTTATTGCCTATTCTCAACAGTGGGAAACATTCTAGTGTCGGATAACTTTTATGAAGTTTAGGTAGTGGAATGACACACTATTAGACATTGCACGACTAAGCTTTGAAGATGTTCATATGTAGGTTCCATGGGTCCTCTCCAAGACCATTATGTGAAATTCCTTAATTGTTGAATATCTCCTAAATGACTTAATGAACATAGTGAATTAAGTTAAATGTATGTAAATGGAAAAGGACTTATCTAGAGTATATTTAAGGATTGCTTAGGTAATCTTGGACAGGGAGTATGAGCGATCTCTTCATGTCCTACTTAGGTGAATCTTAGAGTAACTTTAGATTGGGGGTTTAATTGAATATAATGAATAAAATTATCTTAGGATTCCTTTAGGATATCTTATGTGTGTGCGAAGGGGTTGTATAGGCGGCCACATCATGTCTCACTAAAGTAAGCCTTGGGTAGACCTTTGGTACGAGAGTCTAGTGCTTTTATGGTATGTAGTAATGATGTTCTATATTGTATTCTGTGACCATATGTGCTTATGTTGACTTCTAACTATCTTTATACTTGTCTTATGAAATATTCTCAAAAAGAGCATGTTTTATAGAAATGTACTTTTAACATGGTTGTAATTGCATCTCACCATACTTAGTGCATTCAAATGTAGTAATTCCATATTTTTTGTCGAATCTCTAAAGCTGTAGGTGGCATTTGAGACGAGTCTTTGAAGTGAAACTTGGATATTAGCGATCATTCAATCAAAGTTGTGGTATGTCCTCAATTTTTCAGAGGACATAACAATGTTTAGTTCTCTTATTCAAACACATTCTAAGAGACTTAGATATTTTTCTATATTTTGGATTTATGGGTTGTGTCCCAAGATATTTGTGTGTCTAAGATGGAGACTATGAGACTTAGCCTTTCCTTATAATTTTCTATGAAAAGATATTTTGAAGTACTATTATTTTTTGTTAAAAGTTGTAATTTTGCACTACTTTTCTACATATATACATTGTATAATGTCAAAAGGCTTGTAAAAGACCTTCGAGAGGTCAAGTACGCCGTGTTGCGATTCAAAAATGTCATTTTTTCTAGGTATATTCTCGGGTTGTTATAGTTGATACCATGCACAAAGGGAAATTTTGTTTTAAAACCATGCCAAGTCATTTTGAAATCCTTGATGCACATACAAGATCATATACAAGACAATGATCACCATTACATCAAGACAAGTTCACGTTCAAATACAAGAATACCATCTCATAAAGACATATCAACATTTCATGTTCTAGAGTTCATATCATCAAAGCATACAATACCTTACTCACAATCCCATTACTCAAAACTACATCCCAAGCCTACAAGTGCAATGATCTTGTGAAGCCCCCTAACCCCATATAATCAAGTAAACTAGAAAAAAGACCATAAGCATTGTTTAAATTTTATATGACATAATATCATGAGTAGTCATCATTTACATTGCATTTCATTCATAACATAAGTGCATAACAACAACCTCCTAGGATTCCCCTCAAAGTCAACTTGTGCAATTCATTGGTAAAATCTCATACCCTTACCTAAACTAAGTAGAACTCTTCAAGTCACCGTATTAATGTACATATTTATTACTTTCATTCATTGAGTTTACTTTCAGGAACAATCTCCTTAACCAATTATAGACCAAGTGAGCTATTACTTCAAGCTATTTTTAAAATAATATTGATTATTTAGAGAAGAACACCAATTCTATGAAATTTTGATAAAAATAACAACAATTAACGATTATTATACTAATAAACAATCCAAAATAATCTTAATTTTTCATAATTGATCACCAATTTAAAGTTTAGAAAGAAACACATGTGTAGACAAAACCCTTGATTTTTAGGAGATTTAGAAATTAACTTTAAATGGACCTCTTGGGAATAGGAATTCAAACAGTGAAGAATCCATTTTTTATGAAGTCTTTATCCACGAATTTGAGAATAAAAGTTTAGAACTTGGTCTTCTTCTCCAAGATTCAAATGCTCTTCAGTGGAGGTTGAGTAGAGAGAGAATTTAGAAAGAAGTGAGAGTGATTTGGGGAATTGATTTGAGTGGGTAATAATGAACCTAAATTGATATGTAGTCATCCCTATATTACCCAAAGTACCCCTCACTTAATTGGGTCTTTTTGTTAAGTCAAATTGACCTAAAAACTAAGCGATTGAATCTGGGACTTGGCTGCGCGTTGCAAGGTCACTTCCAAATCTTTTTTTTATGAAATCTAGTTTTTTGAAGTGAGGATCGTGAAGGTCCTGTATCGTAAGGAACTTGTTTCCTATCAAATTTGGAGGGTGCGACGCATGGGGACTGTCACATTTTTGCTGGTCGCCGAGTGCTTTGTCGATCTCCTTGCAAATGTTTGGGTCCTCCTCAAGGACATTCAGGTTGTCCTTGGGGAGTAGTAAATGAAATTTTTTACCCTATAATCATTATTTTACCTATTTAAAGTCTTTTTCAAAGTTTTAGACTTCATACAATACTCCCAAACATGCATAAAATATAAGGATGTCTACTAGTTTAATTTCGCTAGTTTCCGGGCTTTAAGATATTCTTTAGACATTTAGGCTCTAATACATCTAAATCAAGATATTTGTATTATTCTAGGTCTAGAAACATCATTTTATTTATTATTTAATTTGTGACACTCTAGCCTATTTCATAGGACTTTCGGGGTGTTTCATTATTCCGCCTTAGGAACATTCATCCCTGAATGACACCTAAATCTTTTTATATGGATAGAAAGAGACTCAATAACTACTAGCCTAACCAACAAATACAACAACATAAACATAATGATTCACAGCTCATTGGAGTACTAAACTCCATTCAACAGATAATCATGGCATTACACATAGCAACTTAATTAACAATTTACTACATTTAAGCGCTCAACATTTCATATCTCATAATGAGGAACTACCTTCTAAATTTCAACATGAGTTAAAAATAAACATCATAAATTACCATGCATTTTTTCTTTCAATCAACATCAAACATGCTCTCCTACAATTCTCATGAAAGGAAATATACACATTATATACAAATGCAAGTTAAACGTTAAAACATTTTTTAAGGAAACTAAATTTGTTTTAAAGAATGAACCTTTAAAAGAATATGCACATACTTAGAAAGAATAAGCAAAGCTCACATTAGTCAACTTTTTTTTAAGGGAACTACTAACCTCAACATTGGCTACAAGTAAGAGGAAAGTGATGAGGGTAGCGGGAATTCATGTCGCCCTAGGGCTCCCATGTTGCATTCTCCACAAGATGGTTTCTTCATACGACTTTTACGGAGGCAACCTCTTTATTCCTCTATTTTTTGACTAGACGGACTAGGATCTAAACTGGAACCTCTTCATAAGAAAGTTTCTCTTTCACCCCTAACCCTTTAATAGGGATAATAGACACTGAGTAGACTATACATTTCTTGTGCAAAGCAACATGAAATACTGGGTGAACCATGTCTAATTAATAAGCAACTTTCCCGATCCGTTTCACTATCTCATAAGGACCCACATACCGGGGACTAAGCTTTCCCTTTTTACAAAACCTCATCACCCCTTTCATAGGTTAAATCTTCAAGTAAACCCAATCACTTTTTTTATACTCAATGTCTCTTCTTCAATTGTCAACATAATATTTTGGTAGACCATAGGCTGTTTTCCACCTATCCCTTATCATAGGAACCTTTTCCAAAGCCTCATAGATTATCTCAGAAACAAGGAGTGAAGACTTACCAACCTCAAACCACCAAACCGGAGACCTACATCTCCTACCATCGAGTGATTATAATGGTGCCACATCAATAATAGAATGGTAGCTATTATTGTAAGAGAACACAATCAACGGTAAGTGATCATCCCTGTTACAATTGAAGTTGATAACACAAAGTCTTAACATATTTTCTAGGGTTTGGATGTTACACTCCGCTTGACCATCCGTTTGAAGATGAAAAGTGATACTAAGTTTCACGTGAGTACCTAACATCTTTTGAAAAAACATCCAGAAACAAGAAGTGAATTAGGCACCTCTATATGAGATTATGGACAAAGGATTTCATGCAAACTCAAAAGCATATTAAAGTTCAATCTAGCATATACCTCCGCCAACTAAGTTGATTTGATGCGAATAAAGTACACATATTTTGTCAATCTATAAACACTAACACATATGGAATAATTTTTCCTACGTGTATGAGGAAATATAACTAAAAAATCCATATTGATATCTTCCTACTTGACAAGTTGGGACATCCATACCTTGAGTTAAACCTCCTTGTCTGTTATAATCGATCTTGAATTGTTGACAATTAGGACACTTAGCCAAAAACTCTGCTATGTCTCTCTTCTAACCGTCCCACTAATACCTCATAAATATCATGATACATTTTGGTTGAACCCAGATGAATGGAATATTGGGAGCCATGAGCTTCTTCTGAAACTTGTCCCCTTAGACCATCCACATCCGGTACACACAATCTACCTTGGTACCTAAGTTCACCATCCTCTCCTTGGAGGAATGCTTCATTAAAATTACTAATTATTCATTCTATCAACTACATCAATAGAGGATCTACATGTTTCTTAGACTTCACCTCAACCTCTGAAGCTGACTTGGAGTTATGATAAACCATGAAACCCCCTTATGGAGAATTTTCTAACTGAACACCCAACTAGGCCAATATATGAACATCTTTCACTAATTCTTCCTTACCTATTAAACATGACCCAAACTACCCATGGTAATTAAACTTAGTGCATCCGCAACCACATTAGCTTGTCGTGGTGGTGGATAAAACTCATGTCGTAATCCTTTAAAGGTCCAATTGTCTCCTTTGTCGGAGAATCAACTTATTTTGAATAAAAATATTGTGAACACTCTTGTGGTAAGAAAATACATCCAAATGGACACCATATAAGTAATGCCTTCATATTTTCAAAGCTAACACTACGGCCACTAATTCAAGATCATGAGTTGAATAGTTCTTTTCATGAACCTTTAGTTGTCTAGAGGAATATGCTATCATATTGCCATGTTGCACGAGGACAAAACCCAAAACCTACACAAGAAGCATCAAAATAAACTACAAATCCTTGGGACCCTCCAGTAAGATCAACACCGGAGCGGAGGTAAGATTATCTTTTAACTCTTTGAAGCTTCTTTCAAAATTATCCGACCACTCAAAATTAACTATTTTTTTGGGTTGAGGTTGTCAAAGGAGAAGAAATGGATGAAAACCCATAAAAAATCTCCTATAATACCCGTCTAAACCCAAGAAACATCATATATCAGTTTGAGTGAAAGGTCTAGGAAACTTATTAACCGCTTCAGTCATTCTTCGAGTCAACATTAGTACCCCCAATTGGAACAATGTGACACTGAAAAGAAACCTATCTCAACCAAAATTCATACTTACTATATTTCGGAAAGAGTTTATGTTCCTTGAGGACATGCAGTATAATCCTCAAATGGTCCCTATGTTCATCCTCTAACTTAGAATATCCGAAGATATCATAATTAAAGACAATTACAAAAAACTCAAGGTAATCCGGAACACTTCATTCATAAGGTCCATAAAAGTCGTCGGGGCATTTGTTAACCAAAAAGACATAACTAGGAACTGATAATGATCATACCTCATTCGGAATACCATTTTGGGTATATCTTCACCTCTCACCCTATGTTTTTGATACCTCGCCCTCAAATCAATTTTGGATAAGTACCTTTCCCCTTGAGTTGATAAAACAAGTCATGAACCCTATGGAGAGGATACCTATATTTATGGTGACCTTATTTAATTAATGGTAATAAATACAGATTCTTAGGGACCCATCTTTTTCCTAATCAAATAACACCTGAGCATTCCATGAAGAAATACTAGGTTGTATGAAATCTTTGTCTTGTAAATCATTGAGTTGAGCCTTCAACTCTTTCAATTCGTTTGGCCCCATCAGATAAGAAAGAAATTGAAATGGTCTTCGTATCCGACAATTAGTTTATGCAAAACTCAATTTTACGTTTGAGAAGAATTTCAGGTAAGACAACTGGAAATAATTTAGGAAAATTCTTCACTATGTGTCCGACTCTAAAGGAGGAGTTTCGGAGTCTACGTCCTTGACCCTCACAATATGATAGTGAGATCCCTTAGAAATTATTTTAGAAGCTTTTAGACACAAAATGATTCGACCTCTAGGGAGTGAGTTTCCCCCCTTCCATTCCAAGACTGGTTCATTAGAAATTTGGAACTTAACTACCCTCATTCTACAATCAAAAGAAGCAAAAAAAGCATGCAACCAATACATTGCCAAAATGACATCGAAATAGAAAATGTCAAGTTTACCAAATCCACCAAGGTTTTCACGAATGGGAAGCACCCCCTAGACGTAACCGTAGTCGTCGTCCTCTCAAAGGACTAAGACTAGCCTCTTAGCAATTGTCATAACATTTCATAGGTTAAAATGCAGAAATTTTAAAACTTTTCTAACATATTGAGGTTTACATAGACCTATCACTTACAAAATATATATATATATATATATATATATATGGAGTTTACTTAGACCCCCCCCCCTTCCACCTAGGAAGCTTACATAGGCTTCTCGTTTAGAAAATATTTATATATATATATATATATATATAACATATAAGAATTTAGTCCAAAAATATAGTCTCACATTAAGCCATCTAAAATGAGTAGAACATTCGGGCATAGCCCTCAATACAAATTTGCTATAGCAACTTAGGTCATACAACAATATCTTCAAGAATAAGAGAGAAAAGAATATCTTTAGACTAAAGCAAATCGGACTAGGCTATATAGAAGGCACCATCCTTGAACGTTGAGGACCTACAAAATCATAGGAAAAAGTACAAGTTTTCTTGCAATCAACCTTGATACCTTAACGGCCCGAACCTACAATGTTTGGGGAAAAGGGTAAGAATATTGGTTTGTACATCCACTTGTATTAAGTATGAACACATATGCACATATAATATTTGAAATCATGATTAATGGGACATATTGTTCAAAGTCATGCTGTAAATTTTGAAAGACTTAATCCATAATTATGAACACATACAAGCCAATGATCACATAATCACTAAGAAAAGTCCATATGAATGCAAGACCAATATCAGGAATAAATGTTTAGTCAACATGAACATTATAAACATAAGGCCATATAACTTGAATAGTAGTATATTAAAATCATATAACCAGAGCAACTCCAAAAAAATGTTGAAACAACAATACATGTACAAGAGTTAATATCATCATAAGTTGAAAGACCCTTACCAACAATCCCATCTCAAACATACAAGTGCAATGCTCATGTGAAGTCCTATTACCCCACATACTCAAGTAAACAAGGAAAGAGATCATAAGTAATGTCTAATTTTATATAACATAGTATCAAGAGTAATCATTATCATATATAGTAATATAGACCAATATTATGTTCATAAGTGAAACAAACATCATATAGAGTCATTAACATGTAAAGTCAACTTACGCTTGTCAACTTTATAGATGCATAATTACAACCTCCTACGTCTTCCCTCAAGTCAAACTAGTGCAATGTATAGGTAGAGTCCCATACCCAGCCTACACTAAGAAGAACCATCAAGTCACACTAGTTAGAGTTTACTTTATTAGTTTCATTTTACTTTCGAGAACCATTCTCTTAACCGAAAAAAGACCATGTGAGCTAAACATGGAATCTGGTGTCATGAAACCCTACACCAAAATAAGGTGGTCTACTTTTAAAGGTAGGACCAAAATATTAACATAGCATTGTAGGTGGATCCAATAGCTAGTTTTCCTATGGGGCAACATAGTTGAAGAACTAGTTGACATATGTTGGACTCTATTTATGCACAATAGTGTTACAGTAAATATCTCATGACAACCCTTGGTGAATCTCCCATATATGGGGGAGTCAACACTTTCCATTGTAAAGTTCACTTGGTGCCAAGCTAAATTGCCTTTTTGAAATGCTATTTATTCATTATTTAACAATTATAGCTTAATTTAGGTCATAGGAGACTAAGCTTCTTGTATAGCATATCATTTAGCTCATTGGGCATAGGATGAAAACTTCCTTTCATAACACAACCATCATTAGTGAGATCAACATATCATCATCTTATTTCTAAGGCATTCAACAGAAATCATCTTCAAACATGAATTGACATAGCCTCAACATGATCTCACATTCATCATGATCATATAATTCCATTATAATATTAATCACATCCTATCTTCCTAAACCTATTTGCATACAATACTGCAACTGCACAACAGTATCACCAAATGCAATCCGTCATAGTTGAAGTAAAGAGTAGAGGATCACAATGTCTTACAAAATAGACTCTATAGACTTCATTAAGAATATCACCCTAAATTCAACACCATTATCCAATAAATCACTCATTATCATCATTATATAGTGAATTAAGAAATAACATAACCAATTCTAAAACCCCTTATCATCACCAAGATCAATTCATAACTAGGATTAGGGTAAAGGATCAAATTCATCACAAACTAAGTCTATGATCAAGAAATACAACAATTAACACATAAACAATCATATTATGTCTTTATTAGTGAAAGTAAACCAATAAAAATTAAATTTGAAATATCAATTTCTGAATAAAAAGGAAACCCATGCTTTTAAGAACTTATGAAACCAATTTGAAGGAGCCTTCTGTGGAAGGAGATCCCAAGAGTAAAGAGTTTCCGTACCTTAACAATCGTTGAAGATTGATGGAGAGACAGTCGAATTCTTCCAGCCCTAATGCCCTTGAATTGGTCTTCTATGAAGTCTTGAAGAAATAGTGAGAAAAAGTAGAGAGAAGGAAGAGAGAAAATGAGTTTGGGAATTTGGGTAATGGGTTAAGTTAATCAGGTTTAGGTCTTTATATACTCCCTTAACTAACCTAATAGACACTTCTTATTATTTATTAACCACCTAAGAACTTTAATAATTAATTCCCTCACTTAAAACTCGACAGTCAAAACGAGACCCTGACTTATAAGACCTCGACCTACAGTCCGTAAGTCATTCGATGCCCCTATACTGCACAACGGTCTATTACTTCAGAGACTTGTCTTTTGGACCAGTTTGGTATTTTGGATAAGTGTTGGAGCGCGGAGCCACCGACACATCGTCAATCATACTATGGCTTGTCGATTGGTTTCATAGGTATCCACTTTTGAACACAGCTTTTGGGGTCAAATTGAGGGATCCTATCCAAGGGCCCTTAGGGTGTTCTTTGGTGAGTCGTACCCAGAAGTATCGACCCTAAACACACTCTAATACTTTTTAATACATTTTTACAAATTTTAATTAAATTCTGACTCCTAAAATCAATTAAAACATGCCCCAAGGCACACTAATACACATTTCACAATTCACTAGACGTTCTGCACGTTCTTTGACTCTAACACTTCCTAAATGTTTTAAATACATTATTGTAGGCCATAAAAGAGTTTCCTAAGTAATTTATCTTCATGTGAGTCTCTAGATTAAGTCTTTGACTTCTAGAGTGTTACATTATCCCTCCCTTAGGAATATTCTCCCTGAATGACACTAAAAATCTTTTCATAGGAAGAGATGACTCAAGACTAGTAGTCCAACCAACACAAACATATTACAACATGAGTTACAACTCAAATTAACATATCATCATGGCATTTACACATAGAATCACAAAACACAATTTACTACATATTAGAGCTCAAAATCACAACATGAGAAATTTCCTTTTCAATATCAACATGAGCCCAACATGATCATCATGTTACTTATGCCAAAACTTATTTTAAAACACATTAACACGATCAGCACCATTTCATGAATAAACAATATATAAAACAGAAATAAGTTCAAATTAATCCAAAAAACATTTCCACATGAAAAAAAATTTTAGCATGAACTTCTACCATAGCAAAACAAGCCAAATTCAACTAGGTTGTTTTTATAGAGAACTTTTCCAAAGGCCACCTCTTTGTTCCTCAATTCCTTAACTTGGCGATCTACAATTTCCACCAGAAACTCTTAATAAGAAAGGTACTGATGCACACCTAACCCTTCAGTAGGGAGAATTTACACTGGATCAGTAATACACTTCTTTAACATTGAGACATGAAATACCGATTCAACCGATGATAGGTCACTAGGTAAAATTAACTCATATGAATCTTTTCCAACTCGTTGCAAAACCTCGTAGAGACCCACATATAGGGGATTTAACTTCCCCTTATTGCCGAATCTCATCACCCCTTTCATACATGAAATATTCAAATGAACCATATAACCTACTTTGAATTCTAGATCTTTTCTTCTATTGTCGGCATATGACTTTTACCGACTATAATCTATTTTCAACCTATCTCTTATCTTCCGAACCATCTCTAGGGCATTATAGATTATATTTGGACCAATGAGTGAAGACTCACCAACATCAAACCACCCAACCGGAACCTACATCTCCTATAATAGAGTACTTCAAATAGAGCCATGGAAATACTCCAATAGTAGCTATTATTATAAGAGAACTCAATCAACAGCAAGTGATTGTCCCACTTCCCTTTGAAATATATAACACACTACATTAGCATGTCTTCTAGGGTTTGAATAGTACGCTCCACTTGCCCATACATTTGGGGATGAAAATCGCTCTTAAGATTCATTTGAATACCTAATCCTTTTTAAAAAGACATCATAAATGAGAAGTGAATTGAGATCTTCTATCTGATTTGATGGAGAAAGGGATCCTATGAAGACTCAGAATCTCATTAATGTAGAGCTTTGCATAATCCTCCACCGAATATGTAGAATTAACGGGGATAAATGAGCGGACTTTGTCAACCTATCCACAATAATCCAATTTGTGTCATTTTGCCTCCTGGTTTGAGGTAACCCAATAACAAAGTTCATATTAATATCTTCCCACTTCCAAGTAGGAAAACCTATTTCTTGAATTATACTACTAAGCTTTAGATGCTTGGCGTTATCTTGTTGGCAATTTTGAAACGTGGACACAAACTCCACTATGTAATTTTCAAGCCATCCCACCAGTATACGTATCTAAGGTCACGATACATTTTGGTAGCACCTGGATGGATTGAATATCAGGAACCATGAGCTTCTTCCAAAATATTTCCCCTCAAATTATCAACATCCGGCACAGACAAATTACCTTGGTACAATAGCACACAATCCCCTATAGGAGAATGACTCGTACAATTTTATCAGTAACGATTTCTTCAACAACATCAATAGTAGATCAGAATGTTTCTTAGTCTTCACCTCAACAACTAAACATGACTTGGAGTTATTTCGAACTATAAAACCACCATTTATGGAATCTTCAAATTGAACACCAAATCGAGCAAACCTATGAACGTCTTTCACTGTGTCTTTCTTCCTTCTTCTACATGAGACACACTCCCCATGCTCATATGAATTAGAAAAATCTTTCAATAATTGCAACCATGTTATTTGTCGAAGATTCAACTCCTTTTGAGTTAACACATATTGAAGACTCTTATGGTCGGTATACACATCCACATGAACACCATAAAAGTAATGCCTCCATATTTTCAAAGAAAACACTATGACCGCTAATTCAAGATCGTGAGTTGGGTAATTCTTATCATGCACCTTGAATTGTATAAAGGAATAGGCTAATACCTTCCCATGCGGCATAAGGACACAACCCAAACACACTCGAGATGCATCACAATATACCACAAAACCATTTGTAACATAGTAAAGTAAACACCGAAGTGGAGATAAGCCTATCTCACAAATTTTCAAATATTCTTTCACATGCCTCAACCACTCAAATTTTACAATATTTTGGGTTAAGGTAGTTAAGGGAGAAGAAATGGACAAAAACCCATCTACAAACCACCTGTAGTACTTTGCTAAACCGAAGACGCTTCTTACATCGGTTGGAGTCAATGGTCTAGGATAATTCTTAACCGCCTCGATTCCTTTGGATCAACCTCTATACCCTCACTCGAGATAATATGACCAACAAACACCACCGATCTCAACCAAAACTCACACTTATTATGCTTGGGAAATAGTTGGTTTTCCATAAGGACATGAAATACCACCCCCAAATTGTTCACATCTTCACCATAATTTTTGGAATATACAAAGATATCATCAATGAAAATAATCACAAAAGAATCTAGGTTATTTAAAAAAACCCTATTCATAAGGTCCATAAAAGTCGCTGGGGCATTAGTGATACCAAATTAAATTACTTAAAACTCATAGTGACCATACCAAGTTTGAAATGTCATTGTAGGTAATCCTCGCCTCTCACCCTAAGTTGGTGATACCCCAACCTTAAGTCAATCTTAGAAGAGTAACTTTCCCCTTGTAGTTAATCAAACAGGTCGTCACTCTAAGGGATAAGATACTTGTTCTTAATGGTAACCTTGACGATATAGTCCATGCACATCCTAAGAGACCTATCCATCTTCTAAACAAACAACTCTCTAGCTCCCCATAGTGAAATACTAGGTTATATTAAACCCTTATATATTAAGTTTTTGAGTATAAGCTTTAGATCTTTCAACTTTGTCAGAGTCATCATGTATGGAGGGATTGAAATGGAATTCATATCTGGTAATAAGTCAATACGAAAATCTATTTCCCGCTCGGGAGGAAATCAGGGAAAGTCATCGGGAAAAACTTTTGGAAAATCTTTCACTACGGGGACCTACTCTATAAGAGGAATGTTGGACTCAAGATATTTGACTCTTACAATATGGTAAAGACACCCTTTAGATATCATTTTACAAGATTGTACGCTAGAGATGACATGTTCATTAGGAAAATTGAACTTCACCACTCTAGTTTGACAATCAATGGAAGAAAAACAAGCATGCAACCAATCTATTCTCAAAATAACATCAAAATCAACCATACCAAACTCTACCAGATCCACCCGCGTAACTCTATTGGGAAAAGATATAGGACAACTCCTAATGACTCTTCTAGCAACAACGGAGCCGCTCACTAGGGTTGTAACTGAAAATAGTTCAATCAAAATATCAGGTAGAACATCAAAATTTTTAACTACTAGAGGAGTTACAAATGATAATGTATCACTAGGGTCAAGCAAATCATAAACATCAATAGAGAATACTTGTAACACATCGGTGGCCACATCGGGAGATTTTTCTTGCTCGCCCATAGAGCGGAAAACATACAAGTGGTTCCTCTTTGGAGCATAAGAACTAGGAAAACCCTTCTCTTGACTCCTTACATTAGGGAAAACCCTAACCTAATGTTACTATATCCCACATCCAAAGAAATTTCCCATTCCCACCAAGCATCCACCCCTATGCTTTTTACAAAACATTGCACAGATAGGCTTGCCACTTGGTAAATTTCCACTTCTTCCCTTTTGAGACCTAGGGTTTGAATCACTATCCTTTTTTGGCTTAGGTAAATTAGATAAATCTTTGTTTGAAACCCTCTCCTTGAACCTAGGTTTGTCTTGAATATCAAGCCTACCCTTGGAAGTACCCCCTTCATAAAACATGGCCCTATTACACTCCCTATTCTTACTCTAAAGATTTTTCTCTTCAACTTGTTGTGCATGAACCATCACCGTAGAGATATCCATATTGTCATGTAATATCACCAAACAAAACTCTTCAACTAGGTCATCGGAAACTATCGTCACAAAGCGACTCATCTGATCTTAGGTGTAGTTAGCGTCGGCATCATCATAGAGGACTAAGACTAGCCTCTTAGCATTCGTCATAACATTTCATAGGTAAAATATGGAAATTTTAAAAATTTTCTTACATATTACGGTTTATATAGACCTCTCACTTACTAAACATATATACATATGGAGTTTACTTAAACTCCTCACCTATGAAGATTACATAGACTTCTCGTTTAGACAATATACATAACATATAAGAATTTATTCTAATAAATTTGAATGAGTCTCTACGGTAAAGAGATACGAAGAGTGAAGAGTTCCTATACCTTAAAAATCCTTGAATATTGATTGAGAGAAAGTTAAATTCATTAAGCCCTAATGCCCTTGAAGTGGTCTTAAATGGAGTCTTTGGGAAATGGAGAGACAAAGTTGTGAGATGGAAGAGAGAACATGACTTTGGGAATTTAGGTAATGGAGTCTTGGCTCTCTGGTCAGTCAACCCCCCCCCCCCCGTACTGCACAAATATCGATTAGTTCATAGGGGGTCTTTTGGAATTTTTTTTTATTTTTCGAAAAGTTGTACCACGTATCCATTGATTCTTTGTCGATCGGTTTCGTAGGTGCCCACTGTCAAACACACCTTTTGTGGTCAAATTCAAGGGTCATATCCAATGGACCTTAGGGTAATCCTTGGGAATCGTACCTAGGCTTTTTAGACCTAAACACACTCTAATACTTTTTAACACACTTTTACCAATTTTCATTAAATTATGACACATAAAAACCATTTAATCATGTTAAGGCACACTAGTGCACATTTCACAATTCACCAGACGTCACGGACATTCTTTCATGTTTTGACTCTAGCACTTCCTAAAAGTTTTAAATACATTATTTTAGGACTTAAACAGTGTTCTTAGTATTTTCTCTTCATGTGAGTCTCTAGATTAGTTCTTGGACTTCTGGAGTGTTACAAAGGTAACTCTATTGGACAAAATTCTACGACAATTCCTATATACTCTTTTAGCAACAACCGAGTCACCCACTGGGTAGTAACCGAAAAAGGTTCAATTAAGACATCACGTAATACATCAAAATTCATGCCCACTCAATGAGTTACAAAATATAAAATGGAACTGGGATGTAGTAGATCAAAGACATTAATACAAAAGAATAGTAGCATACCTGTGACAACATCGGGAGAGTTCTCTTGATCAACTGTAGAGCGTAGAGAATAGAAGGTGTTATTTTTAGGATCATCGGGATTAGGACCTCTTTCTTGAGCTTGGTTACTCTCCTTTCCCTTCTCCTTAACAACAAGCAAATCTTTCACTTTATGGCCCCTTTTTCCACAAGCAAGCCAATTATACATCCCAAGTAGACATTCACCCACATGTTTCTTACCACATTTGGTACAAGTAGGTTTCCTACTTGGTAAATAATCACCTCTTCTCCTTTGGGACAAAGGGTTAGACACCCTATCATTACTAGCATTGGGGAAATTATAAGGACTTAGTTGGAGACACTCTTCTTAAACTTAAGCTTGTATTCAATATCAAACATACCCTTAGAAGTACCTCCATAATGGGGCCTTGACCTCTTGAACTCTATACTCTTCCTCTTAAACATACTCTCCTCAACTTGTTGAGTATGCACCATCAAACAAGAAATTTCCATATTGTCATGAAGTATTGTCAAACTACACTTTTCCAGAAGATCATCAAACGCACCCATTATAAAACGGTTCAATTTATCTCTAGGATTGGACTCAAAAGAACATACATACTTAGATAACTTATGTTAATTTTAAAGTGAATTCTAGCACAATCATACCTCCTTGACAAATGTTGATGAACTATTCCAATTTTGCCTCACTTTTCTCTCTTGTAAAGAACCTATCAACAAATTCCTTCCTAAAAACTTCCAAACTTATGGGACCCGCTCTCAAAGTCCAATTGTCCCTCCATTGAGTATACAATATTTGAGCCACATATTTGAGTTCATGAAAGGATAGCTCGACCTTTTCATTCAAAATCATCCCCATAGAATAAAAAATCTTATAGAACTCATCAAGAATGTCTTGGCGATATTCATTGACCTTAGTCCTCAAAAGAATTTGAAGGTTCATCCTAGTTAATACCCTACAGCGAGAAGTTATAACGATCCTCCAAATGAACTAGGAACATCTAAAGCCTTACACGTGATTTAAGAGCTAATAACTTGTAAATAAATTCTCTCACACATTGTTATAGTCGTTTTAAAGAGTTTGGAAGTCAAATGTCAAAAGGATGAACAAGACATCCGGAAACTTGTCTTTTGTGTGTAAGTGTGTCATTGTATGTTTTACTTGTTTTTATGTGTTATTTAGAGTATAAAAAAAGTTGAGGTGGACGTAGTGTCTCAATAAACATGTTTAGTGTCAAAACGTTTGGTTGCTACTCCCCAAGGGCCGACATTAGGGGTCCTTCAGGAGGACCCAACCTGTGGCCAACAAGCTGCTCAAGAAAAAATAGTTTGCTCATTGGTCAAACATGTCCGCGTCGCGGCCTAGGTTCACCATAGGAAAATGTTTGTTCTACGTCGCGACCGTTTAACGGACTCTACTTTCCCAAAATTCAATTCCAAAAATCTTGTGGGAACAGCTCCGCGACGCGGACTTGTTTCCCGACGATAATTCCAGAAATGAATGTTAAGTTTGACAGGTCTAAAAGTCCAAATAAGTATGGGGCGTTTTGTGAACTATTGGAGTCGTTTATAAACTTTTATAAGACCTATTTAACCCCTTTCCCAAGAAAAAATCCCAATACCCAATGATAAATCAAAATCCCAAAATTCTCTTAAAACCTCCATTGAAGACTAAGCTCAAGGTTCAAGCTAAGGGATGGATTTAATTGTTTCTCCTCCAATTTTTCATGTATCTTCAATCAATAAGGTATGTTAATCCTTTATTCTTATTTAATATTCTATCTAAGTTGTTCAACCAATGATTTTCAAAAGTGATTCAAAGATCAAAATACCTATCTTCCAATCTAGCCATGGGTTCATTGTCAAATTGATTTTAAAAGCATTATAATGATTAATTTATGATTAGATACTGTTGTAATTATTAATTTCAATCCAATTTCATGAATATCCCATGATCCTCCTAATAACTTAAATTTGGCTACAATGTGGGTCATGTGACCTTTATTATACTTTGATTGAATTATGATTCGATTATGTTGAATTGACTATTACTATTGTTATCCATTTGAATGAATATGAATTGTGGATAAATGATCTAAGGTGATCATAGCTTGGAGAATTGTTGAGTGGAACTAGATATCTCTATCTAGTATGGAATTGGCCTTGAATTCAATTGTTTGGTATGGTACACTTATGGTGGCGGTGTTTATATTCTTGTCTATATTTACATGTTGTGATCATGTCCTTGAGGACAATAGATGTAGTTTGAATTTATGTGATGACAATCAAGATTATGAAGGTTATATGAGTAGTCTTTCACTCTAGTTGAATGTTCTAGGTGTGTGGATTATGTTATTTATATGTGACAATCATGTTTGGGTTAGGTGTAGTTTATGTGATTAGTGGTGATGAATAAACTTGTAGCATTGCTCCTACTCAGTAAACCCTATATGAATATGTGATTTTATTATTTTTAGGATTCCTTTACTCTGATGTTAAATATGATCTCGTCTCCCATGATGTAATTGTCACATTCAGGGAGCACCCCCTAGACATAACTGGTGTCGCCATCCTCGAAGAGGACTAAGACTAACCTCTTAGCTTAAATCATACATTCATATATATATATATATATATATATACACACACACACATATAGCGAGTATACATAGAAGCTTCGTTTAAGAAGATTATATCATCTTCTACTTTTATTTCACATACATAGTATAGGAACATAATATTACAGGGATGTCTATAATATGTCTCATATTAGACAATCTAAAATGAATTCAACAATTGGGCATAACCCATACTCATTAAAACAAAGAGCCTCATATGTGCTAAACAACAATCGTCTTAAAATAAAAAGGAAAGAACAAAGTGTCTTATGCTAGAACAACATAATTCGCTTCATAATGGCATTGTCCTCGGAAAGTGAGGACCTACCGAACTCTTGGAAAATATCTAATTAGTCTTTATAAGACCTTTCATGAGCTCAAAGGCCGGATACTACATTTGTACTAAACATAAAAGATGGTTTAGTACACACTTATACTATGTATGAACATATGCACATAAAACAAGTGAAATCATGCTAAAAAAGAATTTCATTAAAACATGCTCATTTTCTTTTGGAAAGCCTTATGCATATTCATGAATTTAATACAAGTCATTAATACATATTCATCAAGTCAATAACATTTTCTAAACAAGACCAAACCACCTTAAAAAAAATCAAGTCACATGCGTATCAATGTACTTGAACCCATAATAGTATACAACTCTATCATCAAGATATAACATCACAAGCATAAATACGAGTTCATTACAACATAACCAAAGCAAGACCATTACTCATAACCCCAATTAAGTCAACTTGTGAAACAATTGAGCAAATCCCCATAACCTAACTTAATTAAGTAAACCTAGCCACAAATATAACCAATGTCCAACTCCACATAACATATAATTAAGAGTACATAATATCAGACTTTAGTAGTAGAGACCAAATATATGTTCATAAGAGTAACCAACATCGCATAGTATCCTTTACATGTTATATCCTCACATAATTGTCATTTACATTACAAGAATATATATACATAAGAAGAAGTTCCTGAGGCTTCCCTCAAGGCAAAATAGTGTAAGGCATAGGAGAATCCCATACCCCTACCTAGGCTATGTCAAACCTCTTAAATCACCCTAGTTGGTTTGTTCTTCATTACTTCATTTTAATTTAGGGAACACTTGTCTTAACCAACATAGACCACAAGATATAAGTGTCGAATCTGGTGTTGTAAAAACTTTCACCGATGGAAGGTGGTCTACCAGCCAAAGTAGAACCAAACATAAATATAGCTTTCTAGGTGGATCCACTAGCTAGTATTCCTATGATGGCAACATAGTTTAAGAAACTAAAAGATATGTATGAACACTCTATATGCCACTTGGCAATTGGAGCCAGATATCATGAGAATCCATTGGGTGAGTATCCCTCATAGGGGAGTCAACACCTCATGTGGAACTTAGGGTGAATCTTCCTCTATGGAAAGTAAACACCTCCATTTTGTCAAGTTCTCGGTGCTAATCTAAAGTCCATTTTCAAATGTATTTAATGCCTTTATTAATGATCATAGCTTAGTTTATATCATAGGGTGTATCCCTTATAGAATCATCATCATCACAGCTCTACAAGAATTGCATGAATAATTTCCTTTCATTACAATTCACACATATGAGGTTAGCACATATACATTTCACATCATGATAAGGAAGATTTCTAAGTTATCATTGATATATCGTTGTTTCATAGTATTATTAATACTTTTTCCTTACGTTTAGTGTGTCCAAAAGACTTTTTGTGCTAATTTTTATGTAAGTTTCTCTTTATTTGCAGGAAATCTGTCTAAAAGAGGAATGCAGAGGTTTTTGAGCGAGAAATACAGAAATGTACCACCTACGAAGCTTGTGAAAGTTCGTCATGCCCGTGACGGTCTGTAGGTGGCATCGTAGTGCAGCTTCTAAAGGAAGATGGGGAAATCTGACCAAGTGTGGGGTTACGGAGTGCGTGATGGACCGTCGTATCCATAATGGTCCGTCCTGCTAGTTCGTCATGAGGTTAAGAGAAGTAGTCCCAGTACCCAAATTCCAAGAGTTTAAGTGTTTTTGAACGCAGACCCTCGACGGACCGTTGTGCCTGTGATAATCCTTCATAGTGCTCCTTCTAGTACTAATATTAATTCTTTACAGGTATGGCACCAAAACATGATCGAGTCTACGCACGCGGGTGATTGATAACTGTCGCCCCGTTTGCCCGCCAGGTCAGCTTTGATAATGAGCGTGAGCTCGAGTACGTGCTCCCAGGCACTTCAAACCCATCCCGAGTTGCACGTGCTCCCAAAGCCACACCCAAAAAAGTGGCGTCTAGCGTAGTCACTGCCTCCCAGTCTGATGATGTGATGTAGCTCTACTTTGAAAAGAGTTGCAACGGTATAATGAAGTCCTTTTCGGAATAATTATCTACCATATGGTTTTGTGCAATGATGGTATAATGATATGGAATAGGCTTAGAAGGTTGTGGACAAATGAGGTAACTAGTAAAAGATGAATGTTGTACTTTTTATATGAATAATGCTTCATAGTTTCCCTTGTGTGGATTGGAGTCTTTTGTATAGCCTTTCTCCTAACAAAGAAAAATGGTTTGTTGAACCTAGTAAGGTGATTGCGGAGTATGTTAGTTAATGGGAGAACCCATGTGACTAGTTGATTAGTTGTTATATGCCCTATCCTAAGAGTGGGAAAAAGGGGGAAGAACGAGTTTTGTTCCCAAAATTTGGGTTATGTATAACTCCAAGGTTAACTTGGAGTAAAATATGTACCCCTTTACTCATAAGGAGAAGAGCAGGATAGATATTGACTTACTTTAAAGTGTTTAGTTTTCTTCTAATTTAGATCATAAGTATGGTCAGGTAAGGAGATTTCTAGATGATAGCTAGGTATGGTTGATTTTAAGATTCCACCAAAAGGTGATGATGTCACGACCCGCATGTACACCCTAGAAATTAGGGTATTCTTGGGTTGTATCATGGCTTAATAGACCTGTGCAGGTCTAGTACTAGCCCTTAGACACCATTCAATGCATACATACGAAAAGTAGTGCGAAATTAAAACTTTTTATTCAAAAATATATAGAGGAAGTCATTTCATAAAATGCCTAACATATGTCTCAAAAATAATATATGACATTAGGTATACAACAATCTTAGGTCATGTCCCATAAAAGTCTAAAATAATTAAATATATAAAGACAACATAGTAGTGGTAAACTCGGATTCTATGAGGACTACCAAGTATTCACTTCTTGAAATCATTGAAAACTCTATCCTTCATGCAGCTCAATCTCATCACGACCCTACATGGAAAACATGTAGGCCAATACACATTAGTATGATATTGTACAAAGTGTGGACACTAACATATACAAAACATAAGATATCTCAAAGGATTAGTTAATAATAGACATAATCATAAGACATAAAGTCATAAGCATAACATAAATATCATAAGACTGTTAAATCATCATAAATCATTTAAGTGTTCATACTTAAATCATTGTCCGTATTACTCTAATGAAATAACTTAAAATACACCTTCAAGTACACTAGTGCAAGGCTAAGGTAGTATCCCATGCTACTACCAAAGCTAAGTACTTCTTTTTGGTCATCCTTGATCATAGCACACTTTCATAGTTAATACCTAAGTTCCTCATAACATATGAGCACCCTTATCCTAGGCCGCCCCAAAGCACATTTGTGTAAGGCATGTGAAAAATCCCATACTACGTCACACAGTAAGTATATCTTGAAGTCACCCTATCTAGTTTAATGTCATCTTAAGAATCTCTAGTAGACCTATGTTATTCATTCTAAAGAGAATTATACCCTTATGATATGTCAAAACATGTCTGTGCAATGTAAATAAGTCAGCCCATACTACCTCACATACTATGTATATCTTGAAATTATCCTTAACATGTCCACCTTTCATAACCTTATCATTACATAACTTTCATTCAATAAGATTCTCTCATCTTTAGTATACTTTACTAGAAAAGGCAACTCTAGTCCAATCTTACCTTTAATATTTCTTCTTTGATGACCTTAAGTTATACCTTATGCAATTCACTTACGATGCCCCATCACACTATTCATGTAGGGTACTACTTTTGGATGATTTCACTATTACTTCTTATTGTGTAGCCTAGCCCCTATCTTTATCTTTTGAACATTATGAGATACTTCTTTAAGTGTGTCTAAGTTCCTTAATCGTATGGATCCTACAAGATACTTTCTAAGATATGTCTTCATCCCTTAATAAACATGAACACTACGAGATATCCCTTGGGCATGTCTAAGTTCATTCACACATTATAAACACTACGAGATTACCCTTAGGCATGTCTAAGTTCATTCTTTGCTTTGAACACTTTGACATGCTTCTCAAGCACGTCTACGTTCATAGGATATGGAAATCTATACTAGGATACCTTGACTAAACTACGTGTAGGACTCCCGCCTCATGTGACCAACTTGGATAGTCACCACAACTACTAGGTGTGGCTCTCCTTTCTACTTGGAGTCCGGAACCTTGCTACACTATCCGTCTCACTTTGCATATCCACTAAGAGTCAATCATATACTCCAAGGTTTTCTTATTAAGCCTTAATAAACACTTTTCTGTCATGGAGGGATGTCCTTGACAGTCTCATTCTTAAGGTTCATTATTCTTCAACTCCTATTATCTTAATTCATAGGTAGATTTTTGGATCTTATAGACTTAGATTTCTTTTCTCATTGTCTATTATTAGGAAACATAATCACAATCATACTCATTATGAAATTACCTACACATCCCTATCCACCAATGCTCATAAGCCCTATAAATGACTACTACGTTTAGTGTAACAATGATGTACCGTGGTTTCACGATACTTTCAATGTGTTTTCCTTAAGTTTCGTGTGTGTCAAAGGACTTTTTGTATTTGTTTTAATGTATTTTTATCTTTGTTTGCACAAAATCTATCTAGGATGAAATGTGGAACAATTGTGCTAGAATTGTAGAAGTGACGACCTACGGAGCCATCGACAGTCCGTAGGTGGCCACCGTCGTATGAAGAATATGTTTTTGAAGGAAGATCAGGGAATTTCAACGAAGTGTGGTCTATGAAGGCTCTCGATAGACTATTGCCTCCACGACGGACGGTCTTACACATCCATCATCGTTAATCGAAAGTAGTTGTAGTACCCAACTTGAAAATATTGTAAGTGTGGAAAAAACGGAAGCCATCGATCGACTGTCATGCTCTCAATGGACAGTCATCCTTTTCCATCAATGGTAATAGAGTTAAAGAAGAAATAAGTTGAAAAAGAGTATAAGCGTGGAACGACGGGGAGCCTCGACGGTTCGTATGTCCGGTCATCGACTCAGACGCCGTTTTTGGGCAGATCCTTAAATAGATTTCCCTCTTTTGCTAGGACTATATTATTATAAAATCTTGTAAAAACCTCATTTTTGAGGTTAGACTCTTGGGTATTTTTCAGATATTTTTCTAGTTGTGAACTTGTGATTTTTGGAAATAATTTTATTTTTCGAAAATCATTTATTGCAAGCTTATTGATTAATTCAAGTAATTTTCTAGGTTTTCTTCAATCTCATCAAAGTAAGTGCATGAATTATTATCAAACTAATGTGAATTGTGTGAATATTACCATGTGTAACTAAATCCATAGCTAGGGTTGTTGGAGCAATGGGTAATTAACAACGTAAAAACTAGTTGAAATAATAATCCTAGAGTAGTGTCTTGCATTTATTGGTAATTCTTTCGTTTAGAAGTCTTTTTAACAAGTGCAGACGTTAGAACTCATCTTGTTGCTACTTACACTACCAAGGAGGTAGATAATAAGAGATGAATTATCAACAAAGATTTAGTATACACTATCTAATAGGCTAGTATCGATTGGTGCGAAGTAACAACTAAGCCAAACATCAATTATTATGCATAATATTAGGTAAAGGTAAGGTTTAGTAAAGCATACACACGTAGCCGGACCAAGGTGCGGAGTGAAATTTTCTAGTTGCTGCACCAAGGAATTAGGAATACATAACTTATTACTTTGCATGCAAGAAACTAGGAAAGGATTGTTATAGCCAGAATTACCGCATTATGAACATGTGGGGAACTCTTAAGCCCTAGTTACTCTCATAACATGATAAAAATCAAATCTTTACACATGTCACTTGTTTATTTTGAAATAGCTAATTACATTTATTGCTTAAAAAACCCTGTTTGTTACTTGTTTTCGGAAAGGACTTGACTCAATAGAAGTAATAATAGGTTAAAGTTAAGCCTAAATCACTTTCCTCGTGGGATCGACCCCAACCTTATAGTTAGGTTCTTTACTTGATACGACTGCTTATACTTCTTTTCGAGAAATAAATTTGAGTGTATCAAATTTTGGCAGCGCTACGGGAAAAGTGGCTTTTAGATTAACATTAAGCTTATTACAAATGTTTAGTAAACATTTTCCTAATATTTGTTTTTCTCTATTTTTTTTGTCTCTTGCATATATAACTTCCGTGTATGCCAAGTACACGGATTAGAAGAGATCCCATACTCTCACTCGACCCCAAAATAGAATATATAATGCGTAGAATAAACCAAAATTTGGGTATTCTCAATGATGATCACAACCTGGAACTTCCACCACTGGTTGATACTTATGATTAAATGAAAATCATGGGAAAGGTGAGATATGGAGGCAATTTTCCGCTCCACTCCCTCAAGAGTATTATAGGAGATGTGATAATATAACTCATTGGACGGGCCACATGCCTTGCCTCCCTTAACACACGGCCATACTTTTGTGGTAACTATTTGTCTCATGCAAATGCTCATCGCTAGAGGTTTGTTTTTAGGTCTACCTTTTAAGGATCCACATGATCACATCATCAAGGTAAGGTCGGTGTGTAAGAGTTGTGTAGGGAGGCGTGATTTTAATAAGGACGTAATTGGGTTGAGAGTGTTCTCTCACTCACTTATAGGAGAGCTCGCTATATGGTTTACCAAACTCCCCTATAACTCAATATACACTTAGAATCAATTGAGTATTGTGTTCTTAGCATGTTATTACCTAGCGTATAAGAAGCTAAACAACAATGATAGGTGAACAACTTTGTGGCATTACCAGGAGAATCAGTCATTAGTTCTTGGGACAGGTTCACTTCATTCTTGATAAGTGTCCCCAATCACCGTATCGATGATGAGTCACTGAAAGAGTACTTCTATCAGGGACTAGATAATAATAATAAAGCAGTACTGCATACGATAGTAGGTGGTTCATATGGGGAGTGTTCTTACATTGAGATTGCTGAGAAGTTGGAGAAAATATCCCAAAATAATAAAGCTTGGAGCACTAGGAAGTCAGATACTGGGAGAAACACTTTGGTAGTGCAATCCGCACACAACCCAGCCACAGATGAGATTCGTGAAGAAATGGCTCAAATGAGAACTGAGCTTGGTTGGATGTTGAAACATATCATTGGGGGTGCAGAAAAGGTAATTACAGTGAACTACTTATCTAAACCACCACCTCCGAATTATGAGTATTACTATGAAGAGGATTCTTATGCAGTAAATGAGCAGACGAGGGGTTCCTAACCAAACGTCCAAGGCTCCAATCAGGAGAATTGGCATCACGGTCAAGGAAATCAAGGTCAAAACTATGGTAATTACAGCTGAGAGGTTCATTATGTCCAAGATGGGAATTACAACCGCGATAATAACTTCAATCGGTGTAACTATGGTAAAATAAATTATAGGAGTGGGCCCTATGTTCCACCTCAAATTCGTGAAATTGCTCCTAGGGATGGTGGAGGTAGTATGGCACGAGTTAAGGATAAGTTGTAGAATATGAAGAGGAGGTTTGATGCTAGTGATGAGCACTAAAGAGTTGAGGAGTGACTTAGCGATTATTGGGAAAAAAGTTGATGCACATGCAATCTCGATCAAGCATCTTGAGTTGCAAATGGCCCAACTATCTTCGAATGTGAAACCACGCCAATCGGGCACTCTTCCTAGCAATATTGTCCAAAATCTGAAAAATGATAGACATTGTATAGCAGTCACAACTCAAAGTGGTAAGCAAATCATTGACCTACCGACGCCGTCTGGTGTAGAAAATATGATAAGAGGTGATGATAAGGTAATGGAGGTTAGTGGTGAGTTAGACGACAAAATGGGGAAGAAGCTGAGGTACCCCAAAAGGTGACCCCCATGCCTACACCACCACCTCTATTCCCACAGAGGTTAGTGAAAAAGATCGAGGATGGTAAATACCAGCGTTTTATCTCTATGCTCAACCAGCTTTTCATCAATATCCCTTTGATAGAATCTCTTGAACAAGCGCCCGGTTATCCCAAGTTAATGAAAGATATGGTCACTAAGAAAAGATCGGTCAGTTTTGATGATGATGATATAATGCAACATTGTAGTGCTATTGTTACAAGGTCTATAGTGCAAAATAAAGGAAATTCGGGTGCCTTCACTATTCCATGTATAATCGGGTTGTTACACTTTGCGGAAGCATTATGTGATCTTGGGGAAAGCATAAATATCATGACTCTTTATATTTACGAGAAGTTGGCTTTGGGTGACCCAAAGCCCATTGCGATGTGGCTAGTGATGGCCGATTGAATGTTGAAGAGGCCTATTCGGATACTCCACAATGTGTTAGTAAAGGTGAAGTCACTCATATTTCCAGACGATTTTGTGATTCTATTTTGTGAAGTTGATTTTGAGGTACCTATTATTCTTGGGAGTTCATTCCTTTCTACAGGTAGAGCCTTGGTTGATAGGAGAAAAGGCAAATGAAATTTCAGTTGAACAATGAAGAAGTGACATTCAACATTTGTAGGTTTATAAGGCAGAGTGGTGAGATCCAAATGGTATCTTTCATAACTTACAGGGTTGAAAAGTCATCGCAGGTACAAATAGAAGAGTGTCTAGGTTTGGAAGCACTACTAGCAGCGATCATGAATTTGTATTGTGATTGTATTGAAAAGTATAAATCATTGGCCGCGGCACTTGATCGAGGTTACGTTTGGTTTAAACCAAAGAAGTTGGAGTTAGATATGAAGCATCGTGAGTATCCACCCACGAAACATCTATAAAAGAGGCTCCAAAAGTTGAACTGAAGGCTCTACCACCCCATCTGAGGTATGTATTCTTGGGAAAAGGTAACACTTTACCAATAATTATTGCATCAGATTTGAATGTGCATCAATTTTAGAGTTTGGTGGAGGTGTTAAAAGCGTTCAGAAGAGCTATTGGGTGGACTATTGCGGACATTATTGGGATCCCTCCCGGGATTTTTTCAGATAAAATCCAACGCATGCCCGGTCATAAGCCAAGTATTGAGCACCATAGACATTTAAATTCGCCTACGAAAGAGGTGGTGAAGAAGGAAATAGTTAAGTGGTTTGATGCTGCAGTGATATATCCAATCGCCAATAATAGTTCGGTATGCCCTATTTAGTTTGTACCTAAGAAAGGGGGAATGATTGTGGTCCCCAATGAGAAAAATGAGCTTGTTCCGATGAGGTCGATGACTAGATGGAGGGTATGTATGGATTACTAGAATTTAAATGTGTGGACCCAGAAGGACCAGTTTCCTATGACCTTCATGGATCATATGTTGGATAGACTTGAAGAAAAGGGGTGGTACTATTTTCTTGATGGATATTCGGGTTATAATCAAATTTCTATTACACCTGGAGATCAAGAAAAAACCACCTTTACGTGTCCTTATGGGACCTCGTGTTCAAGATAATGTCGTTTAGATAATGAAATGCACCAGCAACATTTTAGAGATGTATGATGTCAATATTCTCCGATATGGTGGAGGACACCATTGAGGTGTTTATGGATGATTTTTCAGTGGTTGGTGACTGCTATGAGCGGTGTTTGAGTCATTTGTCCGAGGTTCTTAAGAGGTGTGAAGATTTCAACCTGATGCTAAATTGGGAAAATGTCATTTCATGATGAAATAAGGTATTGTATTAGGTCATCTTATTTCACAGAAGGGTATAGAGTTTGATCGACCTAAAGTTGAAGTGATAAAGATACTACCACCACTCATATCTATAAAGGGTGTAAGAAGTTTTCTTGGGCATGCAGGCTTTTACCGAAGGTTCATAAAGGATTTTTCAAATATTGCACATCCTTTGTGCATGTTCCTTTAGAAAGAGTGTAACTTTCATTTTGATGAATCTTGTCTTTAAGCATTTGGTGAGTGGAATTAAAAGTTGGTGTTTGCACCTATAATCATTTCTCCGGATTGGAGAAAGCCTTTTGAGGTGATGTGTGATGCGAGTGGGGTTGCTCTTGGTGTGGTATTGGGACAAAAAAAGGAAAAAATCCTTCATCCCATTTACTATGCTAGTAAATCCCTTAATGAAGCCCAAAAGAACTACGATGTGATTGAACAAGAGCTCCTTGTAGTAGTCTTTGCCTTCGATAAATTTTGCTCCTATTTGCTTGTTACGAGGGTAATAGTGCATACTGATCATTCTGCTTTGAGATATTTAATGGCAAAGAAGGATGTGAAACTGTAACGACCTGTTTAGTCGTTTGGAGCAACAGACTCCAATTCTGGAAAAACTGGCAGAAGCAACGGACCCCACGATGGACCGTCTTGGGCACGACGGACCGTCGCAGGGTCTCGTTTCAAAACACTTAGAAAATCTGAAATTGGGTACTGAAAATCGACTCTCTGAACTTCGTAACGGAGTGGCAGGACAGACCGTTACAGGTGTGACGGACCGTCACAGGCCATTCACCCAAAATCCAGTTTCTGAACTATGCGACAGACAGCAGGACGGACCGTCGCAGGCATGACGGCCCGTCACAGCTTGCGTAATCCCATTTGGAGTCGGATTTCTGGTTAAGTTTTAAGGGACCTTTTTTACTATTCTTGCCTTAATTATAAAGTTCGTGGGTTTGTATTAATAACTCAAATTCTTGGGGGTTAAAAGAGGTAACCCTAAGTTAATTAGTGGGGTATTATTGCCATCTTTTATTCTTAATTATATACTAATTAGGGTAAAATAAAGAGGGTTTGAATAAGAAAATAGAAAGAACAAGAAGGGAGAGAGAGAAACGATCGAGAAGAAGAGGAAAACATCAAGCTTTGAGGATTAACTTGCTTGATTTCAATTCTTCGGTGGAGGTAGGTTATGGTTTTCATGCTTCATAAGTAAACTCTTAATAGTGAATGATATGTATTGGTAGTATTGTAAACCCTACTATATGCTTAATGGTATGTTTGCATGAATATGATTATGTGATTGTGATAAGATAAGCATGATGAAAATATTGAATCCCAAATCTTGAAAAGAAACTTTAATATACATTATTAATGATGATGCCTTGGTATAGAAGAAGGCTTGATTATTTACAGAATGAAATTAGTGGATCGGAGTGTCACGCTCCGACACATAGTATTAGTGGATCGGAGTGTCACGTTCCGACACATAGTATTAGTGGATCAGAGTGTCACGTTCCGACACATAGAATTAGGGGATCGGAGTGTCACGTACCGACACATGTAGGGGATCGGAGTGTCACGTTCCGACACATGTAGGGGATCGGAGTGTCACGTACCGACACATGTAAGGGATTGGAGTGTCACGTTCCGACACATGTAGGGGATCGGAGTGTCACGTTCCGACACATAGAATTAGGGGATCGGAGTGTCACATTCCGAAACATAGAATTAGGGGATCGGAGTGTCACGTACCGACACATAGTAGTAGGGGATCGGAGTGTCACGTACCGACACAAGAGGAGGAAAGATAATGAATCTTGAAAGATGATAATATACTCAACTTAATATACTTAATTCCCAAATGAGTATGGTGTTGAGGCTTGAGCCCTCATGGATGAAGTTGATGGTACTTATTGATGATTATAGTACTTGTTGTTGCTACATGTTGAGTTTTATAGTTGATTTACGATAATATTTGATATATACTGTTCCCTATTTTGAGTTGGCCGATGATATCTACTCAGTACCCGTGTTTTGTACTGACCCCTACTTTTATGTTTTTCTTCTTGTTATTTGTGGAGTGCAGCAAATGTGCCGTCATCTTCGACTCAACAGTAACTCAAGCCAGTCTTCGTCACACCGGATCTTCAGGGTGAGCTAACGCTTCTAGCTTGGACTGGATCTTCTCCTTCATGTCTTGATGCCTTGAACTTCCGGCATGGACTAGCTTCTTATGTATTTTTAGCTTCTTAGAAACTCTTAGAATTAGTAGTTTAAAGTAGATGTTCTTGTGATGATGACTTCCAGGTTTTGGGAATAATAGATGTTGAATATTGATAGTTATTGAATTGGTTTTTATTAATGAGTTTAAGTCTTCTGCATTACTTTCTGTTGTTATTACATTGAAATGTTAAGGTTTAGATTAGTTGGTTCGCTCACATAGGAGGGTAAGTGTGGGTGCCAGTCGCGATCCGATTTGGGTCGTCACAGAAACCGAGTTTGATTCGTTGGGTATTACTATTGCAATAATTTGACTTTGAGGTGAAAGATAGAAAAGGGACTGAAAATCAAGTTGCTAATCACTTGTCCCAGTTAGAAGATGAAGCAATTAGGGAGTTAGGTGAAAAGGCTGAAACTGATTATACTTTCCCTGATGAGCATGTACTGGTTGACTCCCAAGACTTGATTCCATAGTTCATATATTTTGCAAATTATCTACCTAGTGATATCGTCCCACCCCACTTGTCCTTTCGTCAAAGGAAAAGGTTCATGCATGATGTGAAAAATTTCTTTTGGGATAAGACATACTTATATAGGAGTTGTGCCAATGGTCTTATTTGGCGTTGTGTGCAAGAAGTTGAGATGTCGAGTGTTTTGGATGCATGTCATTCTTCTCATGTATGTGGGCATCATAGTGGTATCCAAACTGCTCACAAGATCTTGCAATGTGGATACTATTAGCAAACCATCCACCAAGATGCTCATGAGTTCGCCAAGGCATGTGATAGATGCGAAAGAGATGGTGGCATTTAGAGAAAGCAAGATCTCCCTTTAAATTCCATTCTTGTGATTGAATTGTTTGATGTGTGGGGTACTGGCTATATGGTCCCTTTTTTGAGTTCTCATGGGATGAAGTACATTATTGTGGCAATCTATTATGTATCAAAATGGGTAGAAGCTATCACACTTCTGAATAATAATGGTAAAAGTGTCATCGCGTTCTTAAAAACGAACATATTTTCTAGGTTTGGCACCCTAAGGGCTATTATCAGTGATGGGGGTCCCTGTTTTTCAATTAGCTGTTTAAGGGATTATTTGGAAAATATGGGGTTCGCCTTAATTTGGCCACTCCTTACTATCCTCAAACTAGTGGGCAAGTTGAGGTGTCAAAAAAGGAGATTAAGCAGATTTTGGCAAAAATCTTAAATGCTAGTAGAATGGATTGGTCAAGGAGGCTTGATGATGCTCTTTTGTCCTACCATACAGCATACATTACTCCCATAAATATGTCCCCATACCAACTTTTATATAGGAAGGCTTGTTACTTACTGGTTGAATTAGGGTGGAAGTTCTTGTGGGCGATAAAGAAGTTGAAAATGGATGGGAATGAGGTTGCGGAACAGAGCTTAAACGGCTTGAACGATCTTGATAAATTTCTCTTGAAGGCATATGAACGTTCATCCCTCTACAAAGAAAAGATGAAGAAGTACCATGACCAAAAGATTGAGAAGCGCAATTTTTTGGTTGGGGATTTGGTGCTTTTGTTCAATTCTAGGTTGCGTTTGTTTCCGAGAAAACTCAAGTACAAATGGACTGGTCCCTATTTGATCACTGAACTATTCCCTCATGGTGAAGTTGAGTTGGAGAACAAGGAGGGTGTGAGGTTCAAGGTGAACGGGCAGCGAATCAAAATCTATCTAGGGAATGCTGAAATGATGAAGGAAATGATCGAGGCATACCATCTTTACGAAATCTGAGTAATCAAGAGTCCTTCGTCGTGCCGCGACGTTAAATCAAGTGTTGATTAGGAGACAACCCAATATGTATCCTCTAGCCAACTTTAGGTTTTTCATGATTTTTAGGCATAGTTTCATTGTTTTTTCTTTTATTATTTATGTCATGTCTGAATATTCCTGTATTTTTCTTTAGAAGTATTGGATAGAGCGTAGAGTAGGGTTTGTATCAAAAAGTGTCCAGAAAACACAATAATATTTGCTTAATGGGTGTTAAATGTGTAGGGACCAAATCACTAGAAATCTGCAGAAAATTAGTTTGGTGCAATCATTGATGGACCATCGGTAGGATCTGTCATGCCCAGGTATGTTCTTTAAATTTTTCTAAGTTAGGGCATTGTCGACGGAGGGGTCGACGAACCATTGACCGACTTACTGTCTGTCTATGGGGAATCGTCGATAACTCACTCACCTACCTGACCCGACCCCTCCGGCTACATATTAAAAGTGTCTAAACACTTTATTTACCCACCTCTTCACATAACCCCCATAATTGTTTTCCTCCCTATTTCCTCTAATTCTCCTCCACTTCCTGACCATTCCATCATCAGATTACCACACTTCCCCCACTTCCACACAATCCATTCTCTCCCAAGATCTCCCATTTTTTTCAGTTCCTTTAGCAGTCGGTGTTCGTGGTGGTTGTTGTTGCTATTCAACTACTACTGTTCATACTCTTTCTCCTCTACTACAGTTGTCAGGTATGTTTTATGAGCTTCAAGATTTACTTTTGTTAATATTCCTGATTACAGTGATGTTTAACTGTTTGGGTACTTAATTTTGGACCATTTTCCATGCTAAAACTTACAAAATTCCTCAGTCCCTTAGAACAATGAAATTGAAAGAGATGGGGGTGTATTGTAAAAAAATAGCATGTGTTTGCATGATTGTGTTATTGAAAGGGTTTGATAGGCTGTCAAAAATGCAAGTTAAAACTAGGAAAATTCATGCCCAACGAATGAAGTGATGCTAGATAAATGTTTAGTAAACTTAGGATTCTAAGAAACCTTCAAATTAGTATGATAGGGTACAAAATTTGTTGCAGTATTTTGTTCCCAGAAGGTAAACTCGATACCCTGTCAGTCCCTCGATGGACTGCCGTTGGGGTCCGTCAACCCCACCTTTTCAAGTTTACTCTAAGTATCCACCGACGGACCCTTATGACAGACCGTCGTCTCTTGGACGGTCCGTCCTGCACAATCGTCGATGGTGTCAAAACTTTGACTTATGATTTTTTATATAATAAATATAAGTGTGCGGTGACAGACAGTCGTCCTGTTGACAATCCAACCTGCACAACCGTCGACGGTGTAAGAACCTTTGTTTCTGATATTTTTGTAATATCTTTTAATTGTCCTGCAAAAGACCCTCATGACGGACCGTCAGCCTTCAACGGTCCATCATGCACAACCGTCGATGGTGTCAAAACCTTTGTTTCTAACATTTTTATAATTTCTTTCAAGTGTCCTGCAATGGACACTTATGACGGACCATCGTCCCTTCGACGATCAATCCTTCACAGCCATCGATGGTGTCAGAACCTTTGTTTATGACATTTTTATAATTTCTTCTAAGTGTCACGTGATGGACCCTTGTGACGGACCATCGTGCCTTCGATGTTCCTTCGTATACAACCGTCGACACTGCCAAAACCTTTCTTTTTATGCTTTAAAAATTGTTTGTAAGTGTCCCTCGACGAACCCCCATTATGTACCTTTATGTGATTGATGGACCGTCGATGGGTTTCGTCCTTCACTCTGTACTTCTGCACAGTCATTCTTTTTCTATGTTTTGTTGCATCCACTGGTACTAACTACTTCTCTTTGGAAGTACAAATGGCACCTAAACATGACTGTATCTTCCCACCATGTCGGCCATTCATGATTTATTCACCCGACATTAGCAGGAGTGGACGTCTAGAGATGTAGGCTGATATAGCAAGGAGATGGTCCAAGAGTTCTACGCCTCCTATGTGGTGACTCTCTGATCTCAGCTGGACAGGCGGGTAGCCCCTGCTAAGCATGCACCGTTGGATTATGTTTGAGTCCACAACAAGTGGGTCGACATTTCCCTGCAGGCCATCCACAAGTTTTTATATGGCGCGGATGTTGATGCCACCCGAACCCCTCAAAACTGAGTTTGAATATAAGTAGAAATTGATAAAAGATGGTCGGATCTAGCGTGAGCCAGAGGTAAGAGAGACCACTAAGAAGTAGATGGCACAGTTCCTCTCCATAGATGGTAAGGCTGCCGATTGGGTGATGGAGACCAACGGGAGTATCAAGAAGGCCAACCACACCTTCACTGCCAAGTTCCTATGGACATTGGTCCAACACTGCCTTTCTCCAACTGGTGCTGATAATATTATAACCTGGGATTGTGCAATGCTGATGGCTACCATGATTTTGGGGTTCGAAGTGGACTTTGCATGTCAATTATAGGCGATGATGCACGAGAGGGCCTTTAAGTCCACTATTAGTTACCCATTCCCGTGCATGGTTTTTGCATTGTGTAGTTTTGCAGGAGTGCACGTGTGTCACAATTATGTGATCAAGACCCCACCTTGCCAGGTTTATATCGAAATCATCCGGGATGAGGACAATGACTTAGCTCCCAACGGAGGGCCTCATATAGAGGTGCATCCGCTACTTGAGAACCTGGAAGCCATGGTAAAGCAGGTCCAAGGGGCTAATCCGGCTACATCTGTGCCTACCGACAACACTCCGGTCGAGTCTATCCAGGTTTGTAGCACCACCCCGAACTCCTACTGCTCTATCCCATCTTCTACACTAGTCCTGCTTACTAGGGTCCAGAAACTAGACGAGCAAATGGCCACACTTCTGCATCACATCCAGCCTTTGATGCAGAGGTCCATTATTGAGGCAGAACAGCGCATAGACAGGAATATGTCCCAGCACACTGAGAGGAAGATCATTGAGGTCCACCAATATTTGGACATATTTGAGCTATGAGTTCTCGCTCGGCCAGCCCCTACAGTGGATGTATAACTCTACAGGCTACTGTGGAGAGTCTAAGAGCCAACTAGGACACTATACTGGAGATTCGGGTGCCTGAGTCTGGGCCCCTTCTTTACAGCTTGTTGAGGACACAGTGATGGCTACCCTGTTCGCAACTTTTGATATTCCGCCACCTCCATCACGAGAGCATTCCAAGAGGCACTGGACATGAGGATGAGTCCCGGGCTCATAATAAGGAGCGCTATGAGTTTGATTGATGAGAAGGCCCGCCAATTGAGGGTTATGGAGGTGGGTGATGGGGCGTCTACTTCAAGAGTTGTTGAGGCCGAGAGGAGAACTACTTATTATGTTTTCATTGCGGTGGACACTACTGGTGGTGTCCCTACTTCATACGGAGCAATTCTAGGAAATCGGACCTGAAAGCTTGTTGATCATCAGCGCTTTGCGCCTCAGGTTTGATTAACCTACCACTCTGTGGTATATACTATAATGCATTGGGGACAATTTTATTATTTTTGTTGGGGTGGGGTAAATGGAAAGTGAGTGCTAGGGTGAAGTTTGAGTATCCCAACTCATGATCCTCTCTTGTGTTTTTCTAGCCTGTGTTCTTTTTCCCCAAGAGACTGGTTACTTTATTATTAAACCGGCATGTTGGTATCTTTAGTACATGGTATAGAAATGTACTCTGAAACATTATGGCTATGCAAAATGATATCCATATTTTAAAAAAATGTTGCATAACTAGGCACAGTAACTGATAAATGTGTGGCTCTAAGCATGATATAGAGATACTGCACTGCATGACCTAAATCTAAGACTTAAACTAGGTTTTTGATAATTTGGTAGAGTATTGAGATGTCAAGTGAGTGTGAGGAAAATTTGAATATTGCACCATTGGTACTACGCTAGAACTTGCCTGCTAAAATTATGTCGTAATAGACAATTAGGAAAGGATCGTACGCCCTTGTTGAATATAGTCAATCTTTAGCCTAAATTATGTAAAACCGAATGAAATTAATCCCTTCTTGATCCAAATGATTTGAGCATAAAATATACCTTTTTTTCACCACAATTGATCATTTTTTGATACAATGTGTTGGCCCTGGTCCCTCCTTGGACAAGTGCACCTCAGCTTATGCTTTTACTTATTCCAAAAGCATTAGTTGAGGGTGGATAATGCAGAAAACAACCATATCATGGCCTTGATCAAACATTGGGTATTGTGTACCTTAACTCATGGCAAATCCATGAGTAGAGGGTGGCTATTATGAGGAATGGTCCAGAAAGTGTGGTTGAAATAACAAAGAGAGAGAAAAACAAAAGAAAAGTGACTCAAGAAAAGTTGAAAGAAAAGCAAAAAAAATATATTTGAAAATGTGAAAATACAAGAAAGAAAAGAAAAGATTCACTTACATAAAAGATGAAAGAAGGGAGAATAGCAAGGTGAAAAAATACAAAAAAAATTAAGAAATAGGGTAGAATAAAATGATGAAAAGGTACGACGCTTAACCATTATGTAAAGGAGGGAAATAAGTTACTAAAATACATCTAAATGTACCCTACCTGATCACGAGCCTAAGTTACTATCTAAAAAGTTCTATCGTGATCCTAAGAGTCTATTAGGGTGAACTTAAAGTAGTGAAAATAAGGGCAAGCCTATGGCAATAAGTATAAATGAGGTGTGAAGTTGTTCTAAGAGTGACTGGTGAAAAAAAATCCTTATACTCAAACTGAAATCACTATGTGAAAAATGAGGCTCTTGTTTTGAAGTGAGGACACAAGTTGCAATACAAAAAAATGGTACCTTGGTGAGTGATCAAAGAGGATACGTGTCGGGGTGTGGTGAGTCTGTGTCATAGCTTGATCCACATGAGCGATCCTAATAGTTATAGCATGCATAAACATCATAAAAATAAGTGGGATTGATATCCAGATGATTGCAAAAGCTAAAATAAGGATACTCTTGTACAAAGATTTTGTGGTGAGTCATAGTGCGTCGCTTGAGGACAAACAGCGAATTTAAGTTGAGCGTGTGGATGTATCACGGTTTCACGCTACTTTAAATGCTTTTTCCTTAAGTTTAGTGTGTGTTCAAGGCTTTTGTGTATTAATTTTTAATGTATTTTTCTCTTTGCTTGCAGGAAATCTATCAAGGATGAAAACATGGAAGTATTGTGCTGAAATCAAAGAAGTGATGACCTACGCAGCCATCAAAGGTCCGTCAATCCCTCGAAAGTACGTAGGTTCGCACCGTCGTTTGAAGGAAATGCTGCTGAAGGATGATCCGGGAATTCTAACTAAGTGTGGGTCTACAGAGGCTCTCAACGGACCGTCACCTCCATGACGGATCGTCCTACACATCCATCATTATTAACAGAAAGTAGCTCCAGTACCAGACTTAAAAAGATTCTAAGTGTGGAGAAACAGAAGCCATCGATGGAACATCGTGCTCTCAATGGACAGTCATCCTTGTGCGTCGATGGTAATAGTGAGTTGCAGAAGAAAGCAGCTAAAAAGAAGCTAAGTGTTGAATGACAGGGGGCCTAGATGGTCTGTCGATCCGGTAGTCGACTCAGACGCGGTTTTTGGGCAAATTTTCCCTAATTAGATTTTCCTCTTTATTTAGGACTCTATTATTATAAATACTTGTAAAAACCTCGTTTTTAGGTTAGAATCTTGGATATTTTTTAGATTTCATTGTTCTAGTTGTGAACTTGTGATTTTGGGAAATTCTTCTATTTTCCGGAAATCGTTTATTACAAGCTTATTGATTTATTCAAGTAATTTTCTAGGTTTTATTCAATCTTATAAAAGTAAGTGCATGAATTCTAATCAAACTAATATGAATTGTGTGCTTATTAAAATGGGTAACTAAATCCATAGCTAGGGTTGTTGGAACCATGGGTAGTAACAAATTAAAAACTAGCTAAAATAATAATCCTAGAATAGTATCTTGCATGTATTTATAATTCTTTCATTTAGAAGTATTTTTAATGACTGCACTTATTAGAACTCATCTTATTTCTACTTGCCGGACCAAGGAGGTAGATAATAAGAAACGAATTATTAACATAGATTTAGTATAAACTATATAATAGGCTAGTATCGATTGTTGCGAAGTAACAACTAAGCCAAACATTGATTATGATGCTTAATATGAGGTAAAGGTAAGGTTGTGTAAAGAATACACACGTAGCCGGACCAAGGTGCGGGGTGAAATTTTCTAGTTGTCGTACCAAGGAATTAGGAATACATAACTTACCACTTTGCATGCAAGATACTAGGAAAGGATTCTTATAGCTAGAATAACTGCATTATGAACCTGTGGGAAACTCTTAAGCCCTAGTTACTCTCATTACTTGATAAAAATCAAATTTTTAAACATGTCACTTGTTTATTTTGAAATAGCTAATTTCATTTATTGCTTAAGAATCCCCTATTTGTTACTTGTTTTCTGAAGGATTTTGACTCAATAGAAGTAATAATAGGTTAAAGTTAAGTCTAAATCATTTTCCTCGTAGGATCGACCCCAACCTCATAGTTGGGTTTTACTTGATATGACGGCTTATACTTCTTTTTGAAAAGTAAATTTGAGCGTATCAAACACCCCTAAGATACTAGACCATGATTTACATATCCATACATTACTATAATATGTTTTATTCTCATTTTGGAACTTGAAATTTTGTGATAATTGAAAACTTTCTTAAAATGAATTGTTATCGTAATTTAACGTATTATATGTGGGTACTTGCGTGATTATTTAATTATATTTACACGTATATTGGAAGGGTGGGTATAAGGTTCATAAAAATGGGTATATATGTATGTTTTTAGGGCAGCCAAATATTTTCAGGGGTAGCCCCTTTTGGTAACATGTGTACATGTGATGAGAATCATTTTGTATCTATATATTTTACACCTCCTTTGGTTGATTTCATTTTCCTGAAGTGTAAGAACATTAAAACATTAGCTAAACAGTTGTTGTTTAAATTTAAGAGAAAAATTAGCTCCTTTAAGCCGAATTCGACAAAAACACACTTTATCTTGATAAGTGAAAAAAAAATATTTTAATACTGGATAGGGTTTGATAGTTTAATTATATTTCGTTCAATATAACTCTGTTTACAGTATATAAATATAATATGGAAAGAGGATTCGTAGTTCTAAAAAACATATGTTTATTGAAAACTCTAATTGGGCTGTTGTAGATCGAAATAGGGGACTCAACATAGGATAAGTTATTTCCAGCTACTGGAATTACATATCATGTCTGTTTAACTGCTAGTATTGTAATTATATCTTTTTGTACAAAACATATCTTGAGATGATTCTTGATTATTTGCAAGTTTAATAGATGTACCTACATCTTTTATGAAGGATATAAAGTCCAATGTTTCCATTTCCTGTTTTAAAATAAGTTGCAAGATGAAGTACTTTTGTTGGACAAAATCACAATTTTGGGAGCTTAGTCGTATTTGTACAGGCTAGGCTTACTTGTGATGATTATCATGTTTTACCTTGACATTATTGAGATACTAGAAATTAAATAATTTATTTAATTGTATTTTCAAGGTTGTATATACTTGTGAAAAAAGTTGAGGAACTTCATACATTGGTTGGTCTACGGTCTGAACTCTCGAAGTCGTGTTGGACTGTTTCTTTGCTAAAGCGTTGAGGTTTGTTTATAAACTTGTACTTGTAAAATTTTTACTTATTGTATATATGAAAATTTATAATGGTGCGTTGATTACCTCATGTCAATTTGCATTGTTTATACTGGTATGCTGATTATGTCAAGGTTGTGGCACATACCTAGCTCACATAGTTGATACACAGTTAGAGAGTCCTTGTATCAAGGACATAGTTGTTATATGTGATTTTTCAGAAGTATTTCAAGAAAACCTTCCTGGATTGCCCCCGGAAAGAGAGGTTGAATTTTTAATTGAGCTTATTCCTAGACCTAACACTATTTCTATCACTCCGTATATAATGTCTCCCACAAAATTAAGAGAATTGAAATATCAATTTCAAGAACTTATTAAGAAAGGTTTTATTAGACCTAGTGTTTCTCCTTAAGGAGCATCTATTTTATTTGTAAAGAAGAAATATGGCACTCTTAGGATTTGTATTGACTATAGAAAATTGAACAGAATAACCATAAAGAATAGATATCCATTACCAAGGATTGATGATTTTTTTGACCAACTGAAGGGTGCTAAAGTATTCTCAAAGATTGATTTTCGGTTTGGATACCACAAACTGCGTGTTAGATAGAATGATGTTCCTAAAAATACTTCTAGAACACGGTATGGTCAATATGAATTTTTGTGATGCCTTTCGGATTAACAAATGCTCCTGAGGTATTTATGGATCTAATTAATTGAGTATTCAAGCCTTATCTTGATCAGTATGTGGTTTTTTTATTGATGATATCTTAATATATTCCAGAGTAGTGAAGACCATGAAAAACACATTAGGATTATTTTGCAGATTTTGAAGGAGAAAGAACTTTATGCTAAACTTTCTATATGTGTGTTTTGACTTGATCAAGTGTCTTTTGTTGGACATGTTGTATAAAGTTAAGGCGTGAAAGTGGATTCTAGTAAGATACCGGCAGTTGTTAAATGGAGACCTCCCAAAAGTCCGACTGAAGTAAGAAGTTTCTTGCGCTTAGCAGGATACTATAGAAGATTTGTAAAAGGCTGCTCCTTTATTTCCTGCCCTTTGACTAAACTCTTGTTGAAGGAAGTAAAGTTTTTTTGGGATGAAAAATGTCAAAAGAGCTTTTAAACACTCAAATCCTTGTTGAATCAAACGCCTATACTTACTCTACCAATTGAAGGGAATGAATAACGTAATGTACAGTGATTCTTCTCACAATGATCTAGGGTGCGTTTTGATGCAAGAAGGGAAGGTAATATCTTATGCCTCTCGAAAATTAAAACCGCGCGAATTGAATTATCCTACTCATGATCTTGAACTTGCTGCAGTAGTGTTTGCTTTAAAAATTTGGCAACATTATTTGTTTGGAGAGAAATGTCATATTTCATTGATAACAAGAGCTTAAAGTACTTAGGTACTCGAAAGGAGTTGTACCTAAAATAGCGTAGATGGCTTGAACTCATAAATTATTATGACTACACGATTGATTATCATCAAGGTTAAGCTAATGTGGTTGCCAATGCCTTGATTCGAAAATAATTCTCAAGCATTTATTTGAATCCTTTGACATTTCTCCTTGGGTTAAGAGTCATTAATGTATGTTTTACACCTAATTCAAATGGTTCAATTATTGTAAATTTGTAAGTAAAGCAAATAGTACTTCAACAAGTGAAGGAAGCACAAAAGTTAGATGAGAAACTTGTAAAATTAACTAGAGAGGTCCGAAATGGGGAGAATCTTGATTTTAAATTAACAATCGATGGCGTCTTACTTTATCAAAACATGTTATGTCTCCCTAATGATGACAACTTGAGGAGAGAAATATTGAAAGAACCACATATCACCATATGAAATGCATCCTGGAGGTGCAAAGATGTACAATACTATCAAAGAAAATTATTGGTTGAATGATATGAAGAGATACATTGCGGAGTTCATTTTAAAATGTCTGGTTTGCCGGCAAGTAAAGGCAAAACATCAAGTCCCGGTTGGTTTACTACAGGTCTTCTCGATGTTGGAATGGAGATAGGAATGAGTAACTATGGACTTTGTTTCTGGACTTCCTCGCACTCAAAGAAATCATGATGCAATATGGGTGATTGTAGATAGGCTAACAAAGAGCGCTCACTTATTAGAAATTAGGATAAATTATTCACTTGATCCTTTAGCCGAATTGTACAATAATGAGATTATAAGACTACATGGGATCCCGATGTCTATTATATCTGACCGAGACCCAAGTTTTACATCTACATTTTGGGGAAGCTTGCAGGAAGCTTTGGGTAAAAAATTGAAATTTAGAACTTCGTTCCATCCTCAAATAGACGGACAATTGGAAAGAGTGATATATATTTCGGAGGATATGCTTCGAGCTTGCAATATTGAGTTTGATGGTAGTTGGGACAAACACTTGGCTTTGATAGAATTTGCTTACAATAATATCTACCAATCAAGTATTGGAATGCCTCCCTATGAATCTCTTTAAGGAAAAAAATGTCGAACCCCTCTTTATTGGAGTGAAATTTGTTAAAGAAAGCTTATTGGTCCTAATATTGTTCAGCAAACCGAGGACAAGGTGAAAATTATCGAGGATCATTTAAAGATTTCTTCGAATAGAAAAAAGTCATATGCTGATATAAAAAGGTGTGACATTGAATATCAAGTTGGAGATAAAGTATTCTTAAAAGATTTTGAGATTTGGACAAAAAGGAAAACTTAGTCCGCGATTTATTGGACCGCATGAGATACTTGAAAGGGTCAGACCAGTTGCATATAAATTAGCTTTACCACCTGATTTAGACAAGATCCACAATGTCTTCCATGCTTATATGCTTAGAAGATACCTTCTGATACATCTCATGTTCTTCCAGTTGAATCTATTGAGGTGAATCCTGACTTGACATATAATAAAAAAACATGTTCAAGCTCGAGAAGTAAAGCATCTTAGGAACAAGAGAATCTCGTTAGTGAAGGTACTTTGGATTAACCATTCTAGAAAAAAAGCTACCTGGGAGAGAAAAAGACATGAGGACTCAAAATACACATTTGTTTCGGGACTAGCCTAAGGTAATTTTGAGAAGAAATTTCATTAATGGGGAGAAAGTTTTAACACTCCTAAGATACTATACTATGATTTAGATATCCATGCATTACAATAATATGTTTTATTCTCATTTTGGAAACTTGAAATTTTGTGATAATTGAAAATGTGCTTAGCATAAATTGTTATCGTAATTTAACGTATTATATGGTGGTATTTGCATAATTTTGTAATTATATTTACACATATATTGGAAGTGTGGGTATAAGGTTCATCAAAATTGGTTTATATTTATGCTTTTTGGGCAGTCAACTATTTTTAAGGGCAGCCCTTTTTGTGACATGAGTACATGTAATGAGGATCTTTTTGAATCTATATACTTTACACCTGCTTTTGTTGATTTCGTTTTCCTAAAGTTTAAGAACATTATAACATTAGCTAAACAGTTGTTCTTTAAAATCAAGAGAAAAGTCAGTTCCTTTTGACTGAATTCAACGCGCACACACTTCATCTTGATAAGTGCAAAAGAATTTCTTTTAATATTGGGAAGTGTATGGTAGTTTAATCATATCTCGTTCAATATAAAAAAAATTACATAACATAAATATAATATGGAAATATGATTTGTAGTTCTACAAATCTTATGCTTATTCAAAACTCTAATTTTGTTGTTATGGATTCGAAATATGGGACGCAACATAGGAAAAGTTTTGTCCAGCTACTGGAATTAAAAATCTTGTCTGTTAAACTGTTCGTATTTTAGTAATATATTTTTTGTACAAAACTTATTTTTAGATTATTCTTGATTATTTGCAAGCTTAATAGATTTACCTGCATCTTTTATGAAACATATAAAGTCCAATTTTTCAATTTCCTATTTCAAAACTAAGTTTCAACATGAAGTATTTCTATTGGACAAAATCACAGTTTTAGGAGCTTAGTCATATTTGTACAACCTAGGCTTACTTGTGATGATTATCCTGTTTTACCTCAACATTATTTAGATACTAGCAATTAAATAATATATTGAATTGTATTTTTAAGGTTGTATATACTCGTGGAAAATTTGAGGACCTTCATACATTGGTTGGTCTACAATTTGAACTCTTGAAGTCATGTTGGACTGTTTAATTGCTAAAGCGTTGAGGTTTGTGTATAATCTTGTAATTGTACTATTTTTACCTGCTGGTTTATCTGAAAGTTTATACTGGTACAATGATCACCTCTTGTCACTTTGCATTGTTTTGTTGTTGTCGTTTAAGATGTTAAAGACTCTTCTGTAACTCGCCCACTTGTACGGATTGTTTGTTTACTTGGCATTCTTGTTGGGACTTACTCCTTCTTGGGGCTTGTGGCTGTGACATTGTAACTATTGGCATATCTCGTGATTTGAATCATTTTTCATTTTGACTCTGGGATTTTTAGATCGTCTTAAGTATGGGATTTGTCCATTTAAGTACGAACCAGAAATCCATTTTTAATATGGTTCTTGGTTCTCATGATTATTGGGCTTTGACCCTTCTTTATAAAGGGTGTCGACCCTTCTTGTTTCTGCTCGTTCTTTGTGTGAAGACATTATGGATATATTGGGCGATTCTTGTTATTGATCCTCCTGGAAAATTGTGCTATGAACGTTATTGACATTTAGATCTTTAATTATCCAACTTCATATTCTTTGTATATTCTTTACTTGATTTTCTGATTATATTTCAATTACACTGCTCTTAACATGAAAATGATGTATTGATGAATCTAAGGGCGCTGGATCTATAGTTTTTACACCACTAAGCTTTATGCTTAGCAATAGTTGTTTCTAGCGTAGGGAATGTTCGAGAAGACAGTTCAACTAAGTCATTGAAGATGGAGACTTTGAAGTGTTAAAGAAAGATTACACTTGCATATAGCCATATATATATATGTGTGTGTGTGTATTTATATATATATTGCATAAACTTTTGGACTTGTATATGAATAGTTTGTTGTATATTTACATGAGATTTTGAGGGATAATTTGTCCATGTCACCATGGGTTGTAATATAAGTTCGACTAAACGTTATTATATTTTTGGTGTGTATGAACCCATGTCTTGTAAAATAATAATTTCCTTTAAGTTTTGTAATTTTTTGTGAACCATGAACTGACTGATTTCCGTACTCGGAAGTTGGCTATATTATTGTTATTTCATCCTTAAGTGTGAAGATAATACAGGCACGAAAAGCTTGTCGGTTTTGTTTAACAGATTTTTGGAGACTTTTTCTTCATTAGTCAAATTCCATGCCATATAATAATTTTTTTAATATATATTTCAAATGGGAGATATGCACATCCTTAACTAAACTATTCGTTCTAAACCTAATCCCTCAACTAGGTAAAAAAATAGTATACCCTCGTTAATATCTTTTAAATATCGCAATTATTAAATTAGGTTTCCTTTCAAGTTTTAGCATCTCTTGGAAACATGCGCAACATTTATTCCCTCATGATTTATAATTAATTACATGTCAACTTATTCAATTCTAGTCATGCGTGATCATATAGGTTCAATTTCACCTTTACAAGTTAAGACCAACCTTGATCACTCAAGCCTAGTTTAATTCATATGTAGGTGATTTTATCGTGGTCAAATAGTTTAGAATACAATTGAATAAAGAATATCAACATAAAAACATCATCTAGTCTCTAATGGTCTAAAATCACCATGATCACCTTCAAGTTAAATGACCACAATTCACAATGAAATCATCATGAAAAAAAAACCATACTTATCATATAAACATCATTTCATGCTACCCACTAGATTGGGATCACAATCAAGTCTTACCCACAATGCAATCACAACCCTCTATAGAATGGGGTTCTTTGGATTCACAATTGAAGGGAAACTAGGGGGACTTCATGGATGGAAGATTCCATGAATTAATATATTTCTCATACATTATATTAGAAACTTAATTACAACTTGAACCCTTGGTGAATTCACCCTAAGATGTAGCCCCAAACCTCTCTTCTACTTTAAAAGTGTTCTTGAGAGTTCTAAGGTGAGAGAGAATTTTTTTATTTGGAGTCTAGAGTCTAAGGTTTTTTTTATTGTTAAATACTCCTAAAATGCCTAAAATCATTTGATTTAACCACCAATGCATTTATTTGGATGTGGGGTGAATTTCCCAATTCACCCCTCCACTTTACAGTTAGCTGCGAGGAAAGTGCAGGTGACGGTACAACCTATGTGGCGTCGACCAGATGAAATGTCGTACGGGCAACCGTAATCTTGGTCAGAGACTGATCCAAGTGGTCTTTTTCTCAAGAGAATAAGTTTCAACCTACGCCTCCCTATCGGCGGGGCGTCGGCCAACACACAAGGCGTCGATTGCCTCGTCGATTGACACTACCCAATGTGTGTCTAGGCCATGGTTGGGGTCCTCTTTGAGGGACTTTTTTGGAGACCTTGGGAAGTTTTGAAATGATGTCTTGGCCTCAATTACACTCATATACATGCTAGGGTCCTTCTATAGAAGTTTGAACACCAAACAACCCAAGCAACATACCCATAACTTATCGGACGTTCTTGGTCTTTTCACCTCTAAAATCTCTCAAACTATATACACTGACTATAAACACTACATTTGACCATTTTATGACCTTATATTCTCATGGCACCAAATGTAGGTTGTATTTGGACTTAATTCATTTTTTGGTCCTTACTAATGATGTGGGTTTAAATGTGCCTAGATGATAAAGTTTTGAATGTACTTAATTTTCCTACCTTGAGTTTCCTAGAACTTTTCTATGTTAAGAATTACCTTGATTGATTGACATGAAGTTGTGTGATATAGACTCTCATTTGTGATCTCTTCAAATCCTCATTTAATGGTGTGTCAATGAAGGGCTAGAAAGAAATGGTTGCTTCTTGAGAGATCGAGGAAGTGATGTTAATAAGGTTTTGCATAAAATTGATCCCAAAAGGGGGGATATGAGGCTTTGTTAGAAGCATTGGTAAGTTAAGGTTCCCTTGGAAAAGATAATTTTCTCTTAGATGGGTTTACCCTAAGTGGGGGATAATGATTTGAGTAGGAAGGTTGTTTATATCGCTATCTTTTCCATCTATTCTTACTCCAAATTGAAATCAAAGAATTCCTAGTAGCTTGTTCAAGTTATAGAGTATTGCGTATGAGTATAAGTTCCATGTTCTCCATATGTTATGTATGTTGTAAATAACAATATGTTGTGCATATTTTGAAAGATTTCATTGCATAACAAGGGCATTTTTTGTAAATTGTATTTTTCTCATGTTGTTATGCATCTTGATGTTAAAAATTTGCATTTGACTACATCAAATGGTTCAGTGAACATGCTTGATCATACTTCTGAGGTGAGGTGTTGAGTTTTCTTTAAATGAGAAAAGATGAGTCCCTCTAAAATTGCATAATTTTGTAACTTGGGAGTGTTAATATAGGCTCATTCTTGAAGAGTGGTGGTGTGACTAGCCATTATTATTGATGTGTGCCTATGAATGATAATAATTTCCCTAAATGATGTATGATCATGAAAACTAGTGTTGTGCTAGAAATTAAACTTTTGTGGAATAACTTTCTATGATTGTAATGTGTATTGTGTGATCTACCATTTTGACTTCATGATAAAGGACGTATGAGCATGCTTTGGTTAGGAGTAGAAAAATTCTCCTTAAAATGAATTATCCTTTGTGAAATTCTTGTGTATGAACTTGATGATGTTAGTATGTTTAAGGAGAAGGAAATTCCTCCTTGAACATAACTAAACATGGTGAAGATATGTATGTCCTTGATGGTGTGATATCAAAATGATAAGGTTTTTCTCGATCTACATTACTCATGATTTATGTGCATTTAGTATGAGTTACTCATTTGCCTCTTGAGTTTTAGTGTTAAACTTGCTTATGTGTCACTTAAAGGTTATTGCATAATTAAACTTTTGATGAAATTAAAAATATAGGATCATGTCATGATTAGGAAAAATATGTTCCTCCTATGAACATGAGAAAGACCTATGTGTTTGATGCCTTAGGAGTGAGTGAATGAAGATTCTACTTGCTTGTGTTGCATTGAGTGCATACTTGTAAGTTTGGTGAATTTACTATAACATGATGCTTTGTTGATTTTGGTGAGTTTCTAAGTGGGTCATTGAAGTCCTTGAAAGGGTCGAAAATGTCCCTAATGTCATTCGACGATGAACGTTCCCAAGTAGGGGATATTGTAACGACCCTCAAAATGAAACAGGACAATCTAGAGCCTCATATGTTGTTTCAGAACTAACAACTTGTTAATAAAGTGTTTCAAGTCTTGTCATAGTCATTTTATAGAGATTCTAAATCAAACGTCAAAGGACAACAAAGACGTCCGAAAACTAGTCTTTTGTGTGCTACTGTGTCGTTGTATGTTTGCCTTGTTTTTATGTATTGTTTGGAGTCTAAAATAGTGGAGGTGACCCTAGTATTTAATAAACATGTTTAGGATCAAAAAGTTTTGTTGCAACTCCCTAAGGGCCGACCTAGGGGTCCTTGAGAAGGACGCAACTTATGCCCAACAAGCAGCCCAAGGTAGAAAGAGTTTGCACATTGGGGAAACATGTCCACATCGCGGACTACGTTCTCAATAGGCCAAATGTTTTGTCCGGGTCACATACGAGTAGCAGTACATTTAATTCCAAAAATCTTGTGGGAACTGCTCCGCAATGTGGACTTATTTCCCAACGAAATTCCAAAATTGAAAGCTAAATTTGACATGTCTAAAAGTCCAAATAAGTATAGGGGTATTTTGGGAACTTTGGGAGTCGGTTATAAACTGATTCTAAGACTTTTTAAACCCATTTATCAAGGCAAAACCCCAATACCCAATGATAAATCAAAACCGTATAGCTCTCTTCTCTTCCAAATTCTCTCAAAACCTCTAATGAAGACTAAGCTCAAGGTTAAAGCTAGGGGCTGCATTTTTATCATTTCTTCTCAAATTTTTCATGGATCGTCCATCACAAGTTATGGTAATTGTTGATCCTTAGTTAATCTTCCATATAAGGAGTTCAATCAATGATTTTAAAAAGTGATTCAAAGATCAAAATACCTATTTTCCAATCTAGCCATGGATTAATTGTCAAATTTAATTTAAAAGCATTCTAATGATGAATTTATGATTAGCTACTGTTTAATTATGAATTTCAATCAAATTTCATGAAGAACTCATGATCCTCCTAATATTTCAAATTGGCCTATAATGTGGTTGTTGTGATGTTGATTCTATGTTGATTGAATTATGATTTAATTATCCATGTAAATTGAATATTAACTGTGGAGGAATGATCTAGGTGATCATAGCTTGGAGAATTGGTGAGTTGACCTAAATCTCTTTATCTAGTATGGAATTGATCTTGAAATTGTGTGGTATGGTCCACTTATGGTGGCGGTGTTTACATTCTTGACTATGTTTACATGTTTTGATCATGGCCTTGAGGGAAATTAATGTAGATTGAATTTATGTGATGACAATCAAGATTATGAAGGTTATATGAGTAGTCTTCCACTCTAGTTGAATGTTTTAGATGTGTAGATGATGTTATGTATATGTCATGATCATGTTAGGGTTAGGTGTGGTCTATGTGATTAGTGGTGATGAGTACTCTTGTAGAATGACCCTTACCTATTTGAACCTTGTATGAATATAAGATCTTATGCATGTTAGTAGTCTTCTATTCTAATGTTGAATATGATCTTGTCTCCAATGATGTAATATAGGTGTGTGGTCTAGATTCCCTAAATACTCTATATGTGAGTTATTACTGACTTGAGGGATGATGTACATGTGTTATGATCTTTAGAGGTAGGCTTCCTCAATACCATGTTATTGCCATTATGTGATCCTGTTGACTAATGTACACACAAACCTCATGCATATCAATGAGAACGACAGATTCACGGTGACTAAGGAAAGGATAGTTCTCCTACACATCATTACCTATTACTATGCATGTAAGTATATGATTAATGAGGTTATGAACATGTGTTCCTAGAGGTGTTTATGTGAAGGTATATCTCACACATGTATCAATATACACATGATTGTATGAATTGTAGACTTATGTTAAAGGACATTCTCACATGAAGTAGTAACTATGACGAAAAGACATTCTGATCTTAGAAACCTTTGATCTATATGATGTATGAAGATGCAAGCTCCTAAATCCTTATTTGTAAACTAATGTAATAAAGGCTTAAATATATTTAAAAAGGGAATTTAAGCTTAGTACCGAGTTAGAATGACAAATGAGAGTGGGGGCTTCACGTTTAGTAATTCCAGCTACCCATAAGAGAATCTTCACATTTAGTAAGTCCGCGTTCCCAACATAGATGTTGTGTCATGAGATGAAGACCTCCACGTCTAGAAACTCAAGGTTTCTTGTGGCAATGTCCTTGTTCCATAACTGCGTACCCCTATGGGTCTTATCTTAGTGGATCCACTAGAGTAGCTATTATGTATGAAGTTCCTACTATGGCAAGTAGTACCCTCTCTTCTGTATGGGAGAAGAACACCAGAATCGATGTAGCAATCATGGTGTATATCAGTTATTGCTATGTCTCCCTAAAGTTAAGAAATGAACTAAGATAAAAACATGAACTCTAATCATAACTCCTTTAGAAGGCTACTTAGTATAGGCAGGAGTATGGATCCTACCCATGCATTGCACAAGTGAACTTAAAAAAAGGATAAGATTAGGACATTTATCAAAGTAAGACTTATGTTATGTATGTATGTTTTGTAGGAATGCATGTTAAATTACTTTGCTATGTCAAGACATGAATTCTGATTATGTATGTGAAATGCACTTATGGATTCTAAATGAGTTTACCTTGTATATATTGGGGTAGGAACTCCATGTGTACATTGCACAACTAAGCTTGTGAAGGGGTTGTGAGGGAAGTTTACCGATGTTATGAACTAAATGAGTTATTACTTATTACTTAGGTTGTAGTAAAGGTATGACTCCTTACATGATTCTATGAAGTATGTGGCCTTATACCTAGTGATAAATGAAGGTGTTATGGCTTGTTGAGTATGATATGCCTAGTCTTGGGTGACTTCTTAGGAACACTTGGTGTAAGTAGTATTATGGGATGCTACCTACACATTGAACTAGTGTGACTTGGGGTTTTTTTTAGGTGATTGTTATTATGTGAAGCATATGTCTTATGATGTGCTTATGACCCTATGATTATATGTGGTTGTGTTGATGAAGCATATTTGTTAAAGACTATATATTGTACTAAGTACACTTGATTGTTGCTTAAGGAAAGAAGCCAAGGTAAAAGAGAGGTAATGAGTTGTATATAATGAACATGCCTCAACATGTGATATGTGACTTTATGTGTTATTGTGAATCGTATCCATGTCTACTTTATGTATATGAACTTTGTTGTGGTTATTGTGCCAACGTTCATGATGTTTACTAAAAAGACGTGCTGCATGATTTCTAAGTAAAGACCTCTTTAAACGCATGTTTTTGCATATTTTTCATACTTAGTGCATTCTTGTAATAATACCATTCTTGTTCATGTTTCTACATAAAGTGTTGGTGGTGATGGGTAGAGGATGTCTCCGAAGTGAAGGGCTTGGATAGATCTCCCAAATTTAAGGAAAGGGATCATTATGATTCAAGTATTTCCCTATGTCAAGTTCTTATTCAAATTATGTAATAGTTCAGATGTTATTTCATGTTGTTTAGGGTCGTGCCCCTATTCTATTCTATTGAGTTGTGTCGTATGTTGGCAAACGAGACTTAGAATCTAATTATGTAATTATGATATTTTATATATGTACGAAGTGACTATTATAGTATACGATGTTCTATGAAAAGTTTTAAATTTTCTACTATGATTATGTCTATGCAATGAAAGATATATAAGGGCATGTATGAGACCTCTGAGAGGCCAAGAATACCGTGTTACTTCTAGGGGGTGGTCGTCGTCGTGACAAAACCCATGGTACTAGAACTTTGGGTCACGTGGGGTCCAAATTCCTGGTTTTGTTGAGCTGCCATATCCTATCTTAGGTAGCTACGGATTATTCTTGAGTAGTCATAGCTTGAGTAGTCATAGCTTGAGAAAAAGTTAGAAAAGCCGACCTATTCTCTCTATCTGTGATAGCCGAAGGATTTACTAGAGCTTAATCACCTTAAGGACCTTTGTCTTAAGTAGGAGCTTGATTTCCTTATGGGGGAGCTTGGTTAACTTGAGAAGGATCTCATGCATTAGCAATCTCCTCTTCAAATCTTCTCACGGGTGTCCTTCTAGTAGTCATAGCCTATAACTACAATAAAAGGATAAGATGAAAAAGGACACATAGAGTTGACACTCTCTAAGGAACCACTTCAAGATTACCAAAAAGGTGAGAATGTCTTAAGCATCACATAGCCTCTCATTAATAAGTGTGATGCCCTTCATAATTATAAATAAGGATCTACATAGACGTAGTTTAGTGAGACACCAATCCTCAGATTACTTAACCTCATGCTCTGATACCATCTTTGTCATGACCGGGGAGTACCACCTAGACCTAACAGGTGTCTTCGTCCTCGAAGAGGACTTAGAATAGCCCGTGGCATACATCATCACATATCAAAGGTAGAGAAACTGCGTAAAATTTTAAACTTTTACATAGAGAAGTATACTTAGACTTCTCACATATCATACATGGAAGTTTACATAGACTACTCTCTTATGAAGTTTACATAGACTTCTTTTTTAGCCAACATAACCATTTCATTTAATTAGTCTAATAATTTGTCTCACATATAACCATCTAAAAGTGAATTACAAAGTTGGACATAGCCCTTACACTAGTACAATATTCCACATATAGGCTTACAACAATAGTCTCAAATATAAGAAAGAACAAATGTCTTTAGACATATTCAATACCATAGCTAGAGTAGAAGAATGTCATCATCCTCGAACTTGAGGAATGAGGACTCACCTGTAAACTGGGAACAAATCCAAGTGTTCCTTGAAATGGCCTTATACTCTTCAATGGCCCGAACCTACATATTTGAAGAAATATAAAGAATATGTGTTAGTACAAACTACATGTACTAAGTATGGATATATGCAAGTCACACATTTGAAAGCATGCACAAAGAGCCAATTTGTTTTAAAAGAATGCTAAGTCATTTGTAAAGGCTTTATTCACATAGAAGAGCATATACAAGACAATGATAACCATAACATCAAGATAAGTTCACATCCATATACAAGAATAGCATCATAATAAAGTCATATTGATATTTCATGTTCTAGAGTTCATATGATCGAAACATACAATACCCTTACTCACAATCCATCCCAAGCCTACAATTACAATGCTCGTTTGAAGCCCAATAACCCCACATAATTAAGTAAAGTAGAAAAGAGACCATAAACAATGTCTATACTTTATATACATCATATCATGTGTAGTCATCATTTACGTGGCAATTTAGGTCAATATCATGTTCATATATGAAGTCAACATCATGTAAGGTCAACATTTGCATTTCATTCATAAGATAAGTACACAAGAACAACCTCCTAGAAATCCCCTCAAAGTTATTTTGTGCAATGCATAGGTAAAGTGACATACCCTTATCTGCATTAAGTATAACTCTTCAAGTCACCCTAGTTAGTGTCTATATTTATTACTTTAATTCGTTCATTTTACTTTTGGGAACAATCGCCTTAGCCGACAATAGACCATGTGAGCTATCATGGAATCCGGTGTCATGAAACCCTACACCGAAAGAATGTTCTCTACTTGCCAAGGTAGAACCATAACATGAACATAGCATTCTAGGTGGATCCACTAGCTAGTTTTCCTATGGGGGAAACATAGTTAAATAACTAGGGGATATACTAGAAACTCATGTATGCAAATTTCATTGTAGTCTCTATCTCGTGACAATCGTTGTGAACCTACCTTCCCACCTTAGAAAATGACACTTGTCATATTAGTTTGTTCGGTGCTAAGGTAAAGTCCCTTTTGAAATTTTTTTAAGACATTCTGAATAATCATATCTTATCATAGGCTATAGTAGAATAACCCCTTGTAAACTCATGTCATTAGCTCATTAGGTATAGGATGAGAACTTCCTGTCATCACAAATCATCATTAGTGACATCAACACATCATAGTCATATCATATAAGGCACACAAGAGAATCACCTTCAACTTTGTATGATCAAACCCTTACCATGGTTTCACAATTCAACATATTCATAAAATACTATCACATTCATCATATCATCATCTTCCTATTCTATTCACATAACCATACTTCAATTGAACATCATTATCAAGAATTGACCATCATTATTGAAGTCGAGAAATTACAATCTCAAAAGTCTTACCAATAGTTTCCACGAATCTTCTTCAAGATCTTACCCTCAATTTAACCATATTCATCCAATAATCCAATCACCATAATTGTATAATAGTAAATTAAGCAAAGACATATCCAATTGCAACATCCCTAATCATCTATAAGACTAATTCATAGTTAGGGTTGCGAAAAGGGGTCATCAATGGGATCTTCAAGAACAAGATCAAAAACACAATAAAAACATTTTATTTGACAGTCCATAAAGAAATAATACCATCAACACCAATATATCCACTCATATATTTATTATCTTTAAAAAAATTTATCAAATGAGATCCAAGATTTAGAGAAGAGCGTGAATTCTACGGAATTTGGATCAAACAACAACAATTAACCATTATTATACTCATAAACTATCCTTATTAATCGTAATTCGTCATAATTGATCACCAATTTCATGTTTAGAAAGAAACCCAAGTGTAGAGAAAACCCTTGATATTTATGAGATTTAGAAATCAACTTTGAATGGACCTCTTGGGGAAAGGAATCCCAAGAGTGAAAAACTAACACCATAATGAAGTCTTTATCCACGAATTCGAACAAGAAAATTTTTTCTTCGAACTTCAAACGCTATTCGATGGAGGTTGAGTAGAGAGAGAATTTAGAGAGAACTGAGAGTGATTTTGGGGAATTGATTTTGGTTGGTAATAATGACTTAAAACAAAGTCTAAATCAATATATAGTCATACCCTAAATTACCCAAAAAAAAATACCTCGCTTAATAAAGTCTTTTTGTGAAGTCAAATTGATATAAAAATAAGGCGATCAAATCAAGGACATCGTTGCGTTACAGAGGCACTTTCAAATCTTTTTTTTTCTGAAATACGATTTGAGGCAGTGATCCTCGTGAAGGAATCAACACATGAGGCATTTTCTTCCTATGAATTGTGGTGGACACAACGCATGGGTACCATCATCCCAGACTACTTTGGATGCCTACTTACAAACATTTGGGTCTTTCTCAAGGACCATTCTTGTGGTCCTTGAGGATTTGTAACTGAACATTTTGACCCTATAAACATTATTTTACCTATTTAAAGTCTTTTTACAAGTTTTATACTTAATAAGATACTACCAAACCTTCACAAAACATAAGGACATCTACTAGTTCAATTTTGCTAGTTTTCGAACGTCAAGGTCTTCCTTTGACATTTAGCCTGTAATCCTTATAAATCATGTTTATTATATTACTCTAGTTCTCAAAAAATAATTTTAATCATTATTTAATAGGTGAGGCTCTATCCTAGTTTATAGAACTTTCGGGGTGTTACAGTTAAATAACATATTCACAAACCTACATTAACCCCTAATTACTAACTAACCCAACCCCTAACTTCCAACATAAAACAAAAATGCTGAAAACTGGGAGCATTCACGTTTGTCCATATATGGATAGTAGATTGATCTATTGTTCGTAGTTTGTTCTTGTGGTTTTGATCAGCAACTCATATTTTTCATGTATGTGCAGGCATGACCTACGGGGCGTAGGTTGACCTACTGAGCGTAATTGGCAACCCTAGGTCACCAAAGATGAAACCTTTGTGGTCTATTTTTCGAGTCCCCTTCAAGGACTCCTTGGGTGGTTGTATCCGGACGCTTAACCCCTAATTATGTCCATATAAGTATAGGAACCATTTATCATGATTTTAAACTGCATAACAACACTCCAAAAGTCCACTACAAAATCCTACAACACAATAGTTCAATTCACTTGTTGAACTTACTAGTTTCTGAATGTTATAGTTGTTTCTAAACTTTTGACCTCCAAACTCCTCACCAGACTTAAATAACAATTTACATCATTTAAAACTTACCATAACTCAAAACAACCTCTTTATCTAGTCCCATCTACTAGATTCCATCAACCAATAAATACATCTTACTAGGTTCTATGCAGTGTCTCACTATCATAATTTGAACAATCTATCCCCACATAACAGTGCAAAAACTTCCACACATCTCTGTTTGTCACCCAAACCAAACTCAATCTACATAAATGTCTGATATAAAATGCCTAGTAAGTATGCACAAAACCAGTTCACATCCATAGTCATATTTGAACTTATATGTGAAAATACATACAACCTTCAACTTCAAACCGAGGCTACCCCTAAACGTGGACACAGGACCTAGGATCATGAATGACCCCAAGATAACCATACTGGCATATCATAAGCAAACTAAATTAAATTGAAGAATTAAATATTGTGCGGAAGCTAAGCCTAAGATAATCTGAAATGATGGGGAATGCCCATATACTAAATCTTAATATATGAAAATTGAGAGTTTGAAATATGATTAGAAAATTCAAACTCTAATACTAAAGCTGAAACTAACTATGGTTGAAATAAATCCTCTACTAATTAGAAATGTTGTGACATGCCCCAACTAGATCTAGCATAATTGAAATTATAGCTAAGAGAAAGAAATATAATCATGTCACTCATCCAAAAAGAATAAGGACTCACCACTGATGTTGTTAAACTGAAGATCACGAACCTATCTAAGCGTGATCTGGAATCTGAGAACCTGAACCTACATCACGAGAAGATGTAGCATTAGGTATATGTCAGTACTTGAAAGGTACTCAGTATACATGATAAAATAAAGTTGAATAATAACATAACTGAATAAAGCAATAAAGCAATGATATAATTTGAACATGGTAGAAATGCTAAGTATACTAAACTTGAGCTAACTGATGCAATGACCAAGTTTATATCATGCGATACCGAATACCAAACTGATAACATGGTCAATGCAATGGAATTTGGTTAATTTGTGGAGCTACTAATGACCGACATCAAACCACCAAGTTAAATATAGAGTTTGATGTATATTTGATACGCTCAAATACTTCTTAAATAAGAAGTAAAGCAGTCGTGTCAAGTAAATAACCCAACTAGTGAGGTTGGGATCGTTCCCACGAGGAAAATAGTCTAGACTTAACTTGAAGCTGTTATTACTATTGTTTGGTCAATGACTTCCTTAGAAAGTAAAAACAATAAAGGGGGGTTTCTATTTCTAAATGAGTAAAATTAATTAACAAACTTGACAGAGACACTTAACAACTTTGAATGTTGGATTTTAATCAATTAATCAAAGTAACTAGGGTTTACATGTTCCCCCCAGGTTCATAACTTGATAACTCTAACTATAACAATTCTTTCCTAGTATCTTGCATGCAAAGTGCTAAGTTATGTATTTCTAAATACTTGGTCCGGCATCTAGAAAATCTCACTCCGCACCTTGGTCCGGCTACGTGTGTTGCTATCCTAACCCTTATCCTTACCTCATATTAACCATCGTATTCGATATTTGACTAAGTTATTACCTCGTACCAAGTAATATTGGCCTATTAGATAGTATACACTAAATCTATGTTTATAATTCTTTTCCTATTATCTACCTCCTTGGTCCGGCAAGTAGCATTAAGGCGAGTTCTAACGTTGGCCATCCGTTAGAAAGATTTCTAAGCAAAATAATTATTAATACATGCAAGACACTATTCTAGAATTGTTATTTTAGTTAGGGTTTATCTCATTATTTGCCTATGGTTCCCACAACCGTAGTTATGGAGTTTAGTTACTCATGGCCATAAACACAATATTAAAATATATTAAATAAGAGTTCATGTACTTACTTCAATGAGAAAGAGTAAAATCCAAAAGTTTTCTTGATTAATCACCAATATTCACTTGCAAGAATCTCAAAGTAATCAATAATCTCACAAAAAGTCTAATGATTATCAAGAATCTCACATTACAATGTTTACCAATAAGGAATTTTACAATCTAAGAGTCTAACCTTACCGAGTCCAACCTCTAAAACGATGTTTTTTGAACTATTTATAAAAAATAAAAAACCATATTAAACAAGGACTCTGTTTGCTGGAAATCTGCCAAAACGCGGCTGGGTCGATGGACCACGCGACGGATTGTCGTAGTCACGACGGACCGTCATGGACTCCGTCCCATACTAATGCAATTTCTTCTGCTTCTCTCTTCACCACCCTCGACGGCAAGTATGACGGACCGTCATAGGCACAACGGTCCGTCAAGGGCCTTCGTTTCAAAACACTTCAACTCTTGGAATATGGCTACTTGGATCACTTCTTTGAACGTCATGACGAACCTGCAGGACGGACTGTCACAAGCTTCGTAACCTCATACTTGGTCAGACTTCCCCATCTTCCTTCAGCAGCTGCACTACGCTGCCACCTACGGACCGTCACGAGCGCGATGGATCGTCATAAGCTGCATAGGTGGTATCTACTGCATTTCTTTGCTCAAAATCTTTGCATTCACCTTTGGACAGATTTCCTACAAAACAAAGATAAACTTGTATAAAAATTAGCACAAAAAGACTTTCGGACACACTAAACTTAAGGAAAAAGTATTAATTATATCGTGAAACCACGGTATATCAATACGCCCCATTGAGAGGACCAAATATACAATACAAAATGTATAAAGGTATGACATGAGTGATCCCAAGAATGTTGCCAACATAGGGGACTCATAACCTATGGGACACGTAGTTTTGGGACTTGCTGGTTACTGAACCTAGTTCACTCAGTATTAAGTCTACTCCAAACATAATATATAATTTAGCAATTGATAACCGAAATGTTGTAAATTTTGGATAGCTCAAATACAGACATGCTAACTGAAAATGCAACATTAATGTATTGATAATGAAATATTTACAACTGGAGCATGTACAACTGAATGATCTAACCTAGAATATGAAGTTATTGAACTAAAAGAACTACCTATCTAGGGTTCTTGAATAATGAAATAGTTTATAATAAAACATGCTAAAGATCATGATAAACTGATTAGCAATAATATAGTAACTAATTCATGATAATCTACTTAAATCCTAGAAACTCTAGGTCTAGTTGATAATAAGGGAGTCAAGAATCTGGGACCACATGAGTGAAAGGAACCCACTACAGAATTCCCACATCCTTGGTGAAGAATTCCACAGAGAAATATTTCAATTAGGGTCGAGAATTAATGGAACCTTGTCGCGTACTTAAACTGTGTATCTTTAATTCATTCTCCTTTTACGTTTAATTTTTTCTAATATTTTTTGAATGATCTGACTTAGGTAAGTTCTAGTTTGTTTACTAGGATAAAAATAACAAAAACTATGTCGTTTTGGGGTTAAACGACGTAGTTTAAGTGTCCAACACATAGGGGAAAAGACCAAACGATCCATGACTTAAAATTATGCTGAAGCAACCTACAGAGCAATCGGCGATCGTTTGACTGATCAACAATCCGTCTTGTCAGATGATGGATTCTTGGAGGTCTTGTGGGTCTCGACCTATGGAATGATTGATGATTCATCAACTTATCCATGATTTGTCCTGTCAGTTCATCGATTGATTTTAAATGATGGATTCTTGGGGTCTTGAAGGTCTCAACCTACGGACTGATCGACGATCCATCAACTGATCAAAGATCCCTCCTGTCAGTCTGTCGATCCTATTTAGATACTAGGTTCTGAGGGTCTTGACCTATGGACGAAGAAATTTGTCGTCGACTGATCCACGATCCTTCATATGGGTCATTCTTTAGAATGGTTTTCTTTTTAGTTTCTAGGGAGGGTTGCAGATATGAACCACGGACCACTAGCATGGGTCGTGGGACACCCTACGGTCCATGGTTGGCAATCATTGGTTTCACCTACAACTTTTGGAAATTTGCATTAAGGATGTTTTCGGATATGGGGTGTTACAATATGACAGATCTTACTCTTTCACCTTTCTTAAATTCTTTCAATGACGTAAATTCAAATTACCTTGAACTCTTCTATACACCAAACATTTTTCCATTTTACTGACTTCCTTATCGGTATTATCCTTTCACCAACAACCCATAACATTTTGTCTTATAATCTAACGCAACATTTTTAAGTAAACCTTCCCTTAGGTCCTTTAAAAATAAAAAATAATATGTTTTTACAATCCAAACCATACATAAGTCCTTCTAAATTATCAATACTCAATATGACTGATCATATATTTTCTTACCAATTTATACCTTGACAAAATGCACTACCATGAACGTAGACTTTCAATGAAAGATTGAAAATCAAATTTTAACTATACCAATTAGCAAACTTGAAACCACAAGAAACAATAATTACCACACTCGAACCAAATGTCTATAGACTTCTATCTCAAATTTTATCCAACAATTTTTAACCAATATGAATAACATGTAACACTATCACCATAAGTAGACTAAAAGAGATGGAACGACGTGTCTCTAAACTCAATTTTCCACTCTCTATTATACATCTTTGACACTTGAGTATATATCTTTGTTATTGTCTCCTTCTAAAGGTTATTCTAAAGGTTAAACTGTATCCCACCAATTATTTGAATTTATGACTCTAGCTCCTTTCACTTCTATTTGAGCGGCTTCTCAACAAATCCTACAACTTTTCATATGAACACACTACTCACAATAGTAACAAATTACAACTTTATATACCTACAAGTTTTTATTACCATATCGATTCCATTTAATTGAAAAATCATTATCGTATGCCCCCATCTTTGTCATAATCTATGATGAACTTTTATTACTTATATACCCTGTAGCCATTAACATCATCTCTCAGTCAACCTTTTCATTTGACATGACACCTTAAACCAAGTTGTACCAAGAAAATCCAAATGACTCATGTCAATTTTTACATGCACATTCTAAGAAAAGTTCTAAACTACATTCACACAAGTATACCCATTGAAAGTTTTCTTTACACATAGGCTTTTCATTCTAATATTGATCCTCTCCCTTTGATCCTAGGAAGAAATAACTAGTCCTTATTTAGAATCCTCGAGATAAATTTTACAACCTAACACATTAATAGTGTTTTAACCCAAACATCCATAGTGATAACTAGTTTGTTCCTCAAATATAAATGTAACATTAAATATCATTATACGAGCATGTGATACAATTGATAACTTCTTAAGTAGTTAGTATTCTTACTTGAAAATCATTTATCCATTTTTATATACCACTAGTACCATGTCATGAAATTAAGTTAGGTCCATCAGTAGAACATATCATACTTACCCAGAATATTGTACTCAAACAGCTCACACATTGTTACCCGTCGAATAGCTGCAAAACACTATCAAATCTATTTGGTCTCTAAAAGCAATATGCACTCTAACCAATTCAGATTCAATATCATTATAGTAGTTTAATCATTACCTCTTTGATATACACTTAATTTATCAAAACGTAGTAGATATTCCAACCTCAATTGGGGAAACATCATCTCATCATTCGCTAAGCATTCCATATATGTTATGAGTACCTTGCTAACTATATTTTTAAAGTTACTTTGTTCATTATCTAGTCATCCATGTAATCATTTCGCTTTAAATATTCGAGCCACAATATATATCACATATACCATACACGTGTTATTCTTTCTAATGGATAACTAACAAGTTCATGAAGTCTGTCAAGTCATTATTCAACCACATCATTTCAATATACTCAAATTATATCATCGATCCATAACCTAACTCAACCCCTTCGAGTCAATGAACATTATGAATATGACCACACATCATTTTCATAAGTCTATCACTTCAAAAAAAATCTAACCTCGAATCCATACACATAAACCAACTTCTAACTAAAGGAACCACGCATGACTCATCATTATAAGAGACAAAGAATGGAATGAAGCAATAAGAATCAGTAGAGAAAAATGAGGCGTTATTGAGATTCAAGAATTGAAAAGAATTCCTAAAAGTCACTATAGCATGTCAAAGATAAGTACAGACGCCTACGTACTTATCCTCGAGAATCTACTTATACTTGACTTGTATACACATGAGACATATGAAACTAATGTGCGAATACAAAAAATATGAAAAGGAACAAGAAATAAAAAAAAGATATTAAAAAGCATGATAAAAAAAACTAAATAAATAAACCTAAATTGATTATTTTCAAAAAAACATCATTTGGGAACAAAGAAATAAACAATTACAATTAGAGATAAGAAAATAAGGAACAACAAAGGAGAAAAAGGAAAATAAACAAAATTAAGTGGGAGGTAGATTATGCTATAAAATAAATAAAGAACAACTTCATTTTTTATAAGGAATAAATGAACAAAGAAAGATAAAAAAAATAAAGATGAAAAGAGAAAGGAGAAATGAAAAAAAATAAAAAAGGGTCAGACATGTAATTTGTATTGAGAGTTGTAAAGGCACAAGAGTGTATAACCAGTTTTCTCGTTGTGAGCATCTGTAAGGGTCTTGACCAAGTTAATAGACATAGGCACGATTGCGACAAACGGTTGGCATGAATGACTTTGTCAAAGGCCAAAGTGCAGGTTGAATCATTCGTGTGTTGTGTGAGAAAAGTGTTGGCATGAATTAGTGGTGTCAGATAATGATAGAAAGATAGTGTCATAACATGAAATGGATGTTGTCAAGGAAACAAGCCATGAGATGTCATGGGCGCTGATTGGCATTGGTTGTGGGTGAAGTTTGTGTGCGAAAAACACATGATCTAGTCAATCATGGGAAAATCCACCTGAGTTAAATTAAAGAATAGTCAAATATAAAAGAAATTCAACAAGAAAACAATGATTGGTACAAGAGGATTAAAAGTTAGAATGGCCAAGACAAACGCAGGTAAGGCAGTAGCAAGGTGTTGTAGTGCGCATGCATGGAAAATGGGCAAATGGATTAGAGTGATCTTTGATGAGATAATGATTATAAAATGTTTAGACATTGTATTGGATATAAATTTATGGAGGGAAAATGCAACAAAGGTCCTAAATCCAGTCAGTTATGTCATATGTCAAACATATGGGGCAGTTACCTTTTTGTAACCACTTGTGTCTAAATTCATTTGTATCTTGTAATAGCATTTTGAATTTGAAATTTGAAATTTGAAATTCCTTATAATTTGGGGATGTAAATTTAAGTTTAATATAGTGAGATAAGTGCTAGACAAGTATTATACATGTGTAACAACACTATGCAATGTAAGACACAAGGATTCCGCTTGTTCTATAAATGGACAGCCTTCTATGTTGGACGTTTTGGGAATGATAGACTTGTTATACTAAGGGTGAAAGAGGTAAGATTAAATATTGAATTTTACCAAGACACTTAGCAAAACGTGAGGGTTTTCAAAAGTTTCTAAGACAGCAATCGACTTGTGATTGTGACTTAAGTCGAAGTCGAAGTCGAAGTTGGACAGAATTGTTGTTTCAACGAGTGATTGCTTTGTATTAGTTTTAGATTCTAAATATAAAGGTTGGATTTTACCGTATGTTTATGTGTTAATTTCCTTGTTGAATGCCTTAAAAATAATCTAAGGTAACAATAAAAAAACATCTTAGAACGTTAGGCAGAATAGGCTGCGAAAAGGGCTGAGTTAAGTGGAACTTGGCTACCTCACATTGGGCTAACCTCTTGCACAAAATTTAGGTGAAGTAATATGGTCGTGTGATAATTTAGTATAAGACTGTTTCTTACATTATTTGATGGTTGGTGGAAATGCTTAACTACGGGAGAGGGTGACATGATTGGAAGCGCTAATTGGTGGGACAAATGATGAGGAGGACTTGGTTGATCTAGTCACTCAAATTCAAAGAGTGAATGAAAAATTAACATTGGCCAAAGAGGTCTTGAACAAAAAAAAATTGTTGTTGGAGGCAGAATATGCATCCAAACATGAAACTGTCCAACAAGAAATGCTACTTGTTCGTAGAGAGAAGGCAGATTTATGTGGTGAAGTTCTTCTTCTACGTCGAGAATTACAAGGGAAAATTTACCCTTTAAAGATGCGGATTCCAGAAACTAAGTCTTATAATGGTGTGAGAAGTGCCAAGGAATTGCAGAACATTCTTTGGAATGTCGAAAACTACTTCAAGGCAGCAAGAATTCTGGATGGTGAATAGGTATCAGTAAAAATAATGTATTTAAGTGATAAGGCCAAGATTTTTTGGAGAACAAGGTTTGATGAAGTTGTAAGTTTGAATCTACCACAAATCGAAACGTGGGAAATGTTAAAAAAAGAATTGAAAACACAATTCCTTCTGAGCAATTCTTCTTGGTTGGCAAGGGATGAGCTGCGGCGATCGAAACAAAGTAGCACAGTGAGAGATTATATCACGGATTTTTCATCCTTGATGTTGAACATAGGGAACATGGTTGAGGAAGACAAGTTGCACTACTTCATAAACGGGTTGAAGGGATGAGCACAAAGAGAATTAAGCAAGCAAAATGTCCAAACTCTTAATTTTGCCATAGTGGTAGTAGATAAATTGGCTGACTTCAATGAGGGTGACGACTCAAGGGATTCTTCGCACTTTAAACAGAAATACAAGGGGAAGGAGTTGCAAAAAAAGGGGAAGGGACAAGCTGCCAAAAAGGAAGAGAAAGGTAGTAAAACTAGACAAGGGGAGTCTTCTTTTAAGAAATAGAATGGAAAGTTTGGTGGATGCATTACTTGTGGTGGTCGATATTTGAAAAGGGAATGTCCATTACATGTGAAAGTGAATGACATACTTGCTTCCGAATTGAAAGGGGATAGAACAATGACGTAGGAACGTCAAATGTAAACTCTTTGGTGTTGATTGAAGATGAAGATGATGGACAGGATATGATTCTTGTCCGGAATACAAATTGGATAAGATGAGGGATTTAATCGATGAGAACTTCGAGTTTCATTGGGTGGGAGAAGTCTGTAAGGGTCATGACCAAGTTAGTCGACGACATAGGCATGGTGGCGGCAAAGGGTTGGCATGAATGACATTGGCAAGGGCCAAAGTGCGGGTGGAATCAATCAAGTGTTGTGTGAGCAAAGTGTTGGCATGACTTAGTGGTGTCAAATAATAATGGAAATTCAGTGTTGTGACATGAATGGACATTGGCAAGGAAATAGGCCATGAGATGTCATAAGCGCTCACCGACATTGGTTGTGGGCAAAGTTGCATGCAAAAATACATAGTCTTGTCAAGTGCGGGAAAATAGACCTGAGGTAAATTCAAGCATAGTCAAATATGAATCAAATACAACAAGAAAACAATGAATTACATGAGTGTATTAAAATTTAGCATGGCCAAGACAAACACAAACGCAGGCAAGGCAGCGGCACACTGCGGCAAGGAATTGGTGGTGCGCAAGCATGAAAAATGGGCGGATGGATTCGGGTGGACTTTGATGATATAATGACTATACAGTGTTTAGACATTGTATTGGAGCCAAAATTATTTGAGGGAAATTCATCAAAGGTCCGAAATCCAGTCAGCAAAGTCACATGCAAGCACATGCGGCGGTTACCTTTTTGTAACCGCTTGTGTCCAAATTCAATTGTATCTTGTAATAGCTTTTTGAATTTGAAATTTAAAATTTCTTATCAGTTGGGATGTCAAATAAAGTTTAATTTAGTGGTATAATTTCTATACAAGTGTTAGACATGTGTCACAATACTATGCAATGTAAAACACAAGGCTGCCCATGTTCTTTAAATGGACAGCTTCTGTGTTGGACGTTTTGGGAAGGATAGAATTGTTATCCTAAGGGTGAAAGAGGAAAGATTATGTCTGGAATTTCACCAACACACTTAGAAAAAATGTGAGGGTTTTAAAAAGTGTCTAAGGCAACAATCAACTTGTGATTGTGCCTTAAGTCAAAGTCGAAGTTGAAGTTGGACAGAATTGTTGTTCCAACGAGAGAGTCATTTGTATTAGTTTTGGATTGTTAATATAAATGTTGGGTTTGCCCGTATGTTTATTTTTTTGACTTCCTTGTTGAATACCTGAAAAATAATCTAGGGTAAAAACAGAAAATGTCTTATAACGTTAGGTAGAATAGGCTGCGAAAAGGGTTGAGTTAGGTGGGACTTGACTGTCTCACATGAGACTAACCTCTTGCACAAAATTTAGGTGAAGTAATTTGATCGTGTGACAGCATCAATGTTATTTTCCCTCAATGAACGGACAAAAATTGATCCACTTAAAAGTTACTTGGACATAAATGGGTCAGACTAAAATGAAACTTTTGTTAAAAATAATAACCCAAGCTGCCCAATTCTTACTAAATTTTAATTGTTTTACTTGTTCTTTTATAATTTTATATTACAAAATAATATTTTTCATAATTACGAGTATAATAACATAACTTTAAAATATTTTTTTAATATATTTTAATAAGGCTTATTTTTTACTCTCTTCTCTCCATTTATAGAGAGGTGAATAGTAATTCTTCACTACTTTATTTTTTAACTGTTATCTAATTGTTTATATAATATAATATTTATAATTAATACATTATAAATCATGTTTGACTATTAATCCAATTTTTAATATTCGTGCTTATTTTTCAATGTACATTTCAAAAAGATATAATGCTCAAATCTATACTATTTTTATCCCGAATTAATAATATTTTAAACGTATTTTTCTTTCATTTTTTCACTTTTAATATATAACTTAAAATGATTACTATTATTATTATTACTATTATTATTATTATTATTATTATTATTATTATTATTCACTAGGAAAATACATAAATTTAAATGATAAAATGAAATTTTCATTTCACAATACAATACATAGTATAATAATTAAAATATAAGACAACAATACAATACATAAAATAATAATTTTAAAAATTATAACGAAAATTTACCAATCCAATAAGTAATTTTTTAAATTCATCAATATTCAACAAATAAACTAGAGCATGCAGTGACAGAAAATTGAAGATTCAAATAATACAATATTTCTAATATTCAGTTGCTTATCTCAAAATATCAAAACTTGAATAGTATTATGGTAACCATAAAAAAATAAATAGAAAGATCAAAGTAAAGTTATGTGGCAATGCTTAAACTATAGAAATCCCATAATTTATCCACGAAAATTTCTATATGCAATACAATAACTAAATATGGAGTTTATCCTACAAATTATCACCCTTCTCTGAAGAATGGCTCATCATTGCGTAATTATTGTCTCCAAAGTCATATTATAGCAACATCAATTTATAATAATTCATTAACTTCTAACTTATAAAAATCCAAAATCCTTCAAGGGATCATTCATCATTCTAATTATGACTTTCAATTACTATGTATTTAAGGTGCTTGAGAATTTGAAGTTGTACCTGAACGCACGGTCGTTCTAGGTTGAGGCCATGGGTAAACTTTCTCACCCAACGTTTTTGTTTTCTCAAATTGTGACCTAATAAAGTGGTACTTCCACTAATTTAAATTAATTATATGGGCTAAATGGTAAAGAGTATCAAATAAGTTTTAAACTCCTCTCATTAGCCATTAACTAATAAAAATTCAATTAATATCAGTTAATTAATCAACTATAGTTAAACGAATAGTTCAAAATAATGAACTTCACACACTGATCACAAATGACTAGGGTAGCTATCGAGTGGGATATAACGAAATTTTCCAAAAATGACAATACGGATTATTAAAGTGAGAAACTCATTAAACGTTAAAAAATTAAGGCAAAAAGTTAATTAAAAAGAGAAGAACATGTGATAGTTTATATCGGGAGGGGGGAAAAGAAAATTAATATATATATATATATATATATGTGTGTGTGTGTGTGTGTTGTAAAATAATGGTCATTGCCACATGTTGCAAGCCAAATGTACCATCGCCACATGTAGGTCACATGTAAGACAAATATGTATGACATGGGACACCATCCACACATGGCAAATTATAGTCAAGTTTCATCTTTCCATGTAATACAATAAATAGGTATTACATTTTCAAATATAAATAAGAAGAAAAATTTGGCAAACATTATTATACGCTCTATTATTTGTTCTTATTTTAGTTTATTGTTATAAATTAATTAGCTATTTATTTTATAATATGTTATCAGTACGAGACTCTGTCAACTTGTGCTACTTTCAATATGTAAAAAGGATAAGAATCTATTTCTAAAAAAATGTCTAATATTTCTAATCTTGAATTTGTTACCTTGTCTATATCAGTAAAGGATACTCATCTTAGATACTAGATGTGGAAATCCACTTGGATGCAATGGATTTGGTAGAAACCATCAAAGATAATAGTCAGGCGTCCAGTCAAGAACATGCAAAAGATATGATCTTTCTCTGTCACCATCTTGACGAGGGGTTGAAAATGCAATATCTCACTATAAAAGACCCCCTTGTACTGTGGAGAGTAATTTAAAAGATAGATATGACCACCTGAATTTGGTCATTCTTCCACAAACACGTCATGATTGGTTTAATATGAGATTATCTTATTTTAAAAGTATAAATCAATATTATTCTTCCATGTATAGAATTATATCACAGTTAAATTTATGCGGAGAAGATTTATGTGAACATGATAAACTTAAAAAAAATACTCCACATTTTCTGCCTCAAGTATGATCCTATAGCAGCAATATCGAGGAATGGATCTTAAAAAATATTCTGAATTAATTTAACATCTTGTTATTGTTGAACGATATAATGACCATTTGATAAAAAATTATGAAAGTTCACCTTTTGGTTCTATGTCACTTCCTGAAGTGAATCAGGAAAATTATCACCAACGAGAAAAAGGTTGTGGCTCATATTGTGGTCGTATCTCCGATCATGGTCGTGGTCGTGGTCGTAAAATAAATTACAATCATGATGGTCGTCTTGCAACAAAAAATGACCAACAATATAAAATGAAGGGTTAGAGACAAGAATTGATGCAAAAGAAAAAATTCGGAAAATGTTTGTTATAGATGTGGAGGAACGGGATACTAGTCGCGTACTTGCCGATCATCTAAACGTCTAGTTCAGCTTTATCAAGCATCCTTAAAAAAGGGTAATTATAATCCGAATCAAACTTTATCTCTGAAGATAATGTTGAGCCCGTGCTTAAGATTGATAATAATGCAGAAGAAAATGTTGAGCCTATGCATCTGGATGTAGTTGATTTCTTTGTATTCCCCGAAGGAAAAATAATCAGTTACGATCCCGCTATAAATAAGATAGTTTCATTTTCTGTTGTTTGTATTAATTGGTATGTTTGCGTTTTTCTAAATCATTTTAAATATAATAGCCATGTTTAATAAGTATTATTTTGCTATGTTTATATCTGCTTTTTGAAGAAAATATAGATATGCCACAAACTTTGTTTGGATCATTGATCAATCATGAAGATATTTGTGTTATTGATAGTGGAACAACGCACGCCATATTCAAAGATGAGAAATACTTCTCTTACTTGCTTAGAAGAAAAGGAAATGTTACTACAATTTCTGGTAATTCAAACTTAATAGAAGGCTCCGAAAGAGCTATTATATTCTTGCCTAAGGGGACAAAATTTGTTGTATAAGATGAATTGTTCTCTTTTAAATCCCCAAGAAAGTTGTTAAGTTTTAAAGAGATTCGCCGAAATGGATATCATATTGAAACAATAAATGAAATGAACGTCGAATACCTTGGCATTACCAAGATTATCTCAAATCATAAATATGTGTTAGAGAAATTATAAACTTTATCTTCTGCTAATATTATGCAAAAATAAGCACAGTTGAAGCACATTCTATTGTAAACTAGAAGTTTAGTGACTTTAAAACTTTTGTGCTTTGGCATGACCGAATGGGTCATCCTGGATCAGTAATGATGAGACGAATCACTAAAATCTCAAAAGGACATCTATTAAAGAACATGAAGATTCTTAGATGTGATGAATTTTCATGTGTTGCTTGTTATCAAGGAAAATTGATAACTACGCAATCACCAATAAAGGTTAACATTAAATCCTTTCAATTTTTAGAACGTATACATGGGGATATATATGGACCTATTAACTCATTTAGTGGGTTGTTTAGATATTTTATGGTCCTAATAGGTGCATCTTCAAGATGGTTTCATGTGTGCCTTTTATCATCTCGTAACCTAGTGTTTGCAAAATTATTTGCACAAATCATATGATTAACAGCGCAATTTTCAGATTATCTCATTAAGGAAATTCACCTTGATAATGTTGGAGAATTGACATTGTCACAATCGGGGTCTAGACCCTAGCCAAAAGCGGCGTCATTGACCTCTCAGAGGTCGCTGACAAGCCTACTTACATCGTCATTACATCATCTAGGTTAATTTTAGCAGAAAATTTAAAACTTTTGTCTAATTAGACTTTATAGTGAGAAACATTGAATTCGTATAAGACTATATACATAAACTCATAAGTGTTCACAACAACAATCTAATACCAAGATAATCAAATGAAAGACATAGTCAATATCTATGTAAAATATAGAGTTGCATAAATGGAACCAATTCAATATCTGAAAATAATTGGGAAAGAAACACTAGTTGAACATACTCCACTAGCTTATGTCTACGTCTAATGCTACAATAAAATAGTAAGCATCCTCGAAAGCATGAGGGCTTACCAAATGTGGATAAAAGTTCCACATTCGGATAATTTTAGCATCGATTCGTAAGTTCTAGCGTCCAACTGTACTTGCACCTAAAAGTAGAGAGTTGTATGGGATTAGTACAGACTTGGACTAAGTATGGGTATATGCAAGAACACACCAAGAACATGCATGATTAAGAAGAGCTCTCTCCTAACTATATGAATTATGCAAAGTCAAGTCAGTGGACTTGCCAAGATCGGATTAGGAAAGTCATGCTATGATGTAACATGCATCATCATACATAATATATTGCACACATCACATAACATATTACTTATTAGCACATAACATAATTCATATCATTCGTCCATATGTCGTGAGACTTTGGAATCATGGACTTGACCTTAAGACTTCCCAAAATAAGGGCTCAACATATCGGACCTCAACTAGGGAGCCTTTTTTTACAAACACAGATTCTAATTCATTCATTCATATGCACTTCATTTTCATTCGTTCGGTAAGCTGGTGTAAACACCAGCAATACCTAGGATGTAGCTTAAGACTTTCATCGGGTTTATCGTGCAATTACTAATAATGAACTAGTGTCATTACTTAAGTCTAAATCACCTCTTGATTATCCTATCCTAACAACATTAGTATCGTTCATTTCATTATGTGCATTACTTGAGGCTGGCCTCATTCTTTCTTTGGAAACTTTAACCTTAATCTATATAGATCATGTGACATGAAATCTAGTGTTTAACTCCACACCGAAAAGAGGTGGAATCACCGGTCAAAGTGAACCAAAATATGCTAGCCTATATAGGGAGTCAAACCCTGCTAGAACCCTATATTTGTAATATAGGTTCAAAGATTAGGATATATGAGGAGACTCATACCCGTGTGTACGAACAATATCATCACATGACAAGTACACGAACCTCTGCCTTCTCGAAAGAAGGAATCGCGACTCATAGCTAGCCTATCGGTGCTCAGTATAAAGTTCTATTACATTTATCACATACATCATAGAAGTTGGCTTCTAGCATGAGACATCATAGATCATTAGATGAATTCTCATCTCATCATTATGTATTAAGTGTGAATTGTCTTTACACATACATATAGAGTGTGATTGATACTTGTGTCTTAATATTCAACACTCTCTGAGGTGAGTACTTTTTGTGACCTTATATAGGCATAGGTACAGCTTGCCTCACTTGCACTAGCCTCATATTATGGTGCCGCCCTGTTCTCTCTTAACTTCTTTTCGTTTCATATTTACTCACCTTTCATTATTTGTTCATCGTATAACATACATATGCTCTCTTGGAGTGTATATTGATGGACATTGATTCTAGATGTAGATACAAATTGTCTCACTTATACTAGCCTGTCCTCATGTAGCCACTCTTTCTTTGCTTATTCATTGTTTAGTATATATATACTCTCTTAGAAATTTCATTTAGTGACACTGATTTTTAGGCGTAGATGCAGCTTATCTCACTTGCACTAGCCTATAGTCATGTAGTCACTCTTTTCTTTACATATTAACTATGAATTCATTATTAACACTTTCTTTTGGAGTATGCTTGAGATTTGACTTTACATCATTCTACAGTCCCCTTAGGAGAATATTCATTTTGTCATATGCCAACGCACTTGGCCTTTTAGTATGTTTCACACTCTTGCATAAACCTCCTAGGTTCACATCATTTCATTACATCCATCTAAGGTTCACTTACTTTGAAATGTTTGTTGGACTTATGGATCCATACGTACAAGCCATGAGGCTTCATTCATAATTCGTTTAAGTGACTCATACTTATCAAAGATTATATGGTACAAGACTTGTGCATCTTGTTGGTATGCCAAGGTCATGATTTCGACTCTTAGAGGCGGCATTCATTAAATATTTGTTCACGTACGACTTATGTATCAATGCGGAATTGGGGAAGAGAACCCTATTTTGAATCCCTTTAGAAATACTTAATATTATATTAAACTTGGTACTTGCATTTTTTCAGATTTGAGGGTCCCTAGGTCGATCCCCATCACCCCCATAATATTTTCTTTCTTTTTCCTCCTCCTTTTCTTATTTAAGGCAAAGATATTGTGGGATCAATCTCCCACAAACTTATTCTTTTTTCTCTTAATTTTTCTCTTAACTTTTTCCAAGAGGTTGTGGACTCAATCCCCACTCGCCTCATTTTATTTTTCTATTATATATTTCTCCTAACTCTCTCATCTATTCAAGAGGTTGTGGGTTCAATCCCCACTCACCACATTTAATTTTCTTTTCATTTTTCTCATTAACTTTTTATGTAATTTGCATTTGGTGAGGTCTTGGGTTCAATTCCCAATGACCTCACAATTTTTTTAAAAATTTAAAACGTAGATCGCTTTTCAAATTTTTGGCCAAGACCAACATTTCTAGCAAGCTGGAAATTTAGTCTCTTTCAATCCATCTTTCTCTCAAGTTTTTTATGTTGATTCTTGGAGTAATTCGGGTGACATTTTTCCAGCAACATTACCCTTCTACGAACATCACACTTTTAACATTTACATATACGAAAACACAACATTTACGACACACAAAATCTAGGCATCAACATAGTTAATTTACAGCACACCCATGCTCAAACAATTAACGTAAAACACTTTTCTGGAATACATCTTTCATTCCTTACATAATTTCCAAATACACATTCAATACATAATCACAACCAGACCTAAAATTATCTACAAGAAGACAAACCAACGCATGCTTTGAAACTCTCAAAGGATCTAATGACAGGGGCATGCATTGGGGACAACCTTAATTTCTCAGTTGGAATTTAGACTGAACTTTGGGGTCTCTTGGGAAAGGGACCAAGAGATAATAAAAATCATACCTTAACATCGTTCAACACTTGTTTCAATTCTGCCTATTCCCACGACACCACTGCCTCACCACCAAAATTCCAAATCCAATCCGTCGAGAAGAATGTTGTTGATTTTCCTTTATAGATTAGCTTTTCGTTTGAGTTTCTGTGTGTAAGTTCTTCAAGAGTGAAGAACTATTATTTTCAGTTCTTTTGCTGATCAAAAACATGAGAATGAGAGGGAGAGACGTGAGAATGAGAGGATTAGGATTAAGAGAGTTAGGTGGAGACTTAGTCAAACTAGGACTCCTCATTATTATTAATATTATTAATATCATTTTTTAATTAAAATTCTGATATTTTAATTAAATCATCAAATTAAATATTAATTAATTTAACTAATTTATTACATAAAATAAATCAATTAAATCATTGCTTCCACCTAGGTTCTAACCCGGGTGGAGCAAGATTTCACTCAAAGGGCCAATTTCAGCCCTTTTTACCCAAATTTCCCCTCCAGCATATTAATTAATTAATTAGGGTAATTAAAATACTACCCTTAGATTGAAAAAGACCATTTTACCCCTAGACCCTCCAAACTTAAGATTACCCCTTTTTAAGTCCGGTTAAAACTCATCCGGGTAAATCTTCATATTCAGGTGCCCTACATGGCTGGACCCAAGTTATTTGGATTGGACGTTGCAAGGGTTCAAAGGTCTTGTTATACGCACATCAATCCATGTGAACCCAATTTAATTGTAGGCATTCTAGATACATTAAGCATTACATAGCATAGTCATTTTAGGGTTATTACACACATCCCAAGCTTTTAATGATTATTTATTATCATTAGAGATAAAAGTTGAACATCCAGTAGCTCATGTTCATACTCAAAATAGCCTTGCTGAGTCATTTATTAAGCGCTTACAGTTGATAGCAAGACCTCTACTTATGAAAAATAAGTTACCCACTACTGTTTGGGGTCATGCTATCCTACATGCATCATCGCTTGTTCGTATTAGACTGACTAATTATAGTAAATATTCTCCATCACAATAAGTATTTGGTCATGAACAAAATATTGCCCATCTACAAATTTTTGGATGTGTTTTATATGTGCCATCATCACCACCGCATCGCGCTAAGATGAGCCCCCAAAAAAGGTTAGGTATATATGTTAGGTTTGATTCACCCTCTATAATTTGCTACTTTGAGCCAATGACGGGAGATTTATTTATTGCAAGATTTGCAGATTGTCAATTTAATGAAATAAATTTTGTACAATTAGGGGGAGAGAAAAAAGAACTTAAAAATAAAATTTCATGGAAAGTTTCATCATTATCTCATTTTGATCCATGTTTCCCCTATGTGTGAATAGGAGGTCCAGAAGATAATCCATTTGCGATACATAGCAAATCGAATGTCAGACGCATTTAGTAATTTGAAAAGGATAACAAAGTCACATACTCCCGCAATAAACGTGCCTATCTGGATTGACGTCCCAAAAGGACCATCTTACAAGTTTCATGGCTTCTGAATCACAAAAAGCTTGAAGTGTGAAAGGCCATTGGGTTCTTTTTTTTTTAATTATAAAAGTCCTAGAAAAAGAAGTACAAAAAATGACACCACAAAAGAATCTCACGAATATAAGATTCAAGATCTAATTAATCCTGAAATTTCTGAAGAGATCAGTGAACCCAAGACTCAAGTGAATGAAGAACTTTCAATAATATCTATGGGTGATGAGAAAAGTTTAGATCGATCGAAATGATTGTTAATAATATTTTGGCATATAAAGATGCACTTAACATTATGCAAGACAGTAATTATCTAAACCTTTATCTCTCAAAGAATGTCGACGAAAATGTGATTGGCCAAAACCGCAAGAGGCAATTCAATAAGAATTTGACTCACTTGCTAAACGTGAGGTTTTTGGACCTGTAATCCAAACCACAAATGGTGTAAAATCAGTTGTCTATAAATGGGTTTTTGTGAGAAAGCAAAATTAAAGAAATAAAATTGTAAGATACAAGGCACGCCTTGTTTCATAGGGATTTTCTCAACGACCTGGTGTCGACTATGAAGAAACATATTCACCCGTTATGGATACAATAACTTTTAGATATCTCATCTATTTAGTTGTTCTCGAAAATCTTGAAATACATCTGATGGATGTGGTTATATATTATCTTTACGGTTCACTTAATAATGAAATTTATATGAAAATTCCAAAAGGACTTAAAATGCCTAAAGCATATAGTTCAAAACCTCGGGAAATGAGTTTGATTAGATTACAAAATTCATTATATGGCTTAAGACAATCAGTATGATCTGGTATAATTGTCTCATTGAGTACTTGATAAAATAAGATTATATTAATGATGTCATTTGTCCTTGCATTTTTATTAAGAAAACAACGTCAGGACTTGTTATTCTTGCAGTTTATGTTGATGACATTAATCTCATAGGAACTCCAGAAGAGGTCCAAAAGTCAATTGAATATTTAAATAAAGAATTTGAGATAAGAGACCTTGGACGGGTTGACATATTTGTTGCAACATTTGTGTCACATGCGATAGACAAATCATCTGTAGCAACATACGCCACAAATGTTGCTACAGATGACTGAAATAGTTCAACATCTACTATATAAGATTAAAAAACAACATAATTTATAAAATAAAACATTGTCTTTAATTACAAACACATTCTCAAGGTTTTAAGATCCGAGATATTATCCCATAAGCCCAAACATATTGCATCCGTTCAATTAGATTGTCACCTAACAGGGTTTTAGGAAGTAGAATTTCTGTCCTGCAGACAAAATGCTCAATGAATGCAAGGAAATATGACTCGCATGCCGATTCAGTTGCATTTTTTACCATGGGTTCCATTCGACCTTTAAACTCCCATGGTTCAGTGAGCAACTTTTCTGGCAAATGTTTCATTTTTCCACTTTGCTTCAACAATTTAGGCATCAACTCGAAGACAGTTTGTATGTGTGTCAATAACTTGGCATGTTCCAGAACCACCAGGTTGCAGTGATAAACATTCATGCGAACCTCGTGCAACATAATCTCAAAAGTCACACAATACATATTATCCATGTTCATGACTGTCAAAATCTGTTTTGCGTCAATCCAATCCATGCTTCCAAGATATGGCCTAATATCCCTGACATAGTCAATCATATCTTAATCCCATTAAAATTTTTCTACTATCTGTTTAATGCTTCTACCACCAACCATTGTTGCCTCATCGCTCATTTCTTTATATCTTTTTTTGAAGTTAGTATAGAAGTTGAGACCAGGATTCTATCTCTGGGATCATAGTAGTCCGGTTATGTCACATGACTCTGCTGCATGAGGTTAAGGATTTCGTCAATATACTAAAATAAAAAATAATATTTAATAGTAAAGAAGAGTAGTCATTGAAAAGATAAAATAAACGTGCATTATAAAATGTAGGCTTACCCAGTCTTCCCACCAAGCTTTTGTGCTTGTCATGTTCCTGAAATCTTGTCCGGTAATAACATGCATGCCGTATTCAATTCAAATATCCTTTGAACTCGTCACACTCAACAGGTTGATTTTTTTCACTACAGTCATACGCTTGTAAATATTTTACTTTTTGTACTCCTTCACTTCCTCCATTATGGCCCTTGGAATTTCTCCAAACATCTTCTTCTTCAAATTTTGTATTGTCTTGGCAAATGATTCTTTCATCCTCTTGGCATGTGGAGTATATGGATGTTGAACATTCTTTGATAGAATGTCCTTCATCCCCCTCTTGTTTTTGAATTCATTGACAGTTTGACTCAAGGTTTGAAGATTCATGATAGAATCTTTATCATAATGTTTCTTGCACTTCTCACAGAGAAAGCCACAACATCTTCTACAAGAGGTAGCCCCTTCATGTTGTCCTACACCAGCACTAGCAACAACACCATTTCCAGCACCAACACAATCAAAAACAACTAATTTATTAATGACTTCATTAACAACTATGCCTCTTTTGATGGTTGTTGCTCTAGCCAACACCATTTTAATTCTATCCACAACTAGATCAGAAATGGTTTCAACCAAAACTAGAGTAATTAGATATGGCATTTACAATTCGTCTTCTGTTGGGGTAATCCATGGATGCACAACCTAAAATTATAAAAATAATTCGATAGTAAGAATATTTGGGTCATATGGTTCCACAGAAATGTCATTTGTTGATACATATAGGTGATATGTCGCCACATATGTGTCATATGTTGCTACAGATGTGTGATAGGTTAACACATATGGACATCTGTAGCAACATTTGCGTCACATGTTGCAAAAGACGAATCATTTGTAGGAACATTTGTGCCACATATTGCAATAGATGAATCATCTGTATGTGTTAGATGTGGCAACAGATGAATCATTTGTAGCAACATAAGATTCACCTATAGCAACATATGCATGTAATATACTAATAATAACTTACTGCATTAATAGGATGCAACAGGAGGGTTAAAAAGATTTGGAATATGCCCATCTTTGGTAGTTTTTGTTCTTGCTATCAACCATCTCAACATCTTGGAGATGATCTTTGTTCTTCTGCAATTACTTGATGGGTCAAATAAGGAATGGCTTCAAATGCTCAGGCCTGTAAAAAATGAAAACATCTCAATAATCAAATGTTGAATTATTACTTAGTATAATATAAAAATATTAAGAACACTCAGTTTTACCATGAAAGCCCATGGAAACCCAAACAAGTTACTGGTCTTTTCTCCTAAAGGCTTGAACAAGCAGTCGAGAGTTACATGAAAGCTCCCATGACCCCAAGGGTAGTTGTTAAAAGCCTCAATATCCTGATAGAAATAGACATATATAAACAATATGTTGTTGTTCGGATCCCTCGGCAAAAGTATATTATGTGTAAATAAAAGTAAGCACAATGACTCATTGTGCTTCCTTGGTGTATCCTCTCGTTCCAACAAATTTACTAAGTCAGAATTTTTAAAGCTTTTGCCAACAAGGGAAATCAAGTCCTACTCCTCAGTTGGCAATGACTGTTGTCCTACTTCTGCTACTTCTTTTGCTCCTTTTTGTCTTCTTCCTGGTTCTTTTTTAACAATGTATTCAGGGATGGGCTCAAGAGGAGGATGACATTTTAGCCCTGTAACTATGGCAAACTCTCTTATGCCAAAGAAAACTGGCATGCCACAATAATTAATTACAATTTCATCCTTCTTATTGCTATTTTCATCTCATCCTTCTTATTGGTATTTTCAAAAATGAATCTTCTTTTCAGAAGTTCATACACAATGGTCATTTGAAAATGTGGAATTGTATCAATGGGTAAATCAAGAAAATGACTGAAACAGCTATTTCTGAAAAAATCTTCCAATTGGTTTCTCTTGAGGATATCCCTGAATTTGACGAAAGGTTTTCCCAGGACTTACCTAATAATGTTGTCACCATTAGCATTAGGCTGCAGATACGCAGGGAAAGTGTCTGCATTGATGATTTTAATCCCATCATCGCCACAAGCATTGAACTCTTCATGAAGTTCTTGTTCTTCTTCATGAACTTCATATTTTTTTCTTCTTGTGCCACAACTAATATTTCTATATTTTCCCCTTGTGCTTCCTCAACTTCATTCATTTTCCCCTGTTCTTCCTCAACTCTTTCTTGTTTTTCATCTTCTTCCTCCACTAATTATCTTTCTTATCCTCTTTCTTCATATTATTTTTGACAAAATTCGACTTCTACTTGAGAATAAGAAACTTCTTTAGTTGCAAGATCTTTTAAAAGGTTAGTATTTTCATTCCTCTTCCTAGCAATTTTAGAACTAGCCTTCTTCTAGATCTTTGTTGCGTCAGATGTGTCAAGATTTCATTTGACAGGAGCCATTATATTTGTATCTGAAACCACAAAAATGAAATATTTGAATGTCACACATGAGCTACAACAATAAAAGTGATAAAACAAGTCAAAACATGGCATTAATTAAGAATTTCAAACTTTAATAAAATGTTGCCTCAGAAGATATATCAACGATAAACTATAAATTATGACCAAAACACCACCTTGTAGAAGATGATCACAACTTGCAATAACCACTTTTAGAAAATATCAACGGAACAATGATCTATGAAGGAAGGAATACTGGAGAGCAAAATATAAAAGAAAACTGAAATAAATTAGTAAAAATAAATGAATTTGGATTATGAGACGACTTTTGTAGAAGAGAGAAGAGAGGGGAGAGAGGAAAGGAGAGAGGGAAAATGAAAATGATAATTAAAGTTGTTTAATTTTTGTAAAAAATTATAACAATTCAAATTGTGACATATGTTGTCACATATATACTTTATGTTGGGGCACCTATGTTATATATGTAGTATAATGTTGCTACATATTTCATTTATGTGTTATATGTTGCCACATGATCCCTTTCTGTTGGTACACATGCAGACAAGTGATGATTAATATTATCAGCACACAAATCAAAATTAGTAAAAATAAATAGAATTTGAAATATGAAACTACGTTTATAGGAGCGAGAATGGAAGGAAAATGAAGGGAGGATTAAACTACATTTATATTAACACTTCACCAATTGTTTTATACAACTTATCATCAAAAAGGTAATTCACAATGATCTGATATACATAACCACCTATCTAATCGATGGTTGTGAACACAACATTTTCATCGATCTTAGATTTTTTAGGTCTAGGCATCTTTGGTTCTTCATTGTTACTAACATAGTCATTTCGAGCCTTTATAATCCCATAATTCCATAGAAGTGAAGCATATCTCAAGCGAAGGGTGTCAGCACTAATTCCACATCATGGTACTTCTAATCCATCACTCAAAAACTCAGCGTATGCAGCAACATAAAGTCCACAATATCTGCAGGGCATATCATCAATCAGAAAATATAATAACATCAAATTTCAATAGTTGCAAGATAAAAAATAATGTGATAGTCACAGACTATTGCTTTCTTGTTGGGCAATATCAGTAACATGTCTGACTTTGAACGCTGAGATTTGTTCTTTCCTTGGTAACATTTAAGAACGGACCAGTTGGTTCACTCTCTTTGCTCAAAAAATCCTCTTAACTCTATGTATTTTGGCAACATTGTAGACAACTTTTTAAGCTAGGAGGATAATTTTCTATTAGACCTAGTTGAGGACATAGAATCATACACTTTTATCCACCATTCCTTCAATGCAACGACTGCCAAGACCCAATGAAATTCCCCATTACTATTTACAGGGACGTAAACGTCATCTGCCAAATGTCAAGGTAGTCCACAAGGTTTAGCAAACCCTTTCATTATGCCAACGATTTTATCCTCATACTCACTAGCATTGTCAATGTATGTTTTGAAAAAACAACTAGTGGTGGTATATTGATATTTAGGTTAAATCTTTTGCTTCGACTTCTTAAACAAATAGTAAAATATTACATCCACATACTGCACACATGCATCAAACAAGTGTATCAATTAAATTGTATATATTCATGTACTAAACAATACATATAAAAGTGGTCATAGATTTACCTCATCATTCCAGCACTTATTGGGTTGAAACATTACGTAGAACCAGTCCTTATTCCTTGGAAATGCAACTACAAAATCAAGTTGATCAAAATCATGTTTTGAGAAATTGGCTATGTAGTGATCCTCCTTGTTTCCTCTGCAATTGTGTAATCATTATAAATCATTCTTTTAGTGGACAACAAGAAGAAATAATAATAATAGTTGAACGACCTTACTTTTCTTACTTTTTTGCATGATGCTTATAAAGACCCTCTTTATCCATTGCGAGAAGGATGACATTAGTTCAGTTGGACCCTCGCCTTCAATGTTAAAACCTTCAAATGGATATTATCGCTTCACATCACAACTGACGACTTCGACTTTCTTCTCTTTAATTTACTGCTTCTCTTTCTCCTTCTCTTTATCCTTCTCCATCTCCTTTGCCTTCTTCTTCTTCTTCTCCTTCTCCTTCTCCTGTTTTTCCTTCTTCTCCTTCTCCACCTCCTCCTTTGCCTTATTCTCCTTCTCCTTTTCCTTCTCCTTCTCCTCCTTTGCCTTCTTCTCCTTCTCCTTCTCCTCCTCCTCCTTTGTCTTATTCTCCTTCTCCTTTTCCTTCTCCTACTTTGACTTCTTCTCCTGTTTTGCCTTCTTCTTCTTCTCCTCCTCCTCCTTTGCCTTATTCTCCTTCTCCTTCTCCTCATTTGCCTTCTTATCCTTCTCCTCCTCCTCCTCCTCCTTTGCCTTATTCTCCTTCTCCTTATCTTCCTTTGTCTTCTTCTCCTTTTCTTTCTTCTCACTAATTATATAAAGTGTTTGGGAAATAGAATTTTTCAACATCCCACACTTTAAAGGCTGTAAAATCTTCTTGGATCATTGCACGTCAATATTATGAGACCTTTCCTTAAAACTATCAGTGAGTTTTTTAACACGACTAATAAAATAATCATGTTGCTGCTCAAATTCTTCGCGTAGACAAAAAGAGCATTTCATGTTAAAAGATGAAGCACCACAAATAAAAGATTGAGTTGTTTTCATGGATGAAGCCTCTTGTATCATTTCATCTACAAGGTAAATAAAAAATATTGAGATTTTACAATTCATTATAAAGTAATAATCGCACTATGTTGCAATCGATGGATAGTTTGTTGCCATAAATTAAAATTATGTTGCCACATATATACCTACTTTTGCAACACATAAAATTTCTGTTGCAACATATAGATCTTATGTTGCAACATATGAATCATATGTCGACACAAATGTACTAATTGTTGCAACATATGAATCATATGTGGCAATAGATGACCATTTTGTTGACCTAAAGTGAGATGTTACAACATATGATAACTGTTTCAATATGCACCAACCTATCACTAAAATGTGGCAACATACGCTACATATTTCAACAAATGAAATATATGTACACCTGAACAACACTATATTTCTAAAATCATATCATCAAAATAGCCACAAAAATAACAACAATAGCAACAAAAATCGATTTTCACTGAATGATAACAATACATATACATTTCCTCAAAATAAGGACTTTTTGGGTTGGTTGATTTTCTTTCAAAAATAATAAATAATACACACCATCAAGTCGATTATTCAATTTTTACATCTACTGAATGTTTTATTGTTTTAATTCAAGAAAAAAACTTCAAAATTGTAAAATATTTCAAAAAAGTAACTTACCCATTTCTAATTGAACACGATTACAGATGAGAGACTAACGACTGGAGAGGAAAATAATGGAGGACTGTAGAGGAAGAGTAACGAGAGACGGATTCCCGAATTTCTAAGAGAAAAGAACAAAAGAGACAAAGAAGATTAAAAGATTCTTTTTTTTTAAAATGATTTGGTTTGAATTATAGAAGTGTTTTTTTTTGTATTTTATAAAAGATTAGAAAGTTCTAGAAATGTTAATTAGGTTCCATATTTACTCAATTACATTTTAAAGAAGATTTGACTAGCTCTTGATCAATCTATCACCAAAAACAAAAACCAGACTTATTTGACACCTTTCCCTTAATTTTCTCATGATATATATTGCAGAGAAAGGAGAAGGTCCATTTTTAGTTTTATAGAACAAAATAGATTAGTGTAGTGAGTGAATAATATGCCCAGTTGAAACTTGGGCAAGTCATGCTTTCATCTATACTGTAGTTAGCTTAGTTTCTTGCATGCATTGCCTCTCTTTCCTCTTGTTACTATTTCATGAGTTTTGTATCAAAATCAGTTGGCTTAAATACTCGGTACAACCAAATTGACAACGTTTGTAGAAGTGTATATTATACAATACAGATGAATCATCAAACACCAAACACCAATGACATAAAATACGTATATACTACTGTTACTTTGGCCAGAAAGAACATTTTATTTCCAAATAAATTATTCACCTTCCTACACTGCTGTTCATGCAAAAGACTACCAAAATGAACGAACAAACGAACAAATCTACAAACGACCTTTCAATACAAATCTACAAACCTAAGATCTTCTAATATGATATCATGTTTCCTCCAAATGAAAACCTATACCGCATGCAAACTTAACTTATATAAACTTTGTAATTGACCTACTAGCCATAGAAACCTTCCATTTCTTCAATAGGGTTTGACAACTATTTTCCATCATTCAATGGGGAAATGGTAAAATTGGATTTTCATTAAGATTTTGCAAATGAATCCAACCATCTGGTTTTCGGATATACAACAACCAACAAATAACGCCAGCAGCAAGCACCATAGCAGATTGCGTACCCTCAGAAGTATTCTGTATGGACAGAGACCCATTATTTCAAGCCACTCCGAACCTGCAGGAAACAAGGAGGGAAGAATGAGCAGCTTCATAAGCACATGCCATCATATCCTAAAAAACAACTATCCATCTAATATTTTATGATTGCCCACTAGCCTTCAGAAAAATGATGTAATAAATATATCATGTAGTGGAAAAACATATGATGTTGCCTGCACTTCAAAACCTGTGTTAACATTTGCTGTTTGCTTAGATAACGGCTTCTCAAGAATCCAACATTTCCAACTGACAAAAAGCCACTAAATTATGGGAACCAAGGAACCAACAGAACTGATTTGCAAGAATCTAAGTGTTAACTTTCAGGCTAGGTTTCAGGTTTGGCCCAGAACCAAATAAAAAGAAATGAATACTAATGTCAGTTGAAGCAAGGGTTACCTAATAAAACTAATCTAATAGCCAATAAGCACAACACTAAGGGGCAAAGTGGATAGAATAAGACAGTAGATTCTATGCAAAGTCAAAAAAGACTGGATTTTAAAAAAAACAATTCTCTTTTCTTTTAATTTGAGCAGCAGCTGGAAGCATGTATTTTTTTTTAAGAAGGTAACATTGTGTATATTTATTGAAACCAGTGCTTGGGTTGCACTAAACCATATTTACAGCTTGTCAAAATGTAAGAAAACTGAATTTGAATCCTAACAGGGACCTAGGATATCTATAATGGATTCCGTGTCCTCGAAATAGATATGCTTGCACCAGAAACAAAAAAGTCTGATACAATTTAGTTTGATCTTTTGAAGATCAAAACTCTTGCTCTCAAAACATCTAGCATTTCTTTCTTTCCAAACAGACCACCAAATGCAGGCTGGGACAATCATCCATCTAGCTTTATCTGCAGCTCCCACTCCTACTTCTCCCCAACCATATAAAAGATGCGTGATTCTGTTAGGCATAGCCCAAGCAAAACCCCTCAGCCTAATGAAAATCCTCGATAGTGGAGATGTTATTCTGCACCAGAGAAATGCACCGGAGAAACAGATGATTGACTGTCTTAACCTCTTCCCCACATAAATAGCTTCTAGAACACATGGAGAACTTCCTTTTCTTGAGATAATCATCTGTTAAAATTGTTTCTCTTGCCAGAAGCCAAGTGAAACACGACACTTGAAAGGGATTTTAGGTTTCCAAATCTGCAGGTTGTTGTCCATCTTGATTTAGCAACTTATATGCAGAATTTACCTTGAATGTGCCTTTTTTATTTCAGCTCCACCATAATCTATCATGTTCATCCCTTGTTCCTGTAAAAGCTTCCAGCCTTCCAAACAAATGAGTCACAGTCTCAATTTCCCAGTCATTGAAATTCCTTCTAAACTGGAAATTCCATCCATGTTGTGTCCAAACCTCAGCTACACTCGCTTGTTTATTCACTGTCGAGTCATGCATCTCTAGAAAGATACTTTTCAAGCTAAAGTTGCCCAACTATTTATCCTCCCAAAATGAAGTCTTCATGTCATTCCTACCCTGATGGTCGTATTGATCGACAAGAGAGGCCACAACATTCTAATAGACTTACATAGGCTTACCCATATGGTGTAAGGACCTCCTTTGTCATCCACTTGTTCTCCTCTCCATATTTTGCTTGAATTACTTTTTCCCAGTATGGTTGAGGCTCTTGAGAATACCTCCATAACCACTTTAGTCTAAGGGTTTTGCTCTGCTTTTTCAAATTCCTTATTCCAAGACCCCCATGTTTCTTCCCCCGAGAGAACCTTGTTCCACTTGACTAAATGTTTGTAGTGGAATCATTTTCCTCTGTCACTTCCATAAGAAATCCCTCCTAATTTTATCAAGTCTTCATATCACCTCGTTAGGAATAGCCAATAGGAAAGATGGACAACAGGTAAGTAGGTAAGGCATCCAAAACTGAATTAACGAGAGCGACTCTGCCAATGAGATACATTGACATTTCCATCTAGTAAGCTTTTTCTCACACTTTTCAATTACTGGGTTACAGATGTTCACAGCCTTTGATTTGGCATCTAAGGGTATGCCCAAATAAATGGTAGGCAAATAACCTATTTTCCCTCCCAAAATCCAATACAGTTCTTCCATAATACAGACATTATTAATAGGACACATTTGACTCTTTTTCCAGCTGAGACTCCTTCAAACAACACCAAGATTGATCTTAAAACCAATAGTTGTCCCTTTTTAGCATCACAAAATATTAAGGTGTCATCTGTATACTGTAAATGAGTGACTTCCATGTTGCCATTTGATATTGAGGTTTGAGTTATGGTTACCTCAAAACCCCTGAGCCATTTGTTCTCTCTGGCCACCTTTATCATGTTATTTAGGCCCTCCATGACAATGATAAAAAGGAAAGGAGATCATCTCCCTTTGAGTATGGAAAAAACCTTCTGGTGCACCATTTATAAGGACAGAGAATCTGACAGTACAGATGCAATACTTGATCCATTGAATAAACCTCCTTCCAAAACCCATACATGCAAACATGTTTAACAAAAACTTCCAGTTCACATGGTCATATGCCTTTTCTGTTCCCAGTTTGCACAAAATTCCTGCCTTTCCTTGGGTGATTCTTGAATCTACTACTTTGTTTGCAATTAGAATGACATCCATTTTTTGTCGATTTTTAATAAATGTCGTCTGTTGAGCATCTACTAGCTTGTCAACCACTTTCTTCAACCTTTCAGTCAGCATTATGGATAGCAACTTATTACACTTTCGATGAGGCTGATGGGCCTAAAATCTCTCAGTACCTTGGCATCATTCTTCTTTTGGATCAAAGCAATGTCAGCGGCATTAAAGCTCTTCTGAAAGATATTGTGAGAATGGAAATTCTTAAAGGTATCCATGAGATCCTTCATCACTACATCCCATCACTTAATAAAAAACCCCATTGTGTAGCCATCTGAACCATGAGCTTTATTCATGGCACATATCTTCAGACATGCTAGTACTTCTTGCTCCTCAAACTCCCTTTGTAAGAGTTCATTTTAAGCTTCAGTGACCATTGGACAATTGATTAGGTTGCTGGAAGGTCTTCTATATAAGGCTCCTGAATAAAGCTTCAGATAAAAACCATTCTGGATCCGTCACTGTCAACTTGAATTATCAGTTGATCAAAGTTGTTGCATCTTTTGTGTGCATTGGCCGTTTTGTGAAAATACTTAGGTATTTTTGTCCCCCTCTTTCAGCCACAAAGCTCTTAATCTTTGTCTCCATGCTATCTCTTCATTTTAAAGATGCTCTTCATAGTTCATAATCAAAGATGCCTTTGTTGCTTATTCTTCTTTTGTTAGGACTCTATTTTCCATTACTGCATCCAACATAGCTAACTGACTTAGGATTTGGACCTTTTGTAACCCTAGGTTGCCCAAACTGGTTTTACTCGACTCCTTCAATTTGCCTTTTAGGGCCTTCAGCTTACACCCAAGGATATAATCAAGCTTACCAGTGAATACAAAAGACTCCCACCATACTCTAATTTTTTCCACAAAACCCTCCGGGTTGAGCCACCAATTATCAAACTTGAAATAGGATTTGTTTTGCCTCCAAGCTCCACATTGTCGAGCAATGGGACTGAGCACAATCTCTGTAGCACCACTTGTTGAATTCTGCTAAAGTTGGCATGCCACACCTTGGAAATTAAAATCCTATCAATTCTAGAAGCAACATTGTTATTGTCCCCTTTAAACAAAGTGTAGTTACCCCCTACCAATTGTAACTTCACAAAGTCCATATCTTCAATAAACTCAGAGAACTCTATCATACCTAGAGTTCTTATTTTGCAATTCTCTTTTCTGATGGATATCTTATGATATTGAAATCTCCATACACTGCCCCCAAGGTCCCTCAAAAAGACTTCTAACAGCTCCTATTTCCTCCCACACATGCTCTCTCTCATCTCTGCCATTAAGAGCATAGACTCGTGTTATGTGGCAATTGAAATCCTGAAGCACTGCCTCAAACTTGCAGGTGAGGGTGTAGGAACCTGTTTCCTGCACTTCCCATTCCGTGATGTACCGTCCCATAACATCAAAATGCCCCCCCCCCCCCCAGTGCCACTTGGTTCAAAACAAGCATACTTAACCCATCTACCACCGCAGATCTCTTTTATTATTTTATGGATCTCCCCCTCTAACTTTGACTCTTGTAAACATACAATATCAACCTTCCAGTTGAAGATTAAACTCTTCACAAATGTCTTCTTATCCCCACTATTTAATCCCCTAACATTCTAGGACACAAGTTTTTCTTTCATTGTAAAACTTTGTCCTCTTTCCCCTCTCTCTCTTCCCTCACATTTGAAATTAATATCAACAGAAGTCAGCCTTTTCAATTCTTGAACCCCTTGTACCTTAGGCCTTTTACTAATAGAATCACTTTCCAACTTCCTAGCTTGTCTGTAACTATCTATTTGCATAAGTAGCTCCAAAGATTCCTCGCCATGTCCTTGAAAATCCATACCAAAAAAAAATTTCCAGCTTCATAAGATTGTCTTACCCACATAGATGTCTCTTTCCCTTTTTGTACTGCGGAGGTCATGTCAATTGTATGGGATACACATCCTCCACCACCCACTCCTCAATTTGTTTGTCAGTCTGCATGCTTGATGTGGTATTTTGATCCTTATGAAATTCCAGAAATAAATATGCTTTATCAGTGCTAACCCCCATCGCCATCGTTTTGGGGGGGTTCGAAGTATCTCCTGAGTTTATAATTGAGTTCCCATGTTCTGCATGCCCTTCCTTTGATGTAGTATCATGTTGTAGATGAGTGTTCTTAAGACTAGAGCATGGTCCTCTATTTTAGCGCATAAAGGATCAATAAAGGCTGCCTCACTTGGGCCTAATAAGACATTTAAAATGATAATTGCACTATTAGGCCCAATCCTTATTTTACTATTTCCCCGACCCAAAATTTTCTAAAATAGACTTGGGTCTCCACTTCCTTAGCACATGAGCGTGGGGTCTCATTTGAAAAGACTCCACCTGTCTCTGGGAGCCCCATGTGCCTCATTTGCACACCATCTGAATTTTTCAATATGTTTTGTCCTTTCTCTATAGGAGACAACTCTATTACCTGTTGGTCCAAAGACAGTGGTAGACCTCCAATTTCTTTCTTGCACTCTCCCAACTCCGGTATGACAAGCTAGTGATTTTCTTCTACCGCCGGCGTCAAGATTTGAAATCGAGCACTCTTCTCAACCCAAATTGGGATAAAAAAATTTATCCTGTCTCGCTCAATCAATATCTTGCTCGGTTAGTTTTTTCCATCTGCACGGATTGTAATTCTTGCCCACTTCAAATGGTTCTTCGAACTCGTCTCCTCCTCAGTTTTGACCCATCCTCCACAAAGATTTGCAATTTCTGTGAAGATTCTTAGTGACCAGAGTATTAGAGGTACTCCTAAAGCTCTAATCCAAGTGGAATTGGCTTTTTGATTGGAATCTTCACATCCTACTACAGGGTTCCACCACTGAAGATAAAATTTGATCTTCCCCCACCTCCACTCCCTCTGTATGATTTTTTCTGCCATGTACCTGTTTGGAAATACGAAGAGGAACATGTTGTTGGCCATCTCATAAGTGTTGATACCAAACACTCCTTTCCAAGAGATTACAATCCATCTCCTGATGTCTGATAAAGAGGAAAGTTGTGTTTCTCCCTCATCAAAAGAGCCCACAATAGACCTCTTGAAAAGTCTAGTGTCTCTTGTCCCTGCTTTCTATGTAACTTGAAGGCTTCCTTCACTATACGAGATCATAATCTCACCTGAAGTGTTTGATCTTCATTTGCGTTCCCCAGCTCATGTGGCATAAGTGAGGTCCTTCTTAAATAGTTTGGGTCGTATTGCATTCTTCAGCTGGTGAGAGCATTGAATTGACCTCATCTTAGAGGCTATCTCATCCCACCAAACATTTATAGCTAACCCTGGGACTATTATAACTACTCTTTCCTGACCAGCAAGAGTTAGGGCCCGTTTGGGTGAGCTTAATAAAAGCAGCTTTAAAAAAATACTTTTGAAAGTGCTGAAACTTATTTTTAAAATAAGAAGTTATGTGTTTGAATAAAAGTGCTGAAGTTTAAAAAAAAAGTTGTTGATGTGTTTGGCAAATAAGTGCCGATAAACAGCTTTTTAAAGCAAAATGTCTGAAATACCCTTAAAAGTTGTTAACATAATAAAAGTTAATTAATTTATATTTTACAGCCATAAATAATTATATTTTGCTATCATTCACATATTTCTTTCTCATCACAAATTATTTATAAGAGGAATATAAACTTATTATAGATTTTAAAGATATATAATTTGAATAGATCAAAGAACGATTTAAGATTTTATTTTAGTTTCATCCATATGTAATAATAATTGTCTATCATTCACATATTTATTTATTATCACAAATTATTTATAAGAGGAATATAAATTTTTATTTAAGTTATATGTGCAACTTATTTTATATTTTTTAATACTATATAATTTGTATAGATCACTTGAAAGATTTAAAATTTATTTTATTTTTCATTCATTAGTAATAGTAATTGTCTATCATCCACACGTGAAAAGGGAAAAATTGAAGAAAGATGTGTTAGGTTATGTGGGTAATTTGGAGATTGTATAAAAATATTAAGGGCAAAAAGGTAAAAATGTGGTCAACTTAAAACAGCTTATAATCTAAAACAAAAAAAGCACCCATACCCCAGCTTTTAACTTTTGGCTTAAAATAAGGTTTTTTTTAACTTAAAATAAGTTATTTTGAGTATTACCAAACAGCTAAATAAGTCAAAAACCAGCTTTTAAGTCAGTTTGACCAGCTTTTAAGTTGAGCCAAACAGGCTCTTAAAATGCTCAAGAATCTACCGAACTCAATTCACTTACCTTGTGCAGAAAATCTTAGTGAATTTTTCTTTGTATTTCCATCTTTTAATTCCTTTTTCTCTATCCATGGATGCTTTCTTGAAGAGTGTGCAGAGACATTTCATGATTTTCGCACTCATGGAAGATCTTCTCATCAATTTGCAGCTTTACTCGACCCATTCAAACCAAATGTCTCTCCCCACTGTCCATCTTGTGATATCAAAAGACTTGAAGCCTGCGTTGAAATATACCATGTTTTCCTCCATCAAAGATCTAGAGAGGAAGAGCTCTGCTAGTGAAAGAAGAAAATAATGGGGAAAAAAAGGGTTGGTGAAAAAGCTACCACGGAATGTGGGAGTTGAGAGTAGAAAGGAAGGATGTTTCCTTCAAGGAGTTGCCGGAAAGAGAGTTTCCTCCCTACTATGAAGTAGGAGAAAAGGAGGATTGGGAGTTGTGCCTGGGAGCACTTATTCTTTTTTAGTGTGGGTTACTTCTCCTATGTCAGTAGCTGGAAGCATGTCGCAATCCATTTCTAAGGAAGGGAGAATTTCCAACTTCTACCTATATACAACACAACCTCACAAGCCAAAAAATGTCAAAGACAACTGCGAGTTGGTAAGCTGGAGGTCTGGCATCAAAGAAGTGGGTGAGAAGATTCCAGCAGAGCATGTCCATCACATGTAGAGGAATAATGGCACAACACTCCTTGGGAGCTAGGAGTTGGAGTAAATACCAACATTTGGTATTAGCTTTTGTTACGTACTAACACATAACTGACTGTACTCCTAACTTGTATAATCACATGTCCCGCAAAATTTTTTGGAGGGATGCAATTGCCACGTCATTTTATTTAACTAGCTTAGAGGCACGTGTGTTGCATGTAAATATCAAACTATGTACTACATTAAAAATAATGTCAATATTATTAACTCAAAACTTCAAGTAAACTATTATAAATATAATAATAAAGTATAAGTTCCTATGAATAATGGATGTAAGCTTTTTTATGATTCTAATTGAAATTATCACCGAAAACACCTATAACTATTTACAACATAAAGCTAGATGTAGATAAGGTAATGTGACAGCTCTCTATGACATCCAATTAGATTTATCTTTTTCTCTTCTTTTTTTTTTCTTTTTTTTTGACTTTTTTCTCATTTCAAAATTAATTGTAACATGTAAAAAGAAAAATGTCACTCTTAAAATATCTTAGTTAGACCTATTAAATGTAGTTTCTCCTACCTCCCCTACAGAGCAAAACTTAGTTATTGTTGTATTATTGGAGTTTTTGCTTTTAATATAATATAAATAAATAAATATTGATATAAAATATAGAAGATATACAAACTACATTGGATGCTTTTAGTTGGAGTATTATGTTGATTTAATATTTAAGTTTAGGAGTGTTCAAATTCCACTGAACTTTGAGATTCTCAACATCCGTAAATCACACTTGAGTTTTTAAGAAGACAAGAACAGAAAATTTAAACTCGTAGTTTAGAAATGTGAGGAAACATCTCCATTCATAATTAACAAAGGGTAGTATGAACATGTGTTGATTGTGTTTAATCATAAAAGTGACAATGATTAAGAAAAGTCACAACTTTTCGGATCGAAAAAATCACAACTCCTTGAAAAAGGTTGAAACTTATCAATGTGAAAAGGTGTGTGCTTTTAAAATAAAACAACACAAATAAAATATAGTATAAAATATAGAAGAAATACTAAATTGGGTGTTTTAAGAAGAACAATCGAAAACATGAAAGATTTGTTGTTTAAAAATATACGGGCACCCCCTTTTTAATAGATAACAAAGGGTAGAATGAAAAAATGTATATTGTGTCTTATCAAAAAAGTCACAACCCTTTAGACAAGCCATGATCCTTTAGAAAAGTCATGACCCTTCGAAAAATCATAACTGATAGAAAAAGTCATAGCTCATTGGAAAAGTCACAACCCTAGAAAAAGGCACATCCCTCTAGAAAAGTCACAACCCTTGGAAAAGGTTATAACTCATCGAAAAGTCGCGACTCTTTGGAAAAATCACGACCCTTCAATGTAAAAGGTGTCTACTTTTAATATAATATTACATAGTATAAATAAATAATTATAATATAATACAACATATAGAAGAATTACAAACTATCTTAACATTTAAGATAGTTCAGACTTTTAAGGTAGTATAGATAGAAAGATAGACATAGATTTGACTAATTTAAGGATATGTAGACTATAAAAAAAGGTATTTCAACTTTGTGATCTTAAACATGTAACATGAAGCGCTACAACTAAGGAATCCCCCCCCCCCCGCCCGAAAAAAAAATAATTCTATTATAAACACACAAAAAGAAGAGGAGTACTTATTTAGTCTGATTTGGACTTTTCAAACAAGTTTTTGATCAAATCATTTTTCTCCTAATAGTTTGAGAATTTTCACAACTTGAACAAGTTATAGTTTATGCAACTGAAAATCATTGAACTTCTTGTCAAGTAGAAGTTGTTGCAAAAGTATATATATGCCAATCAAAAGGAGTACACACTAATTATATAGATAGTCTTCTCGGTTGAAGTTGAGTTATTTCATTCTTCTTGTTGCATCATTTTTTGTTGATCTATCTTATTTACAGACCAAAAAAATATTGTAATTGCATAATTGAACAATTCTCACAATCTTCCTTCTTTTAAGAAGAATAAAAAACTAACAAATATGTAGTTTAAAAATGTGAAAAAAATTCTCTATTTGTAGACAAGGATAGTATGAAAAGTTGTGTATCGTACCTTATCAAATAGCCACAGTCCTTACAAAATTCACAACCATTCAAAAGTCACAACTCATCAAAAAAGTCGCAACTCTTTAAAAAAGTCACATCCTTTGGAGAAGTCACTACCCGTCATTGTGAAAAAGGTCTCATCTTTTAATATAATATAGAACAAATAAATAAATAAATATAAATTAGAGAAGATATACTAAATTGGGTGGTTGAAGTTGAGTATTATGGTAATTTAGTATTAAACTCGTAGAGTTCATACTTTTAAGGTACTATAGAAGATTTAGATGGATGAAGACATTTGATTTAAGGACAAACAAGCAACATGAAGTCCCCCCACCCCTAAAAGGTCATTATATTTTAAATAGAATAAAAACAAAAGTACAACAAATAAATCGGAAACAAAGGAGTACATATTAAATCTAGTTTGGACTCTTCAAACAAGTTTATGATCAAATTCTTTTTCTCCGACAGCTTGAGACTTTTCACAATTTGAACACCAAGTGGTAGTTTGTGCAACAGAAAATCATTGAACTTTTTGTCAAGTAGAAGTTGTTGCAAAAGTGTATTTATGCCAATGAAAGTGAGTACACATTAATAGTCTTTTCGTTTGACGTTGACTTATTTCATTCTCCTTGTTGCATCAATTTTTGTTGATCTATCTAATTTACCAATTAAAAAAGATTGTAATTGGATAATTAAACAATTTTCAAAATCATCCATGTTTTAAAAAGACAGAGAATAAAAACATACAAAATCTATAGTTTCAAAATTTGAGGGAACTCCTCTATTTATAGCCAAGAAAGAATAGTATGAAAAGTTGTTCATCGTGCCTTATTAGATAAGTCACAACCATTTGAAACTTCACAACCATTTGAATATATCACAAATCACCAAAAAAATTCAAATTCTTTTAAAAAGTCACAATCCTTCGGAGAAGTCACTACCTGTCAATGTGAAAAGGTGTCATATTTTAACATATAATATAAAAAAAATAAAAAAATAGAAGATATATTAAATTGTGTGTTTTATGTTGAGGGTATTGTATTAATTTAATACAAGTTAGAGAATTCATGTTTTTAAGATAGTATAGATAGATATATATTATTGAAAGTAATGAGAAAATTATTATCGATGTAAGTCAGCAAAAAGTTAATGTTAAACGAAGTATATCAAAAAGATTGGGAACATTGCATAGCATATTATTTGGTAAAGCATAGGCTTTCTTTTATGCAGGACTAGTTCCACTTCACTTTTATTCCCCCATTCACCTAAAAGTTTTGTCGTTCCTCGTGTCAAGATAAACTAAACAGTCAAGCTCTCAAGTGTGTTTTCTAATTATTCTTGAACTTAGAAGGGATATTGTTACCACTCACTTGATCTTCATCGATATCCTTAGTCAGCCAATGACACTTTTCAGAACTCAATCTTATCTTGCAACTTCCTGTGACCGTCTTGACTTCTATATTTTTTACTTGACCACCAGTAAAGCTATTAGTAGTACAAGTACCTCTCTTGCATTTCTGCCACTGTGCCACCGCTTGACTCACTTTGTTTTATGTCCATATTCACCTCTATACTCCCTTGGTCCATATATTATATTTTAGAAACACTTATTTTGTTATAACTTGAAACCTGAGAAAGACAACCTAGATCCTCATGATCGAAGTGTGTAGTTTATGATTATTCTAGAGTTTAAAAGGAATATTGTTATTACTCGCTCAATCTTTTGTCGATACCCTTGGTCAGTCAGTGCCATATTTCACATAACAGTCTTATCCTCAATCTATTTCAAACCATCTTGACATCTTAGTTATTTTATTTGTACCAGCAATGTAGTCCTTATAAGTACCTCATTACGTTTCCTCCCACAGCATCATCACTTTTGACTTATTACGCCACTGTTCACACCAGGGTTATATCATCCATACCCTGCAACAGATCCTTAGCAGGTTCCGAATTTGTCTCCCCAAACAGCCCTCTAGTGACCGTTCATAAAGGTATTTGTTCTTCTCATAATCATCACCATAAATATACCTGTTTGAGTGATCATTGTTTATCATAAGCATATTATGCTTTCGTGTCAATCTTGTCTTATTCATTTTCTTGAATCTACAGGAGTAGCTCTTTCCAATCAGGCTAATAACAAGCTACGATGACAAATGTCTGTTTTACATTCTATTGATACTTGGGCAATTAATCTTATGCCTCCACGGAAAATATGTTCTTGTTGGTCACAGTGAAAGTTGGAATAGAGATCAAATTGATCAGCTCGAGGCATGTTCCTTGTGATTTGTGAAGGCCATTAATAAGATCTTCTCACTTGATTATGTGATACATTCTATCCCATGGTAAAAATTGCTTCCTTAAAGCTTCTTTTTGTCCATGGATGCTGTTCATCATTGAATTCTTCACGAGTTGATATCAAGAACACATTTATTTGCAAGCATATTGATAATGAAACACATGAAGCAACACCATGTTCTTTAACTCAGGGATGTTTAGTAGTCTTGTATGTTGTTTAAGGTTGATTTCTATATGGTCTGAAGTAGTCTTCTAAGGCATGGTTTGGTAAGTTTAGCATGGTTATTTAAGAGTTTGAAATGATTGAAAGTTGATGACTGCCTGTTTGGACAATATCTGGTTGAAGTTGAATAATATCTCCTCAACAATTCTAAACCGAGGCAGAGTAATATTTTCCAGGCTTTAGGTCGCCAAGTCTCATTTAGATATTGTTATCTCACAATGTTAGTATGCTCTTGACATTCCTGGAGAGACATAAATGTGCACTTAGTGGACTCATTTACACACTTACAAATTTTAATGTTAAAGGTAATGGTTAGGGGGACACATTTAATGATGCTAGGTAATTAAAGAAGTTGGTTCAAAAGTTGAACTATCTCCCAGTTACTCCACATGATAGTCTATTCGGTGGTCTTTTGGACGTACCTCATATGGATTAAGCAACCACTCAAAGAATTCAGACTGAAATGATTAACCAAATGCATTTAAAACTAGTAATGATATTAACTTGAACTTCAAAGTGTATCTTATATAGTATTGAATGAGAAACAGACATAAAAATTTATTAACACTTTGATAGAGATAAATATATTTAAGATGACAATCTCATGAAGTGAAAAAAAGTCAAATGATTAGCTTACTGATATATTTATCAGATCTCTCACCAATTTAAGAATTATTTATGTACAACCACCTTCGTATATACAAGTACAACTAGAGGATTCGATAGAAGAAAATGGTTTATTGTAACAACTTATACTTGATGTAATATAGTATTAGGCCTTGTTTGTTTTCATTAAGACCAAAACACCTAAATCTGAATGCACATATAAATGAATAAGATGTCTCCCACACTAAATGATTAAGACAATTTGTTTTTCAACATCTCAATGTGCATAATTCATATATTAGCAACATGATAAATATACAATTCAAATAAAAAATCAATTAAAAATTAGAAAGAAAGTAATTTCTAAAATATAAAATCATTATTTGATTAAAAATGAAATATTTATGTTTGCTCGTGATGGTAGAGAGGGGTTGTAGTAGTGGTGATGGTAATGATTGGTGTTGGTAGCTAGTAATAGTGGTCATGGTGGAGTTGGTGTTGTAGTGACTGGCATGTTGGTGACATAACGGGTGATAGTGGTCATGGTCATGGTGGTTGTGATGATGAAGTTGGTTGGTGTAAGCAGTAGACAGTGTTGATGGTGGTGGACTGAAGAATGTGTGCATGTTTGGTGGTTGATGGCGATTCGAATTGTGATGATAGAAATAATTGGTAGTAGAAATTGACCGCAGTGTCCTTATAAGAAGATCAAGGACTAGGAGCATATTTTTTTTGCTCATCTGGATGTAAATATGGGGGACTGCACACCCATCGTGTAGGTTGTTATTAATACTCAAAAATGTTACCAGTTCAAAAAAAAAAGAAACGGGCCGTAGTGGTGAAGGCGGAGGTCGCGGTGGCGAAAATGGATAAAATTATTGATGGAGGTGTGGTAGCGATTATCAATTGTCATTGGCAGCAGTGGTGGCAGTTGGTGGTTAGTGACGGTATAGTGATTAACAATGGTGGTGGTAGTTGTGATGACAAAGGTGGTTAGTTGCGGTGGCTGATGATTGTGGAAAGAGTGGTGGCGAAAAATTATCTACACAAAAATACCTCTTAATGATATTAAGACTTGTTCAAGATCTTAATAATAAAGACCTATTCTGACCAAATTAGTGCTTAAATCTTAATGTAAACAAATTCACTTAATAATCTAACGTTTAAAACATTCGGATTCAGACCTCCATTAAGTAAAAGCAAAAGATACGTGTCTCACATTGGATAGAGGTATCATGTATACTGTGAAGTGTGTGTAAAATGGATATGTGCACTCTCTCAATATTCTCCCGTCTCTAATTTTCTTATAAGAAAAGGACCAACTGAAAATGGATGAAATAGTTAACAAAAGGGAAAGATGCAAAATACAGAAGACATCAAAACAAACGAAAATCATACCTTATAACTTTCAGGCCTGTCACTTGCTTGGCAACAGACGGTAATTAAGTACAAGATCTTCAGGTTTCTTCCATATATAGGCCCGTACAGTTGCTAAGCTCATTTCAGGGGATAAAACCTGGTAAAGAAATAAAATTTCATTTAACCAGAAAGCACTGTGGGCATAACCTGGAACATATCCCCACTTGGGCAATTGTATTTGAAGGCAGCATATACAAAGATTGATGTGGCAAAGCCAATAATTTTTATTATTTTTTTGGAGAATCCGTAATGATGTACCATGATATATTGCTAAAAGTTCAAATATAAGAAGCTACGATCTAGAGTATAAAAATGAAGAAGCAAACTACAACAGTGCATGATATTAAAATCTTAATATGTGAAGCATCTCAAACCTAGAAACAGAAACCTGAACTTGCCTGGTTATTGCACAGGATCTCTATAGATGGCTTATGCTTTTGCGAAGGCTTCGGCCCAATCCGGGATGAGTCATCCACTCCAGTAGTTCCATGTAAACCAGGAGCAAAAGTCCCATCCGAGTTTACGCTATCCAAAGGCTTGTCAAGAACCAACTTTTCCACGACATAATTGATAACCTGGAGAACAAAATCAATACCACTTGGAAACATTCATTGTTTATCCTCGGTAAGTGTTAATTAATTACCAGAAAGAACTTCTGGGTGATTATAGTATCAAAGAAAGCTGAACCTATGAAACTTTTGGAGCTCTTTCGACTTGAGCAAACATAACTCGCTTTCTTTCCTTTTGAGCCCAAAATTTGGAAGTAGTATCTGCATCTCACCAAATGGTCAATGAATACTAACTTGATTCAAGGATTGCACCTCTCTCTATCTCTCTTTGTCCAATTGTGTGAGCATTTTATATAGTGGAGGTATAATGTCAATAATGGGTGGTCATCTTCCGTCACTTTTACAATTTTGAATTGGCAATGAACGTTACTTGAATATAGTTCTATTTTCATTTTTCCAATAATGGTGGTGTTCATACCAACAAGGGTTAAACAGAGATGAATAAATGACACAGTGTTTTTGTCAATAATGGGATTTGAACTTTGGTCTCCCAGATTTGCACAAACTTCTATTTTATCATTTCTTTGTTCTGAATCAAAAATAGAACAGTTGAGTAAATCTAAACCACTTCATTGACCACTGGGTCACATCCTTGTATGCTATTATAATCCATTCTTTAATATCATTTTCTGTCCTCATGGTATGAACCTAGACGAGATGTTAGATTTGTTATCCATTTGAAAACTATAAATGGAGATATGGCTAGTGACTGTAAAATGACTTTTGTTTGGGTAATGTGAATTTTTTAATGAAATAATAACATTAAAGAAAGGATCCCTTGGACAAATTATTTATGTGGTGCATAAAATAAATCAAACTTACAAAGTTACAACAACAACATACCAAGTATTTTTTGGAGAAGGTAGAATGTATGAAAACCTTAGTAATACCTCGGGGAGGTAGAGAGGTTGTTTCCAAAGACCCTAGGCTCAAGTGCAACAAATCCGGGTACATAGAAGACAGAGACAAAGACGAAAATAAGCTGAACCAAAAAAAATACTAATAATATTTCCAACTCCTAAAGTTCTTTATCACTCTCCTTATCTTATTAACACTATGCTCCTTCCCCTGGGAACCAACAATCTTCTTCTTCATTGCAATTTTTTTCTTTTCCTGCATAGTTTGGGAGTCACATGGGTGATGCCTCAAGATGTGAGAAGTTACTAATTTGCTGGCAAGGACAGAGGATCCGGAAAAGGAAGAAGCAACTCTGGTAAAGTATCCCATTGATTATTATGCATGATGTAGTTATAGTTTGAATGAAAGAATAGGTGTGTTGAAGGAAAGATACAACCTCCACCTTTTGTAAAGTCTAGAGGCCTTCAATTTGTTTATACATGGTATAGGAGGAATACGCTGGACTATCCAACTTCTCTTTGGACTTTTGGAAGCTTTTGATGTTACAAGTTTTGAGATGATCCGAACTTCTCTTTTATACCACTGTAATACGTTTTTGGTGTTGTAATTAAAATACCTTGGTTATCACTCCTTAGTTATCTAATAGTTAATTGCAGTAATTTCTCATCAGTGGTAGAAGTTATTTTCTTGTAATAATGCAGTTATTTTCCTGTAATAGTGCAGTCTTGTAATTACATTTAAGTTAGGAAGTCATGTCCTAGTTTCTAGGGATAGTTATTTTATAAGTATTGTATTTAAACTATCTCGTGACTGAGAAAATATAAGCAGAAAATTATTCAAGTTTTTGAGTACTTCAAACTCAAGAGATCGCAGTTTCTCTTTTAACGAACCAGCACCATAAGTCGTAGGAAGAAAACATCATATTTAATATTACAGCGCCCCATAACAAGATTTATAACTGGGGACCATAACAACTTGGTTCAGAGCCGGATGTTATGGGAGATCAAATTCAACATCAACTGCTCAATTGGTGAACTTATTAGAACAAGAACATGCAACCAACATAGCGAGACACGAAGCAATAAATGCTCTCTTAGATACACTCAGAAAAGATCTAGCGAATTCGAAGGTTGATTCTGAATCAACAAATCACACCAATCAGAATCGGAGCTTGAAGGATAAAAGTGGAGTGGCAGAAGGGTCAAAACCAAATGCACGAGGAAGTTCTTTTATTCCTAGGTATACAACGTTGAATTTTCCAAGGTTTAATGGCCAAGGGGACCCTTTGTGATGGCTGAACAGATGTGATCACTTTTTTCTACACCAACAGACTCCAGATGAAGAAAAAGTTAGTCTTGCTTCTTTTCATTTGGAGGGGAATGCACAACTTTGGTTTCTTCAACTAGAGACTACCTGAACTGTCTTGGGATGAATTCAAACGTTATTGAAACCTTCGTTTTGGGCCACCAGTCAGAAGTCAGAAGTAAGGAGAATTGGCTAAGTTGTGCCAGATTGGGTCCGTCATCCGTGGAAAATTAGCAAGAAAAGCAATTAATTCCGTGGGCTAGTATAGTCACACAGTCACAAAGAATTGAACTTTATATCAGTGGTCTTGTTGTTATAACAGAAATAAGTATTTCCTACTTAAAATAGGAATAGGAATAAGAATAGGATTCCTAGTTGGAAAAGGATTCTAATGTAGTGTCTATAAATAGAGTCTCAATGTAACAATTTCGATACACAATTCAATAATATTTTCTCCAATATTTCTCACATGGTATCAGAGCATTGTAAGAAAAATAAAATAAAATAAATTTTTTAAAAAAATACAATGTGCAGTTTTTCCGGTAACCTAGTTGTTGTCCGGATAATTAATATTTTCTGTCAATGTTTTCAAAAAATATTTTCCGTCACTGGTAATTAATCACTTTTGTCTGATAGTTTTTATTCACAATCTCTTCCAGCTATTACTTTAGCTAATGGGATCCAAACAAAATTAAAAGGGGTTGGAAAAGTTAAACCCGTATCTTCTGTCACCCTAAACTCTGTTTTATGTCCCTGCATTTCCTTTTAATCTAGCATTGATTAATCGTTTGACGAAAGCCATACGTTGTAGCATAACCTCTTTTGATGATTATTTCTCATGCAGGACCGCAGTACGGGACAGACGATTGGAACAGGATATGAATCACAAGGCCTTTACTATCTTACATCTTCTAATTCCTTAACAACATGCTCCATTACAGATTCCTCATATCTAATTCACAAACTTTTGGGACATCCAAGTCTATCCAAACTGCAAGAGATGGTACCTAGTTTGTCTAGTTTATCCACATTAGATTGTGCGTCGTTTTAACTTGGGAAACACACTCGTGCTACATTTTCATGTAGTACTAGTTCATTTAGAGTCTATTTTTTCATTAATTCTTTCTAATATTTGGGGTCGTAGTATAGTCAGTTCCACCTTAGAATTTCATAATTTTGTTAGTTTCATTGATAATTATTCGAGATGCACTTGGGTTTTCTTAATAAAAGATCGTTCTGAGTTATTTTCTATATTCAAAGGTTTTTTTTGCTAAAATACAAAATCAGTTTGGTGTTTCTATTCGTACTTCCATAGTGATAATGCCTTGGAATACTTTTTTTAGAAGGTAACAGTCTTGTATTATAATCCAAAAAATCAAACCTGCCACAACTTGTTACAGGTTTATTAATTATAAATGAGTATTAGGAAGATCTTCAATCCTAAATAAACAAAAATTACAAGGTGGTGCCCAAAGCATTCATTACTGATTGTAGATTGTCCATATACTCCTGTTTACACCATAAATGAAATAAAACCAAGCAATTCATCTTCATGTTCTTGATGTTGTTACTTTTGTTTTGGAAGCATTTGAGGTTCCTCTCTTTCCATATAGACCACCAGATACAAGGGGGCTGATTTCCATCTTTCTTTGTGACCAGAAATATAGACGAAGCTACTCCATATCTTCAGGGCCTGAACAATATTTTTTGGCATCACCCAAAGTAGGTCCTTCAAATTGATGAAAATGCTCCACAAAATATTAGTGGTCCTATAGTGAAGAAAGAGCTGGTTGACTATTTCAGCCTCTTCTCCACACAGGAAACACCTAGGACTCAGTTGGATACCCCTTTTCATGAGGTTCTCCTGAGTCAAGTAGGCAATTGGAGGGAGTCTTGGTGTGTCTTAATATGAAATGTATGAATGGATCATTATGTGAAGTAAATGAAATTGTGACTTAATGTCTGAAGTTAAATAAGCATTTTAAAGTTATGCCTTGTATGATAAAGTTTATGAATGATGAATGTGGTCTGCTTAATCTAAGGGAACCCTCAAAGAGCACTTGGTGGAGGTAGTAGTATGGGATACTACTTTCACATTGAACTTGTGTAATTTGGGAGTTGCCTTGGAGAAGGGCAGTTATGTGAAGTCCTTAAATGTAAGCATGTTTCTCTAGTGTCTTTGTTATAGAATGTGGACTTGTTACCCGTGCGAAGTAAGCTTATGATCGGTAGTCTTGAGGATCACTTAGGTGTGCATTGAAGGGATTGTATAGGCAATTCCTTCATGTCTTACCTTAGTGAGCCTTAGGATATCTTGGTTAGGGAAACTTCTAGGGAAATGAGTTTACTATGAGTTGATATGAAATGGGTTCTATTCTAAATTTATGGAAGTTTTACTTTCTATGTCAAATGATGATTCATCTGTTTTACTACTATATTCATGAACTTTTTACCAAATTCGCATGAGAGCTTTATTTCTACTAAAATGTCCTCTTTTACATGTGTTTTTGCATAATGTCATACTTAGTACAATGTTTGTACTAACCCCATACTTTTCTATACTCTATAAGTATAGGTTGGAAGCAAGTGGAAGTTTAGAAGGCAAAGCTTCTCAAGACTCGTTATGTCCTCATATATTTGAGGGCATAGTCTATATTTCTTTAGTTTCTTTTACTAAGACTTGTATAAGACTTATTGTGTATTTTCTTTCAATGTAAAAGGTCGTGTCCCTAAGATATTTAAGATGTGCGTTTAAGTTGGCTTGTGACAACGAAACGTACTCCTTAGTATTTTATAAAAGATATTTCCTTACTATTATAATTGTTGTGAAAGTTTTAAATCTGCACTACTTTTCATATCTTATGTAATGAACGATAGTTATGAGGCTTGTACAAGACCCCGAAGGATCAAGTACGCCTTGTGACGACTCAAGAATCTCCCTTCTTCTAAGGTGTACTTGCGGGTCGTGACAAGAAGAATGTCCGTTCTTATGGGAATAGACAAGATTAGAAATAATCACATCAAACAGATGGTATCTCATAGAGGATAATTGAAAGAACCTAGTATGGATTAATCTTTCCTACATAGACATCATACGCAAAGCTCCATAGTTGCAAGATTACGACAACTGAAGGTGCTAAAATAGGATGAGGTACACTTATAATCACTTGGAGAGAAATTGCCACAAAAAAATTTATCTAAATTGGAACAAACGTACACTTAGCAAAAAAAGAACATAACTAAAGCAAAGAATCTATATGAGCAAATATCAACTAACAAGAGTTAAAGCTTATGTGATTTTCACTTACACTGGTGTTTACCAAGATTCTATTATTTCTGCTTAAATACTTGTACATTAGTCTAGGAACAAGAGTACCATTTCGGGTACCTCTAGACTTAGAGGACTCCAAGTTATCTTAAAAACATATATCATCAAGTACTGGAAAGAAAAGTCACAGTAAAGCAGAATAGATGCAAAGGATTCATATAGCTTGGGCATGAGATATAAGTGACACTCCCTCCATCCTAATTTATGTGGGGCAAAATGTTTGACGGGGTATGGATTTTAAGAAGAAAAAGATTTTTGAAACTCGTTCTAAAACAAGCCATAAACATTTGACTGACTTCAGAATACGTAACTATCCAAGCAGAAATAAAAAACCACTTCATGTATCCATTTGATGACACTCCCCCAGTTTGGACATATTAACCATGTTCCTGAAGATTAGCTATATCTTGGCAGCCGCCTGATAGTATCAGGATAATTTACACATCATACTTTAAGTTTTAGCAAGTTATGGTACCATAAGAACAACACATTCACATAGATAGGCAATCCTTAGTTAACTGACCGAAGAATCATGGCCTTTGCAGCAGTCTTTTTCAGCTTTTCATTTCGCTATCTGATGCATCGTCAATATTAAATCTCCGAAGACTACTGAGACTATTAGGGTTTTACTTGACATAAAACTAGAGCAACATGGAATCTACATCTCGAGGGATAACCATGGTACAGGTCTAGTACCCAATTAAAATTGAAAAATCCGATTAGGTAACTAGGAGCATAATTTATAGTGATTTCCTTATGATATTTATATTTTGAGTTTTTTCTCGCAAATTATATGTGGTGTTCCAATAGGAGGTGTCCAGGAAAAGGAGAAGTGTAAGTCTCCCACTAGTATGGACTATTAAACAAAGAGTAATTATTAGCCACAAGGACCCTTTATCATCAGGACAATTAAATTGATTCTGCATTACTATCAAACTAAAGATACTTACTTTGTGAATTCTTAATATGCGAGGTGCACTCAGTTTGCCTTGGGTAAGGATCTGGACAGTAGAACCCTCACATGGATGAAAATAAAAGCTACATCTGCAAACCATATTATAAGAAAGGGGTTATATCAAAAAGTAATTTATCACAGCCAGAGGGAACACATAAATAGTTATGCTTTTTAAGCATACTTGGCCCAAAAAAATGGAAGAAAATACCGAAATTAGCAACAGATTGCTTCTTCAAAAGTGAGATTGCAACTGCCTAGACTTTATTTAAAACTTAACAACTATATAATTAAAATATGCAATTCAACGATTGTCAAGAAAACAAATATGCAGCTTTGAAGATTTACTTGGTATTTTCCCTGGGAGGCAGACGATTGTTCATCACACAGTCTATAACCCACCAAGGCATGTCCTTCTCATCTTCAGTTCCATCTAAGTCAGTGATCTTTTTCCTCCAAGAGCCACTTTGAGAGCCCTCAGTCATGATGGATGGAGGAGATGCTGAAGAAAATTCAAAGGGATGGAACACCGCAGAATCATTATCAGTGTTGCCGTCTACTTCCACTCTTGAAGTAGTCAAAATCCTTGTAGATACATCTTTTCCAGATGGAACTTCTCCAATGATTGATGATTGAGATCCAAATTTCTGCCTTCTTTCGATTAACCAATGGACCAACAGCCCTTTAAGTGTTTCTCGTGCCAAATTGACCTATAATTTGAACGCACCAG